>NW_027279812.1:0-310000 GCF_046629955.1 Centroberyx affinis
CCTCTGAGTTGTCCATCGGGCCTCAAGTCTTCATCTACAGAGGAGTAAGAGGAGAATTTGTTAGAGCACAATGGAACCACTATTAACACCCTCTCCTGATGAAAAAAAAGAAAAGAGAAAAAGAAAACATTACTTTTTTCACAGATGAAATTAAACTGGTTGGTATCAGGCTGGCTGACCCAGCGGTGCTCTCCTCCTCTCTCCATGGCACCGCTCATGTCACACTCCTCCTCTCTGCTCCCATTCCCTGGAGCCCAATTGTCATAACCGAAGCACTGGTCGCTGATCCAGAACCAGAAGTCCAGGGTGCAGGTGTAGCGAAGGCCCAGCCACACAAGGGCAGAATTGGCCTCCCTGGCCTCCAGCTCCGCCCACACCTGGCTGTCATCGGTGGGGATGGAGGCCAGGTCATAGTGGTGCATCTGCAGTAGTCCACGGCTTCTTCCCACGTTTTGTTCTCTTTGACCAGGACCAGGGGTGAGTCTAGGTTGAAAGAAAAAAAAATATAGATATATTTTCTGTAGTTTAATGTGTCAGCAGGGCAGATGTTTGTTGACACGGGGGCTTGAAACCAGGTTACCCAAATTCTGTATTTTCGGGGGAATTTTTTGCCTTTTTATTAGTGGAAAGTGGGGAGAGAGAAGGGGTTGACACGCGACAAAGGTCTTGAGCCGGATTTGAGCCCAGGACGTCACATGGTATGCGCCTTAGACCACTGAGCCACCGGGACGGGTCAGGTCACTCTGCTACCCATTTGATGGAGAGCAGTAGAGTAATTATTGTATAGAGTGTTGTTCTCTTGTTCTTTGACCGGGAACAGGGGCTGATACTAGGATTTCAGGCAGGTGGAGAGTTGAGCAAGATTTTAGGAGTAAAGTGGCAGAAATGCTTTATTTCCCACTTAAATTTGAAAATAATAAAAATGAAAAAAAAAATAAAAATTATAAAAAAAAAAGAAAATATTAAATAATAATAATAATAATAATAATAATAATGATCTTGGTGGCTCAGCAGGTAACAACCCATACCATGGACTTTTGATGTTGGTGTGAAATCTGGCGCATGACCTTTGTGGCATGTCATCCCCTTTCTCACCTTGCTTGTATGCAGCATAGCATGCTGTATTTAACTGTTAGCATAACAGTTACATTCACAACTCAACTGTTTCTTAACTCTCAAAATGTGCTAAGACAAATTCTAAACCAGCTTTTATGGTCAGATCATAACCTTTTTTGTTTTGTTGTTTGTTTTAGCAGGGGCGTTCTTAGTCTTTTCAATGACTCAACCTAAGTTAACATAGACTATAGAGAGAAATGTGGAGAAATGATCATTAGACAAAATGCTTTTGTCTAGGATTTAGCATCACTGAGACATTGTTTCAAACTAGCATCAGCCTTCAGCTAAATAAGTTAAATGTGAGTTTCAGCCTTCATATATGATGTACTGTATATTGTTGTTGTTTGTTGTCATACTCCTACCCCTGTTGTTATAGGGAAATACTGACTGTCATCTCCCAGAAACCCACTCTGGGTAAAAGCTCAAACAGGACAGAGTGGAAATGCAGAATGCATTGCTCTGCGAAGGGACCCATGTTAAAATGCAACAAGAAATTACTGTACTGCAACCACACATTTTCCAAATTGTTATGCATTGTTCTTAAATTCATTGAATTCATTGATTCATTGATTGCTGAAAACCAGGCAACATTAGCGGAAATACTGTTTATCCACATAACTAGGGAGGAAACATTTGAGTAAGGCTTCATCACAATAGTGTGCTCTGATGGCCATCAATTGATTACTGTAAAAATATGCTGAATATGATGTACAATATGATTTGATATTTGATATTTTGCAGGTCACACTTCCTTGTACCTTGTTGTCTGCCACAGAACTCCACCTCAGAACACAGAAGAAGACGCTTCTTTTCACGATCCTGAGGAAGATGCACACTAACGTAGCGCCCCTTTATCGATTTTGGACAAGTGAATACGTTGGCTTCACTTGTCTGTTTGGGATTAATGGTCTTACAACTGGAAGAGAGAGAGAGAGAGAGAGAGAGAGAGAGAGAGAGAGAGAGAGAGAGAGAGAGAGAGAGAATTACAGAACATGGGTATAAGATCCCAAAAAACAACTGCATGTTGAGATCTGGAAGCACTGTCTTTATATCAACAGAAACTCCTCTAATCTGGTTTACAGTTTTTACAGATTTACAGAGTTTTACAGATTAACAACTGCTTGAAACTCAGAGAGGAGTTTGGAAGTTCTAGAGTCACCTTTACGTCGCACAGTAACAAGTAACCCCTAACATCGACTGGCCCTAATAATGTAGATATAAACCCAAAGAGCAACGTGTAAACAAATTAGAATAGCAAAATTAACTCCTCACTGGCAAAATGAAATGAGCAGAACAGATTCAGTTAGTTAAATTAGTTACGATGATCTACAGAGAGAAGACTTGGCTGGCCAAAGAAAACTAGGCTCCCACTGCTCACTTCTTGCTGTCTGATGAAACTTCAAAGGAAATCAGAGACTTGTAACCTTCCAAACATTACCAGAGAGATTCCAGTTTACCAGTTATCGCCCGAAGCAGCAGCAAGTTGGTATTAAATGTCACCAGAAACATGAGAAACTAAAATTAATCATGACCAGCAAGACTCTACCCAAATATGTCGGATCTGCTGGAAGTTGACTGGTGTGAAACAGTGTCAAATAAAATGACTCAAAGTAAGGCAAAGACATTACAAGGTGTTCCTGCTGCCGTCGTTCTCCCGAGAGTTCCCAATGTGGATCTTGGCACTAATCAGCATTGTGTCATCGTTGTGTCCTCTGTTGGTGAATCTGACAGAAGTGACTGCGTAGACACCCAGCAGGTCCACTCGCCACCAAGGGTTGAACTCTTCATTGGTGTGGGCACAGAGGTCTCTCCTCCAGTTGTATTTTAGATTTTCATCCTTACAGTCTGATGACTGAGAGGTTTCCCCGTTCAATCCCACGTTCTCTACAGTGTGTGAGAGACAGCAAAGCAGAAAAAAAGAATGTACAATCACTCATCTTGACATGTTGGTTGTTACCTATTTAGTGTAAAAATACCATCAGTCTCAATATCTTTTATTTAACGTTTCCTGCTGAGTTGCTGAGAGCACTTCACCTGTGTCTCACCCTGATTAATAGTTATGTTAGAGCTAGTGTGTGTGTGTGTGTGTGTGTGTGTTTGGAACTTTTTGGTGTCTACAGGCAGGTTTATTTGCTATTTTTCATAGTACAAATACAATTCATTTTTAGAGCGTTCACAGAGATAGAGGTGTTAAAATGGTTGAAGCACCACCCATAGTTACTTTTACTGTTTTATACCTGCTGTCCATTGGGTGACACTGCAAGTCAGTTTTTCAGCATACTGTGTGTGTGTGTGCGTGTGTGTGTGTGCGTGTGCGTGTGTGTGTGTGTGTGTAGGCAGGTATTCCTACCTCCTTTAATTAAGTGTACAGCTCCTGTGAAAACATAATGTTACATTACATAACAATGTTTCAGCATCTGAACTGAGTGTGAATTGTGAAAGATATAAGAATAACACAAGAATAAGGTAACAGCAAAATTACTACAATTATGTTTTGGGCTTTTTTTTTTTTTTTTTTTATCAACTTTTTATTGAGAGCAAGGTAGAGGTGACAGACATGAAGCAAACAACATGTTTTTTGATTTTTCGAAGAACACAATAACAACTCCTATCCCATCCCCCATCCCATCAAATGCCTGATAGTGCATCCAAATATGAAAAAATAATAATAATAATAATAATAATAAAAAGTAGTTGTTTTTTTGTGACGCTGTTAGTCCCCAACCTTTGATATCAAGTGGCATATATTCACCACTGGCATATGAACCAAATTCTAGATAGATTAATAGAAATAATTGTAAACAGGCAACAGTTGAAAAAGAAGAAACAGTAATAATAATAATAATAATAATAATAATATTTAGGTCAATCTGCATTAGTCCACATATTAATATTATTTTCAGACTATTGAATAAACTATTAAAAGGGAAAGCAAAAGGCTTTAACCAAAGTGAAATATTACTTTTAAACAGTTGTAGTGTTGGAGCCCTGCTGGTTTTTATCATATCTTTATATTTTAACTTTTCTCCATCATGACAGAGGTCATGGCCACAGGCCAGGTATTCAAAATGTGGGGATAGCTGAAACTTTATAGTTCTCTGAACCTCTATAGTTTAATCAATATAATGATAATAACAATAATAATAATAATAATAATAATAATAATAATAATAATAATAATAATAATAATAATAATAATAACAATAATAATCATAATAATAATAATAACAACTTTATCTATATAGCACTTTGCTAAAATCAGGTCACAAAGTGCTTTAAAGACCATCATAAGACGATACAGTGGTACCAGCTTCCAATTAAACTCCACTGCAGTTAAACTCTACAGTTTAATTACGATAGAATTTAAAGTCCTCCCATCTTCATAACACCAAGTAAAGCAGAATTAATGATGATGATGGAGCTAACATGGCAGCCATTGAAAATTATTCATATTTTATGAATCTGCCCTATGATTTTGAATCTAGTTGCCATGACAGAAGCATGACATCATTAACAGCACTCGTTCTGTACAGCCCTTACATAAAAGATAACAGCACAGGAACACATGTCCATAAAGAGCACAGCAGATGAACAGAGTCACTTACCTATCAGACAGAGGACAAATGGACTCCACTGCATCTTCACTCTGGAAGATAAAACCAACATTAACCAATCATCATTCCTTATTCGCCCAGGGAAACAATTTAAATATGAAATCAAGTTAATATTTTAGACACATAAACGCATTAATTCAGACACACAAGTATAGAAGTAAACTTTGAAACAAATTTGTTTAAAAGTCCTCCTATCCAACAAAAAGACAAATGAGGCTGTTTGAGCGCTCTGTAAGACTGCGAAAGTGAAAAAGTGGCAACATGTAGGCCGTAGTGACATCACTCACCTTGTCGGTCTACCTCTCTGCGCTGGGCCACTCGTCTCTGCTGTGATGTTCCTCTCCCTCCTGCAACTATATTTGTACCTGCCTCTCCATGCACTTACAAGCAACATCTATCTTGAAAGCCATTCAAAACCCAGTAATTATTTCAATATTCAAAGTAATACTATTTCCATACTGACAAAAGCCGCTGTATTCCAGCTGCTGGACCGGTGAAAGAAAGTCAAATAAACCATTTTCTGTTTGATAGGTAAGATGAGAACCAGTCAGTCCCAGAGAAAGCAACACTATTTTCAGTCTATCCATTGCAAGAATAATCAACTGTGGCAAAGACTCAGGATTTACTAACGCAGAGCACTTAGATTTACCTTAATTGTTCAGTACAGTAAAAAGCTAGACTCTAGGTTTTTATAGATTTTATATTTTTATATATGCACTGATCTCTGCTCTGTCAAATGTTTTTAGTCCAGCTAGGCTCCCAGGATTGGTTTCATTTTAAGCGGAACACACAGCAGACTACTCACAAGCGCACATCTTTTGATCAAAATTTATTGGATTTTGTCCTCAAACAAGTATAAAATATAAATCTTTTCTAAATCAAGCTAAAATCAAGCCACAGCCTCAAAAACAGTTGGGATTTAAATTAATAACATTGCACAAATTGTCTGCCTCGGGGCTGGTAGCTAAAGCTGATGTTCGCGGGGGGCCACAGAAGGAGTTTATAGCTCTGTAAAGCAAGCCTGCAGAAGTGACCACACACCCCTTGTTTTATCACACAAAGCTTACGAGTCACTCTCTTGTCTTTTGACAGAGACTGGATATACAGGCGGTGAGTAAAAAGATGCTTCTGGTAGATGGAAAGGTCAGTTCCACAGACACAGAATAAGCCTAATCCTAAATGTTTAGCAGAGGAGCTTCGTCAGGAACCTGGACTCAAACTTTTTGGGGCAGGAAAAAAGTCCCACCAGAACCCCCTCTAGTGGCCAATTAGAGGGACTGGGTAAGACCTGTCAGTTGATGGTGGGTTCCTACATGGCAGAGATCCCAGCCTGTTTTAATAAGCCTGAATCCAAGGGACTGGGCCTGTCTGGAGGATCTCTGAGACCATTTAGTCTCAGAGAGGACAATATAGACAGACACCCAGAAGAAAATCACTTGGACATCAGTTGGAGTGGTTTACGGAGAAAATTGAATTAAGGCTGAAAATCAGAAGCATCATTATTTTAAGATAGCCCAGTAAATATTTGTTGTAGTTTTGAAATGAGTGTTGGCCTTCTCCACTTTATCCTATTTTTATATTAAAGGCTGCAGGTCGTATTTAGGGTAGCAAGTGGAGTTAGATCATGGGCTTCTTTCCACAGTATCTGTATCTAGGGAACCAACTGCAACTGTTGACACTTGTTATTACATACAGCAGGTGACTGAGAGACCACTATTATCATTCAGTAAAACAGGTGTGGTAATATGAGCTGTGTTGAAGCAGAAAAACAAGAGAAAACCATTTGTGGTTAATGTTTGTAAAGTCTGTACAAAAAAACAAAACAAAAAAAAAAAACCTCTTCTACAACGGCCGGTCACCAAAGCACGCTCAGAACAAGCAATGACTTGGAGAAAACATTTTCAATGGGTAAGGATTGGATTAGAAAATCCCATTGTCAATGAGTGATGGAAAGTGGGAAAACTCCATTGTAAAAAAGAATGGAAAATTCCATTAAAATATTATTACAATTCTGACAAGGCCTAATTTTTGCCAAAGAAATCGGCTGCTAAATAGTGAAACCGTTTGAATCTCTGACTGCTGTCAGCAACATTCAACCAACTATCTGTCTAGATACAGAAAACAAGTGAGGACTATAGAGAAATAGCAGAAGTATAGCAAAGGATACAGATATGATGCATAATAGGACAGCAGGTAACTACTCAGATCACAATGTTAGCTCTTAGCTCTACTGCACAAGGTTAACTGGGATACATGATGAGTGTCGGATATAAAATCAGAACTCATGGAGCAGACATGGCACCTCAGCAGACCTAGGGAAAATACATTTGAATATGGGGTAAAGCTTTAGATTATAGCTCCCTTTTCTCGGATATTACAATGTAATTAGACAGTTACGTTATCTAACAAAACAGGACCAAGCTGGTTCTGTTACTACCAACAGGCCTGTCCTCCACCTGCCTTGACTGAATATTATTTTCTTACAGTTTGAGACAAATAAACCATGACTAAAAGTCAGAACATCAGAGCCTAGTCTCCTTGTCTTTGCTGTGCTTGTGGTTTCTGGATAATAACTCAGAATTTACCACAGATTTTAGATTTTGTAGACTTGCACCATAATGACAAAAAAAACTGAATTTAAAGAGCTGCTGAATATGGTTTTAAATACTACTACAGGTGCATTTAATGTATCTTAGCAGACACTTTATGCAGCCTCAAAAGTGTTTTTTTGAGGCTGAGTGTTTTTCCCCCCTCCCAAAATACCAAAATATGAATTTTATATCCGTTATTTTTCCCAGGTCTGCACATCAGAGTGACTTGAGCCGGTACTCCACAGACAGCCGTCGGTTAGCCACACTTTCCAATTCTTTCAACTCATTGCATGTCTTTCTATTGAGTTCTGATTCTATGTTATTTGCACAGAGTGCAACCAAAGTACCAAAAAGCCACATGGGCAACACTGACTGAGCTCTAAAACTGAATCTATTTCAAAAACACTATTCTATTGTACATATTGTATGAGTCTGTATTGTTAACAAGCAATCCATTGATGTCTGGACAGAGAGTTGTAATGACATGATTTTCATAAATAGAAACATATAAAACCATTTAAAACAGACTGTCTAGTAATACAGAGAGAGCACACTGTAAAAGACCATGGGCTGGATACCTGGGGGAAGGATTAAGCCTAATCTATGGGCTAAGAAAAATTAAATGTGGATAACCAGATAACCAACACATGAAGGACGGGCTTCACAAACATGGATTAATCTTTCCCCAAGTTAACTGAACCAAATGCTTTCTACGGGTAGTGATAACATCGAGTCCAGGCAAAGGATTCCTAGACTAAAATGTTGCTCAAAATGGAGAACTCCATTGAAAGAAACTTCTGAAATCCATAACTAAGCCTAGACAACGTCTGTGACATAAGCCCATCCAGGATAACAGTGATAAAGCTCTTAATAAATGTGTCTACACAGTCCATGACTTGGGAAACAAGGGTTGGACAATATAGCCACCATTTATACAAGAACATGGATTCATTGTATTGCAGTAAACGTGGACTGAAATGCCTATTACAGTAAATGGTATTATAAAGCTACAATGCTTGTTTAGCCTAGACTAGGCTTCCCCTGTGCCAAGTATACCAGCCCCAATACTGTATGTACAAAATGAGCAGTTGATCGTCTTGGTTATTGCATGCAGTACTAGATTAAAGGTATACCTTAACATTTTTAATTTCAGTCTGTTCTTTCTCATTGCCAGGCACTTATTGCCGTCACATTACGGTGTAAAGATTTCAACAGCTTTCCTTTAGTTTCTACAAAAAATGACTTTTTAGGATTCCTCACTGAAATGACTGGCTAACATCATCCGCAACCTAGCCAGTTGGCGCACAGCTAGCAGAACACATTGTTTTTAATTCATGAAATGCTTTTCTGATAACTAAAGGTGCCAATTCAAGGCCTTTTCCGTAGAGTGTGACAAGTGCCTGGTGAAGAAATACAATAAAATTCAAAACGCCAAGGTATCCGTTTAAGGACATACAGAAGTCTCCGATGTCAACTTCAGAGTATCTAGGCATCGTTTAGCGTCGGCAGAAAGCAGAGCTCGGTCATGCATCACAACTTGGTTTGTTTCCGTACACAATGAAGATATTACCCAACAATATCTGATGTCCATATGATTCACAATTTCTCCCTCATCATCTGTCAAGAGTTGGTGAAATTCTGCTCAAACAACAACAGCCATGTAGGCACATAGGTTTATCTTTTCAAAGCTTCATCAGCGTCCATCCACTATCGGTGAAGAACTGCAGTTCAGACAGCTTTCCATCTGTCGTCTTCGCCATCCGAACACAGTAAAGCGTGGTGAGAACAGTTAGAGAGAGGAACAGTATTTGGTAGACTTCCCACCACAATAAGGTGAGGGGAATGCTGTGCTGTTCCTTCAGGCACCACAACACATTTTGAACATTTCCTTCCACAAAGAAGATACCCCAAGAACGTCTAATGTCCAAATCGTCTGAACAGGACACAAGTTTTAACCATCAGTCTGTTGAAAATGTCCCCATAGCCCTGTCTGTCTATCTGTCTGCCTGTGGATTCACAGCTTCAGAAGACAGAGAGCCAGCAGGACACTGCTAACACGTATGGAAACTCGTCTTGGGAAGTGCACATCTTTAAACTTGGCATGAGTATTACAACAGTGGACTGGAGGAGAAGGGTAAAGTCTCGGGAGGGGGGCGAAAGAGAGATGGGGGAGAATTACCTTGTATTAAAGTAACAAGACAAAAAACAAAAAATAAAAAAAATAAAACACATGCACATTTCCAACAGGAGCGAAGTTTAAAAATGGGACTCTCATTGTGCAATTTAGTTGAAAGAAAGTGGGCGATTGTTCCAGAAGAGTTTTTTGAGACATATAAACATCCAGCTCCCAAACAATACATATTATTAGAAAAGTGGGGAAATTGTTAGGATCCCTCCTCCTGAAAACACAGCAAGGCTAAAAAAGGCAAAATACTGGTTTAGTTTGTAGTCATATAAAACAGATTTGGTCTCTCGGAGCCATTTCATGGTATCATAAGAGATTAAGGTGCCTAATCAGGATTTATTCCACTACATACAGAAGTGGACAAAGTGCATGGTTATTTTAGTTTAGGTGCTTCACTTTTTGCTCTTCACTGCAGACTTGAGTCAAAATACTATTTGAAATACTGTAAAACAGTGCTTCTTAAAGTATGGGTCAAGACCCAAAATGATTTACAGGCCTAATTCTGACAAGAGCTATGAGATATGTTCCACTGAGCCTGGACCTCAAGGCAAGGTGCTGGTGAGGTTAGGGTGCTGTTCACAATATCAAATTGCACTCCTGTCAGTGTAATGAGTTGTGGACTAACTCTAAATTTACAGCGGTGCTGCAGCTGTTGCTCGCAGTTTCATGGTTTAGGGAAAACCCTGTGAAACAAGACTTTGTTAGCATTGGTTTCAGTGGAGACTTTTAAAATCCAGTTTCAAAGGCCCACCGAAATAAAGTTGTGAGAGAAACACTGCTGTGAAGTATTTCGATAAAGAGAGGACTCAGAGGTCTGCCTCACAGTGGCCATTATTCAGTTCACACACTGTGCCTCTGCCTCAGCTGTAGCTCCTCACAACTTAGAAGAAGACGACACACATTCACTAATTTAACTTTGGCACAACAGTCTCTCGCATTGTCTGAATCTACATAAAACCCTTTAAAAAGGTAATAATAGCACAGGATGTGTCCTCCAACATATGGAAGGTGAAAAATGTGTTGAAAAAATGTTAATAGCAATGCATATTTAACACATATTGTGTCATTTTTCAACAGATCTGTAGGTTTTCAGTTTTAAAAATTCAATAATAATAATAATAACAATAACATAACAATTAGCTATAATAAAGGGAAGACTTTTGAGTACACATCCTGCGTTATTTAAAAGCATTATTTTAAAGAGTATATTCTTTCTTGGCATTCATTCAACATTAAGGTACTTTGTCTCATCTCTTAGGCCGGTAACACTTCAAAGGACCAACATTATCAATCTATGCCAAGTCAATCAACTTCTTAGGCCCATGTGACTTTCAGCACTGATTAACATCTGGTCCTTGGGGCGTACTACACAGGTGTTAGCAAAAGGATAACAATAGTTAACAGTAAAATCAACCAGCTCCACAAATAGATGTATGCTAGAAATGAACAAGGTGAGCACTGTGTGTTTTCACTGGGGACGTTATGCAGCTGAAACGTCTTGCTGTGAGATCTATAAGCACCGAAGCACCCTTAAAAACACCACAGATACTCATATTTTTAGTCTGTCTGTGCTGGTAATTTGAAACCAGGGGTGAAACGTTCATAATGTTGGAGGCTATTAGAGATATTAGAGAGTCAAACTGGAGAAAGCAGCATCACTGAGTGGATCGATCTGCCTTATCCTGCCATTTCCAACAAGCAATGATTGCAATTTTAACAAGGGGGGTGGTGGACATGTAAACTGCAAACTCCTCCTCTCTACTTAACAGTCTGCATTCAACAATTTCTTATAAAAGAGGGGCTGTATCTCAATTTCCTGGAACAATTTCAGCTGCCAGGCAGCTTCTCAGTTATTCTTATACAAGGAAACTAGGTCTAATCCAGCCTCCAGTGATTTTAAAGATGGTCCTCTTTCATAATATTCTGGTGATGAAATATGGTCTAACTGGGGTGTTGTTTTTTTTACTGTTTTATCAAAGTTCGGTGTGCTGCTCAACGTTTGCTTGGTTTGGTAGGAACTCTTTCCTTACAATGACTCTTATCTGTTATACCTTACATACAGTCAATAGCAGAACTATTGTGACAGTGAGCTAAAGCTAATAGTCCATCTGTTATCCTCATGTAAAAGTTATTCACATTTATTTTGACAGTATGGTGAATTCATGTTACAAATGAATACACATGTAAATCAATGGAAAAAAAGACTAACTTTAGCTCACTGTCTTAGTACTTCCACTACTGATTATATTTCTATTTGTAACATTCTGTAACGTTTCACCATGTTGAACAGACCCCAGTTTCCCTCCACCACTAGTCCTCAGAACCTGACAGGGATTTCCTGACACTGCGTGACGGTTCCCAAACCTCGCTGTCATCAGAATCATCAACGTCGTCTTCCTCATCCTCTTCCTCATCATCATCCTCCTCATCCTCATCCCCCACCGCTGTGGTGCTCTGCTCCTCAGTGGCCATCGCCGCTTCTGCCTGCGTCTCCTCTCCCTCCTCCTCTCCTGCTTCCTCTCCCTCCATCCTCCCAGCAGCTGGCTCCAGAAAGGGATCTGAGCCCATGTCCAGCCGTCGCTGGACCTCGGCAAACCACTCCCGCACCTTTCCAGGGGGAGAGAAATATCTTAACTTGACAGCTCCGAGGTAAACTGTAACACTCACATCTCACATCCCAATAAATTCTAGAGCTGCATGATATTGACAAATAATCATATTGTGATTATTTTGCTGACTATTGCAGTTCCAATTTTAAGTGCAATTCAGTATTACACAGAGCAAACAAGCAACATTTTTAATGAAACGCTAAGATGTTGTTGCCTAAGATTTGTTCTGTTTGGATGCAATGACATTTTTTTTTCGCAATTGTGCATTTCATTTATAGAAATTGGAATACCATATTTAGCAGTCCACTACTCCCAGCAAAATACCATTTCATTACCTGTTCGTAGCTCATGTTGCTCTTGCCGACGAGCTCGTCCAGATCTTGCTCATTGAGGAAGTGGTGCTTCTGGTAGTACTCCTTCAGGATTTCCCGCCCACCCTTGAATTTCCTTGACGGGGGAGACCGTTCGGCCTCTGCGCTGGAGGAGGCAGACCTCTTCGGCTGCTTCCTGGTTCGGGACCTTCCCCAGCCACGGTTTCGGACACGCCTCTTCCGACTGTTGCCGCTGCCCGTCTTATTGCCTCCTCCGCCATTCAGCCCCTCGGCGCCGCCGCCGCTCTGGTACTGGAAGAACCACTTCAGGTTACCATTCTTCCAAGAGTAGCGCGAGTCTCCAAACCAGTTGACAATGTAGGACCTAGGGAGGCCGCTCTCCTCTGCCAGCCGGTCATACTCTTCTGCTGTGGGCCACTGGGTCCGCACAAAGGCACTCTTCAGAACATGGAGCTGCTCGGGAGACTTTTTACTTTTATCTTTTATGTCTTTGCTGCCGCTGCTGGACGCGGGCAGCTGCTTACTGCGGCCGCCAGGAGGAGTTTGGCTACCTCTCCGAGAAGAGGAGGAGGCAGAAGGAGAAGAAGAGCTCACTCCCCCTGATCCTCCACCTTCTCCTCCTTTTCCTCCCTCCATCTCCGTCCTTCCTGCCTCGGTAGAATCGGAGGAGGAGGCAGCTGGCGTCTTGCGTCTCTCGGTGAACCAGGCATCAATCTCCCTCCGCGTCAGTTTGGTCTCTGTCCTCAGTCGACTCAGTTCTTCATCTGACGGGGTGCTGTTCTTCTCAAAACTCTCCTCCAGTACCACCAGCTGCTCCGGTGTCTTCTCCTTAAACTTCTGCAGGGTGAAGTCTGGGAATGGGTTCCATGTTTTTGGCCGCGTCTCCTTCTCCTTCACGGGAGGCGTGCGTGGAGGATGGGGAGATGTGGGGGTCTCGTCGCTCGAGTCGATGACGATGGTGGTGTTGCTGCTGCTACTGCAGCCGCCGCTCCCTCTGCCCCCTCCCCCCCCATCGTGGAAGACGATGACGTGGCTGTTCTTCGAGTTGCGCTGGTTGTATCTGGTGTCACTGAACCACTTCTTGATCTCTCCCTTTGTCAGGTTGGTGAGCTTCATCAACCGGGCGATTTCTGCGTCGCTGGCAAAGTGGTTTTTCAGGTAGCTGGCTTTGAGCTCTGCCAGTTGCTCTTTGGACTTTTTAGGCCGCATACTGAATGTGTCAGCGCTGAGGGCCGAGTTCTCCTGGGGAGGAAGAGGGGAGAGTTATAGATTAGACAAAGAGTTTTACAGATTGATATCATTGGCATCACCAGAGGAAATGGCTGAGGCAAAATGGCTGCAGATGGGACCTGTGATTTTTTTAAGCTAAAATGGGCACAAGATACAACTGAATATACAAAAAAAGCATTCTACTTCTACAGCCATCATGTGGGAAAATCATTCTATCACCCAACAACCTGCTGCCTGACAACCTGCTGCCTAACTGTCTGGAGAAATAGCCTGAAAACTCTTTTAGGAAATGGTTGGCTTGACCACTCACGCAACAATGTCACAGTGGAGTTCAGAGCCACAAAAACAGACAAGAATTTGTCTAAAAGGCAGCACTGTGTGCTTTCAATTTGGTGGAGTTCCCACCTGTGGAGAAAGGGAGGGTGGCTGGACAGTAGTGGCCCGTTTCAGCTCACTGTTCCCTGGGGTGGGCTGGCAGGAAGCTCCCTTGGAGCTCTGGGACTGGCTGGGCAGCCCTGCCACAGTCAGGGTGATGGGACTGGTCACTGGAAGGTTGCCACCTGGGCCGACCTACACAGAGACAGAAAACCAGGAACAATGGATATGTGTAGCTGAGACAAATTAGATGCAAATTCATTGCTGATTAAAGGGATTATAGTTCTCATTCTAAAGCCCTTTACCTATGGACCGGGACCCAAAATAGGTTTTGGGCATGGTAGATCCCCAAATGATTAAAGCACTGCAATGTTTTTATGTGTTTGGGTGAGTGGAAGCATGCTTTCTTGCACCTGCCACCCAGGGCAAGATTCAATTTCCTCTCCTCTGATGTGTAAAAAATAAAGAGCCCAGCGAGACACCAACAACAACAAATTGACTGCATGAATAAAGACTAAAATGTCCACACAGTGGATGGATAATAAACTAGAGACCTTTCTGTGAACATGAAAAAAAGCTATGCACTTATGAGCTGAAAGAAATAGAGTAGGAATAGAGAATCACACCACAAAAAAGCAATAAGATGTGGAGACGCATGTAACCTTAGACATGACACACATAATATTGTCAACAACAGTATTTTTAAATAATACTTACTTTTGTCCCTTACAGCCAATTATGTTATACATGTTTTATTTTGTCCTCGATACCAGTTCATATCCAGACTGAAGGCATTATTGCCCATTCCAGCTGCAGGTGCACCATCATATATGTTGCCCAACGATATTTGAGGCAAGGTGACACACTGCAAGCAGGAATCAAGCGGTTTGAAGCAAAGTCAAACCGAGTCAAGTCAAACAAGATCTAGAGTAGATCAGGTCAAATCAAAGTCAAATCAAAGTTCAGGTGGAGTCAAGTCAGGTCAAAACAAGGCAAGTTAAAGCCGAGACGAGTCTCGTCAAATATAGCACATATTCTTCCCTTACCTACCTGTGTGAACACCAGGCCGGGCTGGCCCACTATCTGGCAGGTCTGAAGGATGGACTGCAGGCCGTTGGCGGCTGCTGACAGGTGGTGAGCAGGTATGACAGTGATGGTCTGAGGCACCGTGTGCACCGTGCCGTTAAACTGCTTCCTCCTGGCCTCCTCCACTTCCTCTGGAGTCCAGCTGACGCCGTGCTTCAGCCGCTGGGCTGAGAACCACACCTGGAGATAGACACAGAGAAAGCACCTTTCATTGTATCCTGTACAAAAGTAGGTAAAGGTTCAAAATATAGGCTTCAGGCTGCCTGCTTCATAATGAGGTTATTTTTTACTTGGTATATTGAGTAGAGCCACAGTCTTTTGGCACAAAATGATCAAAAACCACAATGGAAATCAGTCTTTGAAATAAGATCATGCATGTGTAACAACAACATGTGTTTGAGTAAATTAAGTAAACTACATAGAAGAACTATGTAGAAATGTATTGTATGTATTGCATTTTTGTATATATGTATTGTACACATTATATATATACACTACTATCACGATACACATTATTAGTGGTATTACACATACACACATGCACATATATACTGTATATGTAGTACTGCTACTAACAGCAGTACTACTAATAATAACTAGAAGATGCTCTGTAGAGCACAAACCTCCATAAACGCTGGACAATTCTCCAACTTGCAAAGCTGCAGCCTCCATAACAGTTTTGTTTGTTTATTGTTTACCTTCTGGGTTTGATTTTGTGATAAAATAGCACATGAATGCAACGCTGTCTAGCAGCCGACTTGGAAGTCCCAGGACCTTCCCACCAGCGCATGAACACAGCCTAGCAGTTGTTCCTTAAAAACAATAATCATCTAATGATGGAAATCCCAGATCCGAATCACCACCAAAACCTGATGAACTGATCCTTGGGCCAAGGGCTACCCGTCCACAAAATTTCAGCCAAACCCGTTTGTAACTTTTTGAGGTATCTTGCTAACAAACAGAAAAACAAAAAGGTAAATATATCTGCTGATAAATCAGACAACTTTTATCTACCTTGATCTGCTCCTCTGTGAACTGGGTCTGTGCAGCCAGGCTGGCGATCTCGGCCATGGAGGGGTAAGGAAACTTCTTATATGTGCTGCCCAGCAGAGGGTTGGTGTCCATGGCCGCGCTGTAGGAGGGGATGCTGCTGAGGGGAATCAGGAGCTGGGGCTGCGCTGCTGCTGCACTCTGCTGGGCCTGGAGAGCCGACAGCACCTGGGACAAAGGAACAGGAAGAGAGGGAGGGAGGTAAACAGAAACCAGGGCTACAACTACTACTACGCATACAACCCGGGACCAAGCCCCCCATTTGGCAAGCATCCATCCTGCTGAAGAGTCCTTGAGCAAGACACCAAGTCCCTACCAGCTCCACAGGTGCTGCTCTGTAGCTGAGCCTGACCTCTGACCTCCTTGTGGAGAGAGTTAAGTGAAAAGACAAATTTTCCCTATAATAAAGTATCAAATTATTATTATTCCTTCCTCATACTACTACTACTACAAGTTACTACTACTACTACTATAAGTACTAATAATAATAATAATACTAATAAAATAATAACAAAGGGGGAATAGAATATAGTAATAATAATAATGATATAAAATATAATACAAAAACAAGAATTTTGAGCATTTAAAATTAAAAAAATTTGTGCTGCATGTACACACACACACATACACACACACACACACACACACACACACACACACACACACACACACACACACACACACACACACACACACACAATCAAGAACTTGTGGATTCACTAACAGAAGCACAATTAAAAGGACACAGAAAGGTCAGAGGTCCACTTACTCTTGATGAACCTACCTCCTACTGCCAGCCTATCTACCACAAACTCAGAATATATCATATACCCTTATTTTCATACCATCAACCTTAATCAACATCATTCATTTTTGTGCTTGTGTCTGTCATATAATTTGTATGTTTTACTCAACTGTTCCTCCCAGTCAGCAGGATGATTCACACAATTGCACCTATCCCTGACTTAGCCTCGATTTACATGGGTCACATAAACATAGCCCTATATATACATAACACACATGCAGTCAACATGTAAGCTACACTCTCTTGATCTTCCCTCAGCCCACATACACAGTTTACAATCTTGTGCCAGTAGTATGTGAATAAAAAACAAGCCAGCTCAGAACCTGACCAAATATGGCATTCCCTGTTCAGCATAAAAGCTAGTGCTCCGACATCGCACTGTGTGTTACCATGCACCGTCTCGACATGAAACCTCTCACGTCATGACACTTCCAATTAAAGGTCCCATATTATAATTCAAATTTTCCTCTACTTATATACATATAGGATCAAAGATGTTTAATGCATCACAACTGGACTTGGCCTTGATTGGCTCCCATCACTAAACAATCAGGCAAGTTTGCAGCATTTGAACACAAAATCATGAAAACAGAATAATATAGCACCTTTAAATTTTGCTGCAACTATAGTACCGCCTCAAAATCTCTTTGGTGGCGTTCATCCTCCTGAATATGGTTCATTAATACAGCCAGACCTTTACAAAAGCCAAAGTATTCTCATCACTGCAGTCACTAAACTAATCTTTTGCTTTTCGTGTAAATGCCTTTCGTCTTTGTATGTGTAAGTGCGTGTTCTCCACTAAACCACTGTCATACCAAAGTTAGTCAAAGCCAGAGTTTCACATATGAAATGGTTGGCCAACAAAGAGGTATGACGATGATGATGTTGGGTCTGGACAGACAGTGAAAGCTATAGCAAATGATTTCCAAGTCTTGTAAGACAATCTTATGTAGTAATGAGAGAAAAAAATCATTAAATATGAAATAGTTCACTAAACCCTTGTATAATTTAGTTTCTCATCTTAGCTCTGTACCTGTGCCAGGCCGGCAGGCAGGACCGTGGGGTTGAGCATGGACGATTTCTTCTGCTGCTCGGAGGAGGGCAGGTTGACCAGCAAACCGCCGCCTCCTAACTTCATGGAGTCGTGGAGCAGCATCTCCACGGGCGTCATCGGCCCCAGAGGTGCCTCGATGGGCTCCTGCTCTCCTCCCTCCTCCCCCTCGCCGCCTCCCCCGAAACCCTCCACCGCCTCGTCTGCCGATTTCAGGGACACGGCTATCCTCTTGGGTTCGGATTTGCTCTTCATCCTCATGATGGGGGTCTTGCTGAGGGAGATGGCGGCCACAGTGGCGGGGTCCTCCCCTCCCTCCTCGGGGGCGTCGCACGGTTGTTCCGGGGTCGGCTGGTCGCTGCTCGGATCCTCCAGAGGGTTTGTGGCGCTGCGTTTCAGCGAGGTACGGAGGACACCGCTGTCCTCCACAGTGGGGAGACTGGGCTCGTCTGTAACAGCAACACAGCTTTTATTTTGACAGAGATTTTCTATTCCTTTCCAGTTAATGCAGATCTATAGTACATTTGAGTACAAGGAGCGTATATATTTTGAGTGATGCTCAGAAGATATTGTTGTCTAATGTGCAATATACAATGATGGTGCAATGATTGACGGATCAAAACAATATATAACTGCAACTGGAATCCAGACTGCTCTGTAGGAAGATGTATTAGCTTCGCAGGGGACGGTGATGCTTTCATACCCGTCCCCTCGGTGTTAACTTTCTAGACAAGAATGGTGACAACGCGGCTCTCACCCATGTCTGGAGGGGTGGGGACCACCACGACCGCCTCACCAAGCTCCTCTGCTGTCGGACCCTCCTCCGCTCCCTCCTTCATCTTCCCCTCCTCCTCCGCCTCTGCCTCCCTCGTCCTCTCCGTCCCCTCCTCCACCTCCTCCACCTCCTCCTGCTCCACCACATCAGAGGGCAGCACCATGCAAGGCGTGGTCGATTTCCGGCGGCTCGACATCCTGGAACCAAACTCTGTTAACTTCTACTCAGCGTCGGGGGGATCTGTGATCGAAGTGCCGAGGCTCACGAGTCTTGGGCGGTTGGGTTCACATGCTCAGGTCCTTAATTGATGTATTTCTGGTGTAAGAAAGAAAGCAAATATGGATAAAGTATGATATATTTATTTCATCTTACAAAGAGTTAAAAGTAAGAACACTTTTGACAACTAGATTCACATTGCTGCTTCAGTGATACATGTGTAGTATAAAAACTTTCCATCACCAAAACCTCAACTGTAGACAAGTTTTCCCACTGGTGTCGCTGTATTGTTGGCATAACAAGACATTATCAATAGTTTGCCTTGCTGCAACGTCAAGAAAGAGTTGCTACATGTGGGACAAAAAGTCAGCAAGCAACAATATTAAAAATGGCAAAATTGAAAACACAAGGACTCTGCATATCACTGACATAAACGCAGATGAAGTAAGGATCTTTAGTAGTTCAACTGGGATGGTCTCTCTTAAATGATTCATTTGTAAACACACACAGGTATTGTTTTACTTTCCCATAAGACATTTTGACTCATCCTAAGCACATTTAAAGCACAATTTGAGTGCATTATAAAACTTATAACCATAATATTGTATACTAAGCAATAATACACACACACACACACACACACATATATATATATGCAATATCTCTGGAATTGCATCAATGCATGTTGGAGTATATAACCAAAAAACACCAGATTGATATTGTGTTATGTGTATTAAAATGTAGCCTATGCCAGCCTATACCTACACAAACTGCTACGGAGTGAACACTGAGACTTCATTGACTCAAAGTGCTCAGGGAGAGAAGTGTAGTGTGATTTGACTGGTAACTGTTTATAATGGCTGACAGAAAGCATGATCCATGTGGGTCTATAAACAAATTTCAAGTGCAATTTGTGGTTTTCAACGATTTACGTTCGATACCAACATCAGTGACCAATGTAACTTTATGCATGTCTTATTCCCCCATTATACACAGTGAGCAGGGATGTAGTGGAGGGTAACCCACCTCAACTCGATTTACCAGCCTATGCATTCATGGTATTGAGTTTACCCACATTATTAGGCTGACATAAGAGGAATTGTACCTTAATTAATAGTATACATCATAGTAATTAACATCAAACTGATTCAAGTAACTGGAGGACATGATCTTTTCAGAAAAAACAGCATAAATTGATGCTTTTCTGACAATAAGCCTGATTTTTGTGTGTATTTGTGGTTGTTTCTTCCAGTGATCACTGGCTAAAGGTCATGGTTTGCCCACCATCTTATTTACCATCACACCATTCACTGTGATACAGGTGTTATACTAAATGTTATGCCTACTTCTTAGACATGACTGCAATAACTTTGAGACCAACTTTTCATGACTGCGATTAAAGATGTGACTGCTAGCAAAACCGGTTTCAAAAATGATACTGTGTAACTGCATACAGTATGCTATTACTGTACTGCCAGCATGAGACAATTTGCATTAGCAGTTAAATAATTCTGAGGTGTGAGCTAATTCATTACTACACAAAAGCAATAAAAGACCACACAAGCACGCCTAACTTAGCTCTACAGCATCTAGCCAGTGTGTGAGGTGGGCTAACTAGCCGGTTAGCTGGGCCAGTCATTATTATTGATCATGTCTGGTGGTAAACTTACTGTAACTACTGAAATGTGCACAGTGTTGCTACCGGGCTGCCGAGACGAAGAGTAATTTCCTGGGTCTCGGCAGGGCAGCCTCCAGCCTCTGTCTGTCGGTATCTGTCGCTGTCTCTCCCGCCCCCGGCCAACCGTTCAACCCCAACCCGGCCGGGACTGCAGTATTTCGGCTTGCGGGTCTCCCAAAAACCAGCGGAGGGAGGCAGGCAGACAGACGGAATCGACGAGACTCGGGTCTACAGCTTCTGTCTGCAGATGCTGAAAACACCGGACATCTCCCTCCGTTTGAAACAGGTATTTTCAGCCACAATCACGCCTTTGTAAACTTATCCAAACAAAAGCACGACAATTACATTCATAGCTGGTCCGTTGATACTGTGCTGGTTTGCTGACCTAATTCTCTGATATTTTTTAACGGCAGATTTTTTTTTTTAATGATCAAACGGCGTCATCATTCAATGTGATACGTCCTGACGTCATTCCTCGGCGACTCTCGGTGCTGTTAAAATTATGGAAACTTGACAAAATGTACAATGTTTTACATCTATAATGTGTTCTTCATTAGGTAGATAGATATTCGCCGTGCGGTAAGAAATTTGGTATTAAACGGCGTGCAAACGGGGCCATAAATCTCTTGTTTACCGCCCCGGCTGGCTGCCAAAACGTCCTTACATGACCTGTCATCTCGGGCTGCGTTCAGTAGGACACAGCATTACAAGCTACTTGAGGACAACACCAGCACTCTTTCCATCACTACAACTCATCCTTTCTTTTGTATGCTGTTTTTATGCTTTTCTTTTTTCATATTTAATTTATGTTTGTTTCCATTATGCCTTGGTTTTTATTTTTATTGCAAAGCGCTCTGCAAATACTCTTCTATTAATACCTCTACGAAAAAGAACTAAACTTATATAACTTAAAAATATACCATCCTATAGTAATACCACTATGAAAAAATACCATAAAAACTGCAGTTCTAGGTTAAAAATATACCATCCTATAGTAATACCACTATGAACAAAATACTATAAAATTACTATTTAGTACCAGACACACAGTTTAAGTTCCTAAAGGCATATTATAGCTATTTTTTGGAAGGATATTATTTTGGTGTAAACTTTCTAAGTTACCTGTAGAAATGTATGCTTTGCCAGCAGCTAATAAATTCAAGACAGAGTGACTGTATCCCAAATGCAGAAAACTATTTGATATAAATTTAACATTAGATGATGAGGCAGAAGGTATGGGTGGGAGACTGACATGGGATTCATTTGCACTCACTGCACAGGTGAGAGCACCCAGGGGAGTAATGAGTGGGGATGAAGGGGTCAACTGTCACAAATAGGAACATTAAATTTCACATTGGATTGTAAGGCCTACAAAATGTAGGCAAAATTTGTTAAGATAATTTTTGAGTTAAGAGTTGAGTTTGCTCAGGGAAAGTTTCACTGTACACATTTATTTCCCCCACCCAGGTTTTCCCAGCCAGTTCGACCTTTCAGTTACAAGCCTGCTTCTCCAACTCTTCTTCTTGAGCTGCTGGCATTTCCTGACTGAAGCACATATAACCAGGCACATGTTGGAAAGAACTCACTGTAGCTCTGCATCTCATGAAGGAAAAAGGAGACTAAAAAGTAAACATGGTGATGACTAACAATAGAAATAGATTCAAATTTAGACAGAATCAAATTCATCACACGCTGGCAAATAAGTGGTTGCTAAAATTTATGGAAAAGGTCATACTACACAGTACATATGACATGAATCCCTAAAAACTAGTATTTTCTTGGCAATCTTAATCTGGAGCACAAAAAAGGCACATGACAAGAATTATGAGGAAAAACCTTTAATTAAATAAAAGCAAAAAAAGGTATACAAAGAGTTATCTGTATGATCTATGAAAATAGAAGCGGTATTGTTTGTACATTTAAACAGCTGGGGGGATGGAGAGTAACCTTCAAAAAGGGTCACAACGTTCCTGTAGAAACTCTTCAACAGAAGTCTTCGATCTCTTGTTCCATCTCCTAATCAAATGAAAACACAAGGAAGGGATGATAAATTATGAGCAAAAAATAAATTAATTAATTAAAAATACATTGGGCAAATGTAACCAACTGCATTCATAACAAGTCTTCCCAGAAGTTGCATGAATAATGAATCAGACTGGCAATGTTCTACTTTCATGCTACATTAAATTATCCTAACCCATTAATTCTTAGATGAACCCTTTGCATCTATAAAACTAAAACAAAACAAAACAAAAAAATCTCCCTCTCTCAACACAATCAAATACAAACCTGTAGTAGTGTGGCCTTGTTGTAGTCTCGTCTGTGTCTGTAGATGCTCTGGCAGAGCAGAGCGTAGAGTTTCTCCAGCTGGTAAACCTCATAGCCGTCAGTCTTGGTCACGACTCTCTCCAACAGCTCCTGGAGAAGAAAGGAGAGTGACAGGAGACAGAGGAAAGAGCGAGAGATGAGGACATCTTTATCTGGTGAACTTCATAATCCTCTGGCGAACACCCTCAGGAGGTGCCGGGGTGAAAGAAGGATAAAGTCAGCAGGAAAACAAACTTGTCCTGAGGCTTTTTGTTTTCTAGGGTTTCTCTGGGTAAAGTCAGGTTGCAGTAATCCTGGCTTGACCTGTGGGGTCACACACAGTGTTCCATACCTTTAATTTGTCTCTGTCCACCACCACAGGAGGAGTTTGCTGGTCCAGGATCTGCAGAGCTTTGTCCACATCGATCATCTGCTGCTGCAGCACAGCATTCTTTAGAGCCCGCGTCATGCGCCTCACACTCCGCTCTGAGACACAACACACACAGGTTTATACCACTATAAATGATGACACTCCGCTGACACATTCACTTCCTAGCCCAGAACCTTAAAGGCCCAGTCTGTGATTGCAGTGTGGTGTCCCCTTGTTGAAACACTGTCACCACACTACTGGCTTTGTTTACATAGCGATTTATTGGATTGAAGGCAAACATTTCTCTAGTGTCTATCTAAATGGCTGACATTTTGATTTTGTATCTATTTTGAAGCTATAAAAAGGGTTCTTTACATGATTCTCTACCTGGATTCCAACAAAGCTGCTAAAAACGGTAATAAAAAATATTCAAGAAGATATATGACTATATCCAACATTTAGAGCCCAGCTTTGAGTGTGAGACAATGTGTTGCCAGCTAACCTGTGCCAGTATCCTCCTCCACTTTGTCTGCTGCAGGGGGGTCTTTGGTTGAGGTCTGCCCAGGCTCCATACTCTCTGTTCCTTCTGCTTCCATTGGCTCTCCATGGCCGTTCTGCTCTGCCTCCTCTGCTGTAGTTACCTCGCCGTTCCCACCGTCTCCCTGTGTTACCGTTTGACTCTTCTCAGCCCCAGTGTCTGCGGGGAGCTCCACATTCTGTGATTGTCCAGCAGGGTTTTCTTCTCTGCTGCCTGACAGTTTTTGGCTATTATTGTCACTGCTCTCCACTGCACTGGTTTGTCCCTGGGTATCTGCTTCAGACTCAGTGTGGCTGTCGTCTTCTGGTTTCCCATTTTCACACGGTACATCCTCCTCTTCAGCCTCCTCCATGGGTTCCTCCTGGCTGTCCTGTTCCTTCGAATCAGACCCACAGCTAACGTCCTGACTGGCTGCGAGCCCCGGCTCTACAGCGACCCCCTCCTCGGGCTCCTCTCCTCCTCCCTTCCCAACCTCCTCCTCATCGTCCCCGTCTTCGTCTTCCTCCTCAGACCCGGCGAGGTGCCCGTCGTCTTTGGAGACATGAGGGGAGGAGGTGGACCTTCTCTTGGTAATGACGCCGTTACACCAGCGACTCTTCCGCCGCTTCTTCTTCTGGGCTGGAGGGATACGAGAGGGAGGGAAAGGGGGAGGGTTACTTAAGACAAAAATGGACAAAAATGTTGATTCGTCAATAGGTTTGGTGCTCTGTCCATCACCACAGCTCTTAGGCCCACCGCATTCCAATATATCTTTAGTTTTCAAACATCAAATTAAAACCCAAATGAGACAATTGCATTATGGCTTTGGCAAGGTTCCTACAAATGTGTTGTTTGCTTCCTTTCGACCAAGGTGGATTATTATTATTACATTAACAACATTTTAATCCTATTATTCAATCAATACTGTAATTACACTTTATTTAACCAGGCAACAATCTGACCTAGAATACATTCCTATTTATAGCAATGGCCTGGGGTGGTCGTAGACTTGGGAGGGAGCGTCACACACATTCACACACGTTCTACTAGAACAGTTGGGGGTTCAGTGTCTTGCTCGAGGGCACTTTGGTGCTAGTTTACACGTTGCATTATTTTCAATGTTTATTTGTTGTGATCTTTTCGCTGCAATTACTTGTTTTTTATTATCTTCAGTACCCTCTGTTTGTCTTATTCTTATCTATATTTTATTATCTTCTGCTGCAATGACTATATTTCTCCAGAGATCATTCAGGTTTCATCTAATCCAAAACCCTGAAATCCTGGGGAAAAGGACAACCCTGAAAACTGCCACCCTAACTTATTATTCTATTAGTGCCACAATACCAACCACTGTGTTTGGGTGTGGTGACAGTAGCAGCAGGCGTGACGGCAGGAGCTGCAGCTGTGGCTCTGGCAGGCTCTCTAGCTGGGGCCACGTCACCGGCTTTGGCCTCAGCAGGAGGTTTGGGCTGTTTGGGAAGGACGTGGTAGAAGGAGGGAGCAAACCGCGAGGTGGAGCAACCTGGAGTCAGACAAAAACAGAGCGCAGACTGTCTTAGCCTATGGTTTCTCTTCTTCTACATAACAATATCTACCTGAAAATACCTTGCATTCTGAGACTGAAGCACTGTAAGGCCCTTAGCTGTCTAATTGGTGAAAACAGTGGATGGAATCATGCAATCTACTATGCTATGCATGCTGTGTGATGTGTACATGCTCTTCTGTTCGTCAAAAAGTCTGCAAGAGTATATTACAGGATCATATGGGCAAAATATAGAAGTGACAATAGTAAAGGCTACAGACACTCAGAGTCTGAGCAAATATGCACATGTAGGCATGTGACCATTTGATTCAAACAGAATAGTATCATGTTAAAAGCATTACAATTGTGCACTGACAACTTCATAAAAGGTTTTTAAACATAGCCAATAAAATTCATACAATTAACCCCATATATTAGTCAGTGAGAGTCAGTGAAAGTCAGCCCTTCGGTAAAGAGGGCTACCAGTGAATGTCAGTGCTCAAATAAGTTATCCCTGTGCCTATGACAGTTTAGTCTGTATCATTACTTAAGTTAATTATATTGTGTTTGCCTTCTAACTACCACACACACACACACACACACACACACACACACACACACACACACAGTATTCACCTCTTTTGCAGCGTGACTCCTTGAGCTCCTCACAGATCTTCTCAAAGTCTTCATCCAGTTCATCTCTGATAATGGCATGGACGGTGTCCTTCAAGGCACACGCTCTGTGGCGGATCTGACGGTCTGGAGGGAAACACACACACAAGATGCAAATAATTAAGGTATGTGTTCCTTTTCTTTTACTCCAGGATCACAAATCACTCAATATTTTGCACCCAAGGCAAGTTGATTGATTTTATTGTTTTAGTTTAGCATTTCTTTCATCATCCAATAAGCATCAATGATGATTTTTTATTGAAACAATTACATTATACTAGTAAGTTGTTCATTGTGTTTACCTGAAGGGTCCCGGTCTGGGTTGTACTCCAGCGCATTCTGCCAGATGAGGTCCACATCATACAGGAACTCCTTGACTGTCTCATAGTGATGAAGGTCAATCCTGGCGAGAATAGTGGACAGGTCCATAGGCTGCTCGATCACCTCGGCATAGTCTGGTACCTAAAATACAACACAACAAACACAAGGACATTTTAAAAAGACATATAATATCTTCTACAACTACCACTATCACTAATACTAGGGGCAAACGGATTGAATTTCAGCTGAAAAGGGAATTTTGGTGGGTAATATCCCTTAGTTTGACCTCAGGCTGTCTGGGATTAATTTAAGAGGAGCAGCTATTAAAAACACAGATTAAAGATGTAGGTTATTAGAGATACAAGAGATGATTTAGAGCTGTGTTTCTCATTAAAAAGGGCCGTGGGACTGTTCTGACTGGGTTGCAGATGTGTCATTTCTTTTATATTTTTGGAACCACAATGTACAGTAAATATGCTATAAATAATATGCAAACCACATATGGGTTTGTTTTGTCCTCTAGGGATGCCGCAGACAAAAACAGTCAAACTGTGGGATGCCCCAAGGTTTCACATGAGGTACAAGAAGATTGTGTATTCAAAGGTTAGAGAGGTGTTTTGGAACATTCAACTCTATGAACACGATTATAGCTGTATTCATTTTATTTTTAGTGACAACCAGAATCACACCACCACATTTAGAATGTTTTTCATGAGGATTTCATTGTCTTTTTTTCTTTGTTGATTTCTCTTATTTAGAACAGTTTGGTCAATATCTCATTTCTTCCTTTCCTATCTTTGTTATTTGATTAAATAAGTCTAGCCATCTTAATAGAGGTCTAATTTGTTGCCTCCAACATGATGATGTCAAGACAGACATTGTTAAAGAACAAAACAAAGAAAGATAAAGACAGTCCTTTTCCCCCTGAGTCAACCAGGTTAGTGAAGGAATTAGAAGTACAACAGGATAGAACAGCATAGAGTAAAATAGAAAGCAGTAAAAAAAAAAAAAAACTTTGACAAAAAACTTGAAGCAGGACAGAGACAAAGACAACAGAACACACTAGACTCGAGTAAATCCATTTCCTCTAGGCCGACAGTGATCTCACTTGGTGACAGCTTAAAGCAAGACATTATTATGGAATAGAATAGAATAGAATAGAACAGCTACCTCATCTAAATCCACAGGCTTTGTGAAGGCCTTGAAGCGTTTGTCCTGGGACAGGCGGTTGGTGACGTCACGCAGGAAGAGGCGGAGCTCCCTGAGCGTGTCTTCCTCCTGCTCCTCCAGTCGCTGTGTCTCTTTCTCCGTCAGCTGACGAGGGGGAGGCGGGGGGGCCACGGGGAGCACCTCCAACGCCTGGAGCGCTGAGGAGAGCCGTGGGTTAACATATATATTTTTTTATGGCCTTCAAGTCGATCATAATTTTCATTTATTTCAGAGATATTTCAGTGCTGGATTTTGCCATAATGATTTTCCATGACTTTCCAGGTTTTCCAGGACTCGTATGAAGACTGGACAAGCAGACCATGAGCATAAGGGAAATGCTTCTTCAACTAGAAGGCCACACAAAGCCAGCTGCATTACTGAGTTCAGACTGCAGTTTGTTACCAAGCTCATCCATTTCTCACCAGCTTTCTTCTTGGAGGCAGGGGCCTTGGCCGCCTGGCTGAGGATCAGGTCCTCAAAGAAGCTTCTCCTTTCTCTGCTGGTGGGAACCTGGACATGGAAAACCTCCCCGTACTCCAAACGAAACAACTCCTGAACCTGGGGAAAGGAAGGTGAGGAGGGAGGGAAGACATTTGTGTGGGTGGGTGTTTGTATCAAGGAAATTAAGACAAAAGATAAGAAACTGAATTAAGTATTCACTGCTGCAACAATATGTTTATGTGTTCATGAGTGTTTGTTAGGGCTGCACAATTAAAATTAAAATACTGAAATTGCAATATTGAAACTGCAATATTGACCAGTGCAAATTCCAGAAAGCAAGACTATTTTTTTTAACCTCAAAAGGAGAGGTGTTCCAGCCAAGCTCCTAAACAAAGTATTCTGCTGCTGAGAGAATCATTTTATATTCATATTTTCACCCAAATGTTTTTTAAACATTTTTCAACACTGAAAAAGAAATGAAAAACGCTGTACCCGCATGAATCACCATTCATATCATAATCTCAAAGTCCACAGTGCATCACCCTACAGTGTGGTTCTGTCCGTACCTCCAGGCTGAGTCGGTCATAAGGCAGGTTACAGGTAGCCAGCAGCAGTATGGGAGCGAAGGCGGGGATAGAGTGGAGCAGGCTGAGGAAGGTGGCTCTCAAGGCAGGACCCACTGTCTCCCACCACTGTCCGATGTGGGGGATGTACAGGATGCTGGGAGATGTCCGCTTGGCTTCAACAAAGATCTACAGAGCATGAGGTAAGACAAGGAAACATTATGGATATTTATAAAAGCTGGATGTGCATCTATGGAGGAATGTACAGGATAGTGGGACTATTTACAGGACTACAGAGAATTACAGAACATAAGATAGGACAGAGGAGTTTAAAAGATGATTGAGATATATATCCAAGGAACAATTTGAGGGGGGATGAGAGGGGATGACATCCCACTTGCTATCAACAGAATCAAAGGTGTGATCAGGACAGCATGAAAAACCAGGATATAATGCACACTGGCAGATATCTATAGAACATAGGAAATGATACAACAACATTGTACACAGCTGAAACATGCAGTTCTTTCTTTCGGTCTATTTGTCCATAGTACGTATTTATCCCCAGTGTCCACAGTGTGAGGAGGTGGGGCCCATGAACTACACAGTCACTGTGGCAGCCATTTTGGCCAGTGAGGTCCACTGAACAGAACACACTGAATTTGACAAGGCTGCGGAGTACGACTTTCTTCCCAGTGCAAATGTGAACAGATAGGTGGACGGTTTACCTGAGCGCAGGTCTCTTCTGGCGCGGTGGCGCTGGCTCCGAACAGCACGGCCATGTCCAGGGTGTACACTGTGAATTTCTCCAGGGCGTGGAGCAGAGCGGGGGCCAGGTGGGAGCTCTGACCGGAGCCCGGTCTGCCCTCCAGCAGCAGCCTGGGCCGGTAGGAGGTCGGCTGGCTCAACACGCTCCTAGACGAGGAGAGAAGACAGAGAGATAAGAGACAGGTGAGGTGGTGTGGAGGTAGGAGGCTGGACGGCTCAGAACACTTCCGAAATAAAGGAAAGAATGGAGAGAAAAAGGAGACTGAAAGAAAACAAGTACAGATTCTGTAAAATCCCATTCCACATTTGTGGCAAGGACATATAGTTCTTTCTGAATATGGATAGAGGATTGTGGGAGTTGTGTGAAAATTCACAGCTATGGTGTGATGATTCATAGTTCAAGTTAAACTTTCACAATACAACTTTAACTTCTTTTATTAAACAAATACTGCTCAAAAAGCAACAGACAGGATTTGTAGAAAATGTACTTCTGTAAACTGTGATGTAATTAATCACAGTTTTAATTTCCTGAATGAATGTCAAATGAACAAATAAATTATAATAAACTTCCTGCTTAATATTTCCTCCTGAATGAAGGATAACCCACCTACTGAGGTTGAGGAGTCCGTTGGCGGCAGGTGCTTTGGGTTGAGGCTGAGAGTGAGAGGTCAGTCCGTTGCAGACTGCTGCATCCTCATCTTCACTGAACATCAGATCATCCTCAAACACACCAGAGGGCACATCTAGAAACACACACACACCAACAGTTACCCCCAACAGCCATGATTAGGATAGACATGGGGATCTGTGCAAAGAAAGAAAGAAAGAAAGAAAGAAAGAAGACAGACAGACAGACAGACAGACAGACAGACAGAGCAGGACTCTACCTTGGTCTCTCTTCCTCTTTAAGCCCTGCTCAGCATGGGGGAACAGTCTGCTGACAGTGTGCAGGATGTTCTGCAGGGCAGTGCTGAGCAGAGGGCGGATGACTGGTATCAGGGCCTTGGCTGGTGACACTACCGCTCTGGGAATCACAAACAGGATCACAAACAATCACATATACTGTGTATGCCAAGCACACGCAAGCACTGTTTTCTGTAGACAATGTTTATATCCCAAAAAATAGACAGAAACTAAGGATAACAAACATTTACAATAAAATAAAGTTATCCTGGTCATACCTCTGGGCAGCTGGCACCATCTTGGCCATGGCGGACATGAAGTCTCTGTTGCCGATGGCGATGGAGTTGACGTCGAGCACTAGTTTCTGTGAGGAGGAGTAGATCTGGGGGTAGCGACGGCGCAGCGCGCACAGAGCAGCCTCTGAACACACTGCCTTGATGTCTGCTCCGCAGTAACCTGGACAATAAAGCCAGATTGCTGTCAGAAAACTATTTTCTATCTGTTCTCATGAGTGTCCAAATCCTTTTGTCAGTGTTTCCTGGAGAATTTTTCTAGATTGGGTTGGGTTCAATTGGATTTGTATACCAATATATAAGGACAATTGTGCTGTAATTGCAATTGAACTTATTACGTTATTTTTTTGGGGGGATGGGCTCAGCAATAAGGCCATCTGATCAACTTTCCTATTACTTTTCTCAAGCTGTGGGAGAACACCATAGCTAAATAGATGTAATGGAAACACTGGTTTCATCAGTATATAGCAATACTGTATATTAATGAAAGAATAAACGTAAGAATGACTGTCAGAGGAAGCATACAGTATGTACTAAAATGAATTGGTGGATTCAAATAAGGTTGGAATGCGTGTTTGTGTGTGTGTGAGTGTGTGTGTATGCATACCAACACACTTGTCTGCCAGTTCCTCCAGAAAAGCGTCAGAAGGCTGAGGACTCCACTGTCTGGTGTGGATCTTCAGAATATCCTTTCTCGCCTGGCGCAGGAAAACAGAGCACAGCATTTTAATTTTGGGTCCAATACTTTGCAGAATCTCTTGTGATATTACAACTACAGCATTAAACTAGTGCATGAGCTGAAGAACATCTGCTGCCTCAGCCCAAAGCCAACGAAAGAGCATTTGGATAGGTTGCACTATGGCTGCCATGTTGCTGCCCCTTCTCTAAAACTAAAAGCTCAAAATAAAATAAAACAAAACATAATACTGCTTACTAGTACACTACCATGGTGATATACCCACCATTAAAGGATAATTCCTGTCATTTTCATATGATGTTCAGTAGCTCTTTGGCCTAAGAGTAGTCTAAGAACCTGGCGAAGTCGAAGGACCTAGTTTACATGGTTCAGTTCTCTGGTAGTGGCTACGAAAACAGCAGAAGCATTAGTGATAGGTGCAACTGCGACATATTTCAAATTTGTGGCAAAAATCATTATTAACAAATTACAATGTGTTGTTGATTCACAATGATTTAAAATGATCTGACTAGGAATTACAAGGCCAAACTCTGCAGGCTCAACAGGATTTGTTTGGATACTGACCTCTCTGTCCGGCAGGCCAAAGAGGAACTCTCTGTCGAAGCGTCCTGGTCGTCTGAGAGCTGGATCGATGGAGTCCAGTCTGTTTGTGGCTCCTATCACTACAACCTCTCCCCTACTGTCTAAACCGTCCATAAGAGCCAGGAGGGTGGACACAATGGAACTATGGAGACATAAAGAGACTCAGATTAGGCAAATGCAGCATTTTGGATTGTGTTAATTGCTCATGTTTTAAAGGTTGAGACCTTTCAAACTTTCACTTGAAGCAGGGTGGTATAGTGGAGTGACATCCGTTAACATCAAGGTCACAGGTTCAATCCTTGCAACAGCAACAAAACATGTATTTACTTTTGGTGTATTGTGCCATCATATAGTTGACAGATTACACTGTATGGAACCTTTGCACATTGGTCATAAAAGTGATCTGATTTTTAAATGAATTTAATTTTTGTTATCTCTGCTTACGCAAGAGATCACCAAGCGCTTGTTTTAAATTTCAGGTGGTGCACAATATCAAACATGCCTTAAATGCAGCCAATGCACCCAGTCATTCCGGCCGCAATTATGTCATTTTGATGCACACACTCAACTTTGATTATTTTCGCATGAAGCATGAACCAGACTTAAAAGCATCAGCTAAATGCTGATGAAATTCTTACGATGCAATATTTAAGATTTTGTGAGTGTTCTTCCCTAAAGAGCCTCAACAAAATGCTTTCCACAGACTTTTTGTGTCAATTAAACCTAAACTAACACAATAAAATTGCAAGTGCCTCTTGTGTTGCATGGACAGTCATTTACACTCTTGTACTCACCACAGCCACCACAAATAACCTAAAAATCAGAGTGAGGCACTGCTCACCTGTGGATCTGGTCCTGTCTGCTGGACCTGACTGGAGCCAAACCATCAATCTCATCAAAGAAGATAATGGCCGGACGCATCTGGTATGCCTGAGAGGAAATCAGCAGGGATCACATCAATTCTTTACGTTCTTTTCAAACTTGATAGTTACAGGTGGTGTGATGGAAAAAAAGGGCACAGGCATTTGATTTATCCCATCCCACAAGTTCATATATGAAAATATAGTAGGATATCCTTTATAAGGTCTGTTGTTGGATAGTCTTTGTTGATGGCATTGTCTTTCATTAATATTGGGAACCAGTCAGGGATGCAATCACAGCAAAACAAAAAAGCAGGAAGTGGTGGGAGAAAGGCACCAATTCCTGCATCCAGAAAAGCCTAAAATACTGGAAGAAAAAAGCATCATCCCTGAATGTTGTGAGTATGTTGTAGAGGCGTGTGGTTTACCTGGTCAAACAGCAGACGTAGCTGTCTCTCCGATTCTCCCACCCACTTACTGAGGCAGTCGGCCCCTTTCCTCATGAAGAACGACACCTTCCTCTCCCCCTGACTGCACTCGTTAGCCAGCGCTCTGGCTACCAGGGTTTTCCCCGTACCTGGAGGACCGTAGAATAGACAGCCCCTGGAGACAAGGGGAAAACACAAGTGAGAGAAAATAATGGGGCAGTTGGAGGATGAGAAGAGATGGCGGGAGCAGAGAAGAAAGGAAAGGAAAGGACAGGAGATGAAGTCCCTTACACAACTTACACATACATATATATATGTATATTAGGTTATTTACCTTGGTGGCTGTATCTTAAACCTCTCAAAGACTTCTGGGTAGAGCAGAGGGAAGACCACCATTTCCTTCAGCGCTGAGATGTGTCTATTCAAACCTCCGATGCTATCAAAACTCACCTAGGTCACAAAAACGTTATGTTGTCATTGTTATCTTGTATTCTGTCCATCTAACTGAAGATATTTTCTCTCTGTCTTACCAACTGTCCTATCATCCATCCATCAGTCATATGTACCATCACGTCTATCTCTGTCCTTGTTTGTCAGACTAACTCCATCCATTCATCCAATCCAAACCTACCGTCTTGTCTATTTGCATTGGGTCCACGTCAGCTAGGCTGGCTCCGATCTTCATCCTGTCCTTCTGGATCCCCAGCAGGTCCTCTTTCACAAGGTTCATGGGTAGACATCTGGAGGAAAAACAACAGAGAAAAGATAAATATCCCTTTTTTATCAGACTCATTTTATTGGCAATTCTGCTTTGTTGGACAGCATATGGAGGAGAGCATCACGAGAGATTCCTACAACAGTGTAAGTATGTGGGATGCACTGAGTCATTGGTCCCACCCTATCAGTAATTATTACCATTAAATAACAGGTTAATGGGGAAGCATTTGAAGCAATGCAATTCGTGAGCTCAGCTTCCCATTAGAAGTAAGAATCTTAAAGGCAAACTTGCACTGCAATTTTTTTAAATTAATAAGACAACATAGCGTCACCCTAGACATCTTCACCATTTGGCTGCTATGAGACAGAAAACTGTTGGGATGAAAACACCACCTTAGTTTCTTTCTGTGCGAAAGAACGTGGGGGAAAATCTGGGGAAAAATGGTTTTCAAACCTTTCCTTGGAGACCTGGAAGCCCTAAAACCTTGTTTGAGCAACTAAATTTACTGTAATTTTAGGATACAAACCTGCAAGCCTAAATTATCTTATTCCTCCCTCTCTTATATTGCAGGGATTAGAAGGCAACCTAGTATAGCAAATAGCTTTGGATGCAAATTTGTGGACCCATTTGAATTATTCTGCAATAATTATCGTTCAAATATTTAATTATTCTGCAACCTACCTATTGCTGAAAAAAAACACTGTTGTGTGTTTGTAGTTGCGCTCTAAGACAGGTGCTGCTGAACGGACTCACCTGTTGACAGACCGGCTTCTGTTCTTACTTCTCCGTCTCTGAAACTTCTCGTCGTCTGAAGAGGAGGAAGTGGAGTCACTGCTGTGGATGGCATGTCTCCTTCTGCAAGGAGGAGAAATGCATGAAAAACACCATCTTTCATCCCATCTGTATCATCCTGGCCTATCAGTTTGTCTGTCTGTCTACAGCAAAACAGACAATTCCAACTAAAAGGAGGCACGTCGCTTTCAGCAAGAAAACACATAGAATATTAGAGACCGACACGGTTAAGGCAGGAATTGACTCTGATCAGTGAAGACATTAAGGATTAAAAGGATTAAAAACCAATCAAACTCAATACCCTACAAACACTCATTCCAATAAACACAACAAATACAAACACTCACAAATAAACACTACCAGTACTACACACTACTAGATAGCATTCATGAATGCATCATTTACACCTCCATCACAGGTATGATTAATCCAACAAGCCCAAATCACACACAGACCATCCTCATGCATGAGGCCTGGGCAACAGACCACCAGAACAAAACACCAGGAGTGCTGGACGTACAGTATATAATTTAAGGCTGTGTAATCAGCAGGACAAATCAAGCACACAACAAGAAAATATTATAAATAAATATCCAAAGACACAGTAAGATGCTAAATGTACCTGAAAAATACTTAATACTCACATAAGATTACGCCAATTTTTACTCAAAGTAAATAAGAATGATTTCCAGTTCATAATGGAAGCATTGGGATAGTGAGCTAGTCCAGGTTGCTGTTGATTCCACTGACTTTATTTGATTTACAGTATATCTTTCTAAGAATCAAATAAATGACTTTATTTGAATTCAAAGACAAGCAACAAATGCAATATACTACTCATCATAGAATACCATATCATATACAATTCATTAATTTAAAACTTGCAGGGGAAATGCAGGGGAGTCACATTTTCTGATTTGTTGCAAGATGTTACAAGTCTGTTCACATCAGCAGATGAGGTAAAAGACAGTCAGCTTTCGAACAGCTGGTCTGTCCTTGTCTCCATGTTGAACCATGGTTAAACAATGACACAGACAAAAAAGATTCAATTTGGCTCACTGTCCCAATATTTAGACTACTGTATATATTTTCACCCAAAATGTGCCACACTTCTGGACAACCACAGTGCTAGTAGAGACAGACAGCACCCAAAAGGACTATTAAAAAAAAGGTAAACAGCAACAAAGACAAGTAGTGAGTGTCTCTTACCTCTCAGAGCTACTCCTGAGGATGAGGAGCAAGAGAATCAGAAAAAAAGAGGAAAAAAGGAATATTGGGATGGATTGTACATGCAATAATGATACTCATGGCTATGGAAAATAATATTATTTGTATTGGGGCCAACACTACAACTAGATAGTTATGTAGGGCTGAACAATTAATCTAGATTTTATCGAAATCGCAATATGGCCTACTGCAATATTCAAATCGCAGGAGGCGCACTATTTGTTAAAGGCGAAATGTGTGTCAAAATACCATTTTAAATTGAATATTGTCGTGCTGCAGAGATGTCCTGGCCTACACATCATATTCTACAGACTTAAGAAAACATCTTTGTTGGGTACAGATCCCTGCAAAAATCACACCATAACCATTTTAATATGTTTTTCAATGAAAATGAGAATAATGATGTAAAAATTATCATTCCCTCTAATATCGCAAATCATATCGCAATTGCAATATCAGTCAAAATAATCACAATTAGATATTTTTTCAAAATAGTTCAGCCCTATATTTATGTTAACAAATAGTTGTCAGACCATATACCCTGATCACCTTCCAGACACCATTTTAGTGAAAGTAAGCAGCGTGTGACATTAACAGTGCTGCATGGGTCGAGGAAACAAGTACTCTGATGTGCGTTTTTGCATTATGTTCTCTCTGTGTGACTGTGTATGTGCTTCAGTGAGTAGTACGTCACCATTCTTAACACTGTGTAAGACATTATTCGTAGAAAAGTATGGAGAAAGTCTTGAGTTTTGCAGGACAAGCTTTGACAAGCTGCCAACTCTGAGGAGACAAGTGAGAGAGAGAGAAAGAGCCTCGACTGACAGGTGTCAAGGTTGTCACTTAAAGGTCCCATAATATACACTTTCCAGTGTTTTATTTTATGTCTTGAGTTCCATTAAAAGCTGTTTGTGTGGTGTCATGTACCAAAAACACTCTCAATCCATTTTGCACGTTCATTTTCCAGCATGAAGTATTGTAATTTACTTTTATGGTGTACCCAATTTCCTTCAACCTGCCTCGTCTAATTCTGCTTCAGTTAGTTAGTTGCTACATTTCACCCCCAGAGAAGGGTGTGAACTTGGTTGCTCTTGGTTATATGTGCAAGTGGTCACATGTTTCTTAATGTGTTTTAGGGTGGATTTTTCCTTTAAGTCTTTGACAAGTCATCTTGGCATGCACCTCATTGGCTATTGTCCCTTAGTCAGCAGTTAATGGGTGGTGTCTGGGCTGTCATACTAACCGGCTGCTTCTTCTTCTGTTGTAGGGGCTCCTGGGGGCCGTGGAGCTGAACCTGAACCTGTGTCTGGTAGGAGACGAGTGGCTCTTGAAGTACATGCTGCGCTTCCTGGGTTCTCTGGGTTCTAGCACAAAATGATCAAACTATGTCAAACCTAATGGAATACTAGAAGACAGATGAATGGGCCTCAAAGAGAAGATTTGGGACTTTTAGCAGCCTATGTCTAGTGTATTCAAAAAGTTTTAGCACCAAAGTTTTTGTTTTTTTCCCTGGTACCAGCCTCCTGTGAGCATATGTTAGCAATACTAGAAAGTATACAGTATTTTGTAAATTTTGCACAACACACAAAATAAGGCCCAGTAACCAGAATTATCCTGTAAGGACAATAATAAAATTCTATGCATTTCAAGCACATTTGGTGTGCATGGCATATCAACCATTTAAACAATTAATATGATCAATCAATAAATTGATTTGACTGATTGGATTGAACAGAAACCTCAAGAAGGTGAACCAAACTTAGCCATACCATCCTGAGGGGCCTGGTAGCGAACCACGGTCTTCCGCTGTCTGAAGTCATAGCGCCTCTGGTTGTCCTCTTCCTCATCCTCCCCATCTTCGTCATCATCATCATCTTCATCCTCCTCCTCCTCATCTTCTCTGTCTTCCTCCTCCTCTTCATCATGATCATCCTCATCATCCTCATCCCCTCCTATGAATGAAAAGCAAGAGTAGAGATATCAAGGAATGTACCAAGTACTAGTGTTGCAATAATTTGCATCCATCACTGCAACACCACACATCAATGTGTGGTCACTGAATAAATGAAATCAATATTGCGAGTTCACAAAACAGTGTCACAGCCCACAGAGAAGTTAATATCCCCAGGTTGTGTGCCTGAAAGGGCTAGTAGGCCTAACCCATCTCACCTTGGTTCTCCTTCTCCTCTGTGTCTTTACTCTCCACATCAGTCCTCATAGACCTGCGCCTCCTGCCCCTGGTGTACATCCCCAGCTTCTGGGAGGAAACAGGCCAAACGGTGTTTACTTCACTGATTTGATTATCCCTGTGGTACACTGGTTTACAGCCTGCTATACATTGTCAAACAGCAGAACCAGCCACCAAAACCAGAATACATAAACATTAGGATTACACAATGCAATATGCAGCCAAGACTACATCACTGGTGCAAACATGGTCATGGGTCCAGTGGATGTGAAAAAAACGTTAATTTCTTTTTGACGCTTTTGTGATCTTTATTCAAAGTTAACAACAGAGCCCAATTGTAGAGAAATCACAGACTTCGGTTGACTGTGGCTTCAAGCTTTAAGGCCTGCCATATAGTTAACATAAAGGAATGCATACATAAACACAAGTCTGAGACATGCAAGCTCTCTGCTTACATAGTATATGCACACCAACTGGCCTCTTTGAGCCCTATGTGAGGTTATAAACCACTTATCCACAAGGGGGAAACAAAGCCATTAGTCTGGAGTGAGCGACCCGGAGCAGGGCATTTAAAAACAGATACTGTAGAGGAATGTCTACTTCTAAACATTCTTAACCACCACCAAAAGAAAAAGTAGAAAAGAAGATGGTATTGTGTCCTTTAAAGAGGTCATGATTGCAAGATGGGGAATATTATTCTTTCATTTTCTCCATGTGGAACTTTTGAACTGTATATGTATTTCCATACATATAATACATGCATTGGCATTGCGTTACAAAATTTGGACTGCTGTCAAGCAGGCTGCGAACTTCTCCATAGTGGCTTTAATCTTTTGCCTAAACTTTATCCAATTAATTTTAAATATGATTTAATTGGTTGGGTCCTTACCTCTTCTTTAGTGTCTCTGCTCCTCAGTCTGCGTCTCATCTTCTGCATGTCATCCATCTTCTGGAGAACAGCTTCAGCCGTGCTGAGGGACAGTCAGAGAAAAGGGAAAAACCATTTCCATTTCTGTTGGAATTAAGGTTGGGAATTGATAAGATTTTATCAATGTAGGTTACTTATTGATTCCTAGCATACTGTTTTATTGTGCCATTCACAATACACGCGATTCCCATACTGTACACACATTACACAACTATACACTGTCTATGTGAATCCACAAGGCAAACATGTTTCAATCTGGTTGGTTCTGGAAACATTAGAACCGGTTCCTCAATGGAAGAGGGAGGACTCATTATTTGCTCGAATTTATCCCAACTATGCCTTTCAGTAATTTGTGTGAATTGTGTCAAATAGGACAATAATTCTCAAGATTTTAAATACAATGTTCAGTCATATATCAGTTTACAACTTCACCTGTTTTAGTGTGCAGTTTCATTTTAAAAGTTTACTTGTCTTTATTTGTTGGATACTTCTCCTTATGAGGTGATCATTTGGTCATGGTGCGGTAGCTTTATTGGAACTGCAGCAGTGGTGGAGGGAGCTGAAAGAAACCCGAGTGAATGTTATTGGACTCACTTGGTGATGAGTCGGTCGTACAGGACTGACTGGTTGCGGGTATGCAGTTTGTATCTGGTGATTCGGGAGCTGCGCCGCACCGAGTGGTCCTCCTCGTCCTCCTCCTCCTCCTCTTCTTCTTCTTCTTCTACTTCCCTGCTCTGCAGACTGAAGCGGCTCCTCTTGGGAGTGGATGATTCCTCCACCTCGTCTGGCACATCTGAGACACCAACAGAAACGTTTTTTTCCTACCTTGAATTACAATGGTAAAGTTGAGCACATTTGCTCTTTTCAAAAACATTAACTGCTCCAATTTTAGAAGCATATACCCTCCTAAAAACAAACTCATGCTAAATGTGTTTTTTGTGCTTTGTAATTGAAGAGTGTACCTGCTTGTTGCTTACCGCTGGATGCTTTCCCCTCTCTCTGCAGCCTGGGAGATTTCCTTTAGAGAGAAATGACAAATTAACTTGACCACCACTGCCTCCTTTTAGGTTATGGTGTCACTTTTGTATATTTGTGTGCATATTAGGAATGTGCATGATAATGTGCACACATTTTGCTGCAGTAAGTTCAAAAGTAGGCCTGCACAATATTGACAAAAAAACCTTTTGCAACTGCAAGGTGAATTGTGATTGATGATTGATTTCTGCTACTCGGTTTGCTTGATTTGTAAGATTTTATTCAACTTTCATTTCTTGATTTGTAGGCCAGGGAGCATCAGACAACAATGTTTAGTTTGTCATATGAAACAGTTTAGAACAACTTGAAAATTGCAGTAATCAGAATAGCAGATTTGGTTGATTGTGCAGCCTTAGATCATAGTCTTTCCAATGTTTTGTCTGTCTGTTATGAAGTGAACTGTAACAATAAAAGCCCAAATACTACTCCTACTAATAATAGTAATAGTAATGGGTAGTAATGGGTTTAATAGTAATAATAATAATAATAAAATAGTTGTTATTAAAGTGAGTGGGACATCATTACCTGGTGCAGCATCCTCCAGTCTTGTCCTCATTCAGAGGGGAGCTGGTCTTTCCGTCCATCTCAGCAAAGGAGACCTCCAGTTTAACTCTCTGTCCTCTGGTCCTCAGACCGCTGCCCTCCTCATTCATATCAGCATGACCCTGGAACAGTCAGCACATAATGAGTGAATAGTTTAAATATGGCAGAGAGGAGGCAAAATAATATGCAATCGACACGGAGCTACTGACGTTAACAGGCGCATCAACTGGTGAATATCAAACTTCACACTAACTTCCCCACAGTTCATAAACAGGTTTTAATTCACTCACAGTTTCTCCCATAACAACTAGTTTACGAGCGAGAAAAAAAAAGATTCTGATGAGTTGGATGCCACCCCCTTCATACCCTAACCAAAGCACAATGCCTAGGACAATGATTACATTTATAGGACGCATATATTTGGTAGCCTGGTTACTACTCTTATTAAACGGCTGTATGAGATAACACAGGGCAAAGACAATTCAAAGTTAATTGATTTGTAAACTAATAAGTTTTTGCAAGATTGAATGAATGATTGAATGGATACATCAACGGATACATGTCCAGGAGGGACCACATGAGTTTCAGTGAGAAGTTAGAGGGACTCTGGCCGCTCAGTCATAAATCTGTCTGCCAGTGACAATTTGACAATGTAGCTAACGTTAGTTAGCTTAGCAAGCTAGCAGAAATAGCACAGCAAAGTTGCGCTCATCGATAATTTATCCACCTACCGTTAGATCACAGATCGTGATCTAGTTACCTGCCAGCTGTCTAGCTATCCATACTCACATTGGCCGTGTTGTTTTCAGGGCTGCTGAAGCTGTCATCCAGGCCCCGGGAGGACCGTGTCTGACGGGCGGACTTTCTCTGCGACGCGGGAAGCAGCGACAGAAACTCGGAGCTAGTATCCAACTTCAACGACCTCCTCTTCGGAGTTGTTGCCGGTTCAGCTCCGGCACTGCCGCTGCTGCGTAGTATCACCATCTTGACTCCAAACCGAGCTTATACTAGCATAAACGACAAACGATCAGCCTCTATTTTGACTAAAAATGGCCTATCATTTACGATACCGCCAACATAGCAAGATAATAGTAAATATCCGCCAGCTGACATACACACAGCCTCTTTCCAAAACCCCTTGATTTCTGGCGCCACAAACGTCATCATAGGTTGTGAGGTAGCTTGCAGTGAGCTGCCGCGTGGAAACATAGATCTGTGAATAAAAAATAATGCGTGGTCAAACTCTACTAATAATTATAACTGTACTGCATCAAGCTGACTCACAAAGTTAAATTCGTGTCTGTAGTCGACTAATGAAATTAAGATCTGCATTTTTTTTCTAACATCACGTAAGCGGAAGGATATAGGTATAACCTAGGAAAGATGTTCCGGCTGTTTTTAGAGCGCGCTCCAAACTGCGCATCCCTGCGCGCTCTAATTATGTACACAGGCCATGTCATGATACCATACAATGTACATTTACATGTTTAATGAACACATGACTTAAATCTACCGTCTCCAAACAAAGGTCATGAGGAATGTCATGCATTTTATTTTTCTAAAAAGAATTTAAGACACCGGAGACGACATCAACGCATCATCTTTTATTTTTTGAATATGTAGACAGATACCAGAGGAGAAAATACAAACTATAGAAACGTTGTTAACCTGGAAAAACAACTTTTCTGGTACATTGTGTAAAACCGCTATACAGGCAAACTGATCCACAGTAAAATCTCAAAGCTTTCCCCTGGATCCTCTCTCTACTGGCTTCCTTTTGTTAAACCTCCTTTCTAGAATGTGTTTGAGGGGTACAACTGCAATGCAGTCAAGGGGAGATTTGGGGGAAACCACCACAATGTTTAGGATGAATAAATCACCCACAGACTGCAGGTGTGAAACCAAGGCTCTGTTGATAGGATGACTGAGACTTGTTAGCCTGGTCATCAATGATCAAACAGGGCTACTTTGCTAGAATGGTTTTCACTACAAGGCCCAACAGTACCAGGGCTCACATATCATTTATGCTAGTTTTTTCCAAAGCAAAATTTCTGTGATTTTGCACCGGAGGTAATTTATCAGACTTGGTGAGGGTTATAAGTGATTTGTTAAGTAATCAAGTATTCAAACCAGGGGTTTGAATACTTTCAAATAATTAACAGTGGTATCAGTCTTGATTTCTAAACATTTTGGGCTTATAATAGAATTGAGGAATGAGAAGATAAAAGGATTCAATGGAAGATTTGAGATTTCACCCAAATCAGAGACCACCCTCCACTTCATTTGCACAGCAGCCAGCTGCCATATCTCACAGTACCAAGGTACATGTTTGACACCAAAGCCAATCAGTCATATGATACATCAGTCTGCTATCTCAGAGCCATTGATGGAGTTTAGCCAGTGCAGTTCTGAGTGGCAGCCACATTAGCTACACAGTTATGCACAAAGGCCATCGCTTTAAGTAGATGGGCTCAGGCCTGGACATCATTTCTGAATGTGAAGCAGAATTTCTGATTCTGTCAGCTGACATTTATAATCTTAGATATAGCGATGTTATGGGGGGCACTGTCACATGTTTGCAATAACTCTTAGCTCTAGGGAAGAGTCGGAAACATAGCGGCCATTGGACAATGCGGTCAAACTCTATATTTATGGCTCTGTGGTATCTGAATGATGTGTCACACAACTATTGGTTACTGCGCTGCTATGTCTTTGACTTGGAACGTGGCCAGAGACCCCCGTCAGTAGGCAGGGTGTGTTCAGGCAATGGCTGCCAGGTAGTCTTTCACCTCAGCCGGGGTGAGTCTTTTGAAGCCAGCCTCATTACAGATCCCCACTTCAATGTTCTCCTCTGTCATCTGACCCTCAAAACTCTCCTGAAACACAAAGGGAAATAGGAGCGTAAATGACTGATAATAAAGGAAAGAAACAATGAGAAACAAACAATAGAGCAGACTACACACAAATACACCTGCTGTTACTCTTGTAGCCTCAATTTTGGTGTATTTCTTTATTTGAATTAAAAGTTGGTTGTCTTTTTATGGGCTGAGTAAGATTCATGCAAGTGATGTATTGGTGCAATGGGGAGTTCTATTTAGCTGTTTATTGATCCCCAAGACTCATGACAACATTGTAGATATATTTCAATGCAACTGCATTTTTGAAATAAACACCATACCTTCAATGTCAGGATGGCTGTGTGGATGGCATCCTCCAATTCCAGGTCATTGTTATACCTGGAGAGAGTGGATAAAATGGTCAACTAAATTCTTGTATTTCTTTCACTTGATATACCCTATCGAACACCTCTCTCATGTGCACTCATAGTATTAAGAGTGTTTATTAAAGAATGTGCCAGGGTACAAACTGGGTCATGGCTTGAGAAAAAAGTGATCCAAATCATTCCAAAATGGTTAAAAAGCTTTTATTCTATTTGGCTATTGATTATGAAAAATCCAAAAATGTACCCAATCCTTTCCAGCTTGTTGCTGGTTGTTGTCTATTTCTGCATGTGACAGAAGTGTAGCATGTTATAATGAGCCGGGGTGACACCAAATTCGCTCAATTTAGGTCACAAGCTAAAAAAAAAAAAAAAGGAGCCCCTGGAGTGATGATCCACACCCTGGGTCATGTAAAATTCCCTAACTTTTCCATGACTTTTTGTGATTGTGCTGGAGCAATTCCATGACCTTAAGTTTGAAGGTTACATGGCCTTGCTGTAGAAAAGTGGCCACAGAATGTCAAATACAGCAAGTAACTATAATCTAATTCAATGAATATGTGTGAAATCAGCTAAAAAATACATTCTGATAGATTCCTGAACCAGACTGTCCCCATGGATTAGAGTGTGTCTCATTGATCCCTGAGGTAAAATATAATTTATATGCAAAAAGCCATTAATAGACACACCACAATCCACATCAAAACATATACTGTATATCATAACATCATTCTAACGTGGCATAATTTAAATACAGAAAATGTCTTTCACTGTAAACTCGTACCTTTTTTCAAGGAATGTTTTTCCATTTACGTAGTTCTTTCCCATGGCTGTGGCTTTCCATGCAAAATATGCACCCTGTCAATCAGGAAAAACAAAAACAAATCTTAATCCAACAGTAAGCTTTGTTTCTGATACACAACAAGGCATTATGAAGAATATGATCTGTATCCCAAAATCAGTGCCGACAGAGACTGACTGGAACAAGCATATTCCAAACCAGTTGGGGAATATGAGTAAAGCCGTGTTTACAGAAGGGTATGGCTGTAAAAGATATGGGGGTAAATTATTGAACGAACCTGGTGTATGAGCAATACATAAATATGACCGGAAGTATGAGCAGTATATTATCCCAGCATGATGGTATTGGTCTGCTGTTAAATGTTGGTAATCATCAAAACTGTGCTGGAGTAAACACATGAGTTGTTTTGCTATTAATATGAGAATGAATAATAGATCTTACAGATGGGTCTGACTGGAACAAGTAGGGGTGGTCTTCATCCCATCCAGCAATCAGCAATGACACCCCAAACGGACGCACTCCACTGGAGGAGAAAATAACAGAGAATATGGAACAAATGGCTTGGCATAACTTACTTTGACCACTGGTTTCTTTAACTATGGGTCACAGGTCGTTCTCTGGTTGGTTACCATACGATAAATTAGCAACATCAGCCTGGATGAGAGACTACATCTTTCATTATGTTGTAGGCCTGAGCCCATTTATTTATTACGGTTAGTATGGCTGGGATGGCTATTGCACAGGCTTGTATTTGAAGAAATACAGAAAAAAAATCCAATCAAGGTCATAGGCAAAGGAATATCTAACAACTTGTGAATGAGTCTGTTTTACCACTGTGAGTGTGTGGTGGCATGTCTGAAAGCAATGTGTGTTAGTGTGTGTCTGTGTACACTCACCCAGACTGCGTGTACTCCTGCATTACAGAGGCCACTCTCTGGACCAGCTGACCTGTGGGGATTGGCTCCTGGTAAACCAGGAAGTACTGCTGGGCCAACTTCCTGGCTCGACGTACTAAAACCCTGCAAGGAGGACACAAGTAAACCTTCTGTGTGTGTGTGTGTGTGTGTACACAAGACGTAGAGCTAGCTTTGGGGTTTTCTCACCAATGACCACAACTTTAGGCAGTCTTTGGTACAGAATAACCACCAACACCTGACAATAAACACCGGCATAACTTACTTACCATAGAGTCATTCTGTAAATAGCCACCTTGATTCTGTTCCCTCTAACCCTCTCTCCTGACATACTCACATACAACTACACTCAAACACACACTTGTAGAAAGTCTTATGCCAGTGGCACTCACTCTCCTTTCAAACACACATGTGGACACACTCCCTACCTGTAGTCGGGTCCCATGCCGCTGTAGACCATGCCTATGTGTTTGGTGATGGGTTCCACCTTGTGAACACTCTGCTCATCATACAGGATGGACTTCTGTTTCTTCTCTGTCGCCAGGACGACTCCATTGGAAGCTGAAAGTGAAAGAGAATATATACCATAAGTCAAGTGTCTTCAAAAATCCAAATCCAAATATATTATAATAACTTTTAATAGTTTCTCTAATCAGTGTCAACTATGCTTTGACACGCCCAGGCGGATCAATAGCTAGAAGCAAGACAAAACAAAAACTTATTTGATTCAACACACAAAAAATAGTATTTCCTGATGTTATGTTTAGGTATATCATAAAGATGTATGACAAAACTTTTTTTTTTCTCCTTAACAATAACAAGCCATTGTAATTATTTTTTAACTTATTTTATTAATAGTGCCTTGAACTTCCCTCTGGTACAGCCAAAGTTCTTAAATTGTGTCAGTTTGGGACCCAAATAGGTAGATGTAAATTAAACGCTCATGGAAAACATATTGCTATTCACATGAGGACCCACCAGAAGTAGGCTCATGACCCATTTTGGGCCCCAAACCCATAGTTTAAGAGAGACAGGTTTCCAGGAATCCTTACCTTTGATCCCAACTGAGGGGGCTCCAGCTGCTACGGCTGCCAGGGCATATTCAATCTGGACCAGTTTACCCGAAGGGCTGTGGGGAGAAATACAAGATGTTTCATGACTTTGCTGTGAAGCACTTTGTATAATATAGGTGTTCAAATAAACTACAAACTCTATAAGGATTAGGGTGGAGGGGAGGGAGAGAGGGGCAAGAGTAGAGCATCAACTAGAATGTTTTCGTACAAGTACTGACACAGAGACAGCACTGTGCAAGCCAAACTGCCTAACTTTGTAACACACATACAAAACTGAAAGCAAAAGCTGAATGGCTTCATTCTCATTTGAGCTAGCTAGGCTAACCTAGCCCGCTAGCGTGTGAAACAGATTTGTTTCCGTCTGTTCCAGGGTGGAATCAAAAATCCAATAATTAAACCGTATTTATCACAGTTAAAACAAAACGACTCGTTACAATACCATTTAACAGAGCACCGAGTTTTTGAAAGCAAACATGACAAATTTAGCAGACATGCTAACGGTACGCTTCATCCGTGCCCGGCAATGACAGTGCATCAAGTACAACTGCACCCAAAACCTTCATTACAGGCCAAAAAGAAAAAAAGGACATACAATTTATGAAACAGTCATCCAAGAGCTACCATTACAGGACATGCGTTCGTGCCTATTTATGATAATTCCTGAGTATTCTGAAAAACTTTACCTAAATGTGGTGAGGGAGAAGCTGTATCCTCGTTCCGCCATCTTTGCTTTGTCAGGGGAATCTACGTCACGCAGTAACGATAGATGTAATTGGTGGAGCTCAAGTTGGGGTCAAACAGTCTGTCAGTGGTTTATGTTTCAAATCCAATAAATATAAAATGTTACTTTTGTTCAGTTGTACTGTGTACGCATCTAAAATACCAGCAAATGAAATAAATATATTTTTGTCTGTTATGAAATGATTGGTACCGGGAAACCGCAATGCCCGGAACTGGAGCGCATGCGTCGCGGTCTTTCTTGTTCAGAGCGGTTAATTTAAACATTTCTCGTCTTGTTTGGTTTGGTTTATCTCATCTTGTTTTCATCATCATTATTTGTTTGATTTTTACATTTTAGTATAAGGGTGAAGATTCTCTTGGTAGGCGTAATTAGCCCAAGGTTTAGCCTATGGCTTCGGCCTCAGGTGGAGACAGGGTATCAGGTGAAGGAGGCAGTGAGAGAAAGTAAGATAAGATAAGATGTCACTTTATTAATCCCTTTGGGGAAATTCGGGATGAGTGATGAGGCCAAGCAAAGGTGAGAGGAGACAGATAGCTATGTCTGCAGAAAGAGAAGGGAATACGGTCAGGAAAATTGGGTCTTGATGATCTCAAAATCCTAGGCTATATAAATTGAAAGATCAGAGTGGAATTGAGGGGTTACGTCCTATGGGAGAGACTCTGACAAGGTTGAAGTCAGGTCACTGTGCACTGAACAGTGGTCTAAAGGTAGTTAAGCATCCTGGTGGTCTGTGATTGTGGTCATGAAATACTACACTGAACAGATAGAACTGAACAGTCAGTATTAGACAGTCACAATGTTTCTCATCCACTGCATGTAACAATATGTGACATGTAACAATTTGCACAGATACTGTACACCATACTGCTTTGCACAAAATAGCCTATAGGCTACATGCACATTGTACACGTTGTACATACATACATCGTTTATTCTTTATTTTTTATTCTTCTAATTATGTACCTGATTTGTGCTTTGTTTTGGATATATGTGGGGTCTTAAGTGTCTTGCTGCTGTAACAATTTGATTTTCCCTCTGGGATTAATGAAGTTCTTATCTATCTATCTATCTATCTAGAGGATTTGTTCAAGGAGTTATGGCATTAGGTTGTTTCTTCTTTTTCTTTCAAAACTTTAAGACGACATGATAAGCACCAATGGTGAGTAGGAAAATTATATTGTTTTCCATTCCATGGGCTTATACAGTATCATTGGATATAAATGTTGTAGCCTATTTTCTTCCTTTTTTTTCTACCGGTGGATGGCAGCATTAGGCTTCGGCTCGTTTAGTCTACTGTCTAAAGAGAAAAGGAAGAAGTGCACCGTCGCAGTTCAATGACGTACGAAGTCTCAGTGACCGTGAGCTGTCTGACATGCAGGAGGGAAGTCGGCATGCAAACACCAAACATGATGAATTTAGCCGCTTTAGTGCAGAGCCTCAGGCGGTCATTGCTCCAGATCGAAAGCAGGCTTCAGCAGGCAGCAGGATTTGACAGACATTTGGGTAAGTTTATATGACTGTACATGTTTATGTTAGCTACCGCTGGACATGATGCTAACAAGCTAAGCGTCTTTCCTGATAATACTAACATGGTCCTGATGGAGTCAGATGCAGTCTCTCTCTCGCCTCTTTTTGGTGATATATTCTGTGATATTTTAGTAGATTTAAGGATATTTTAGGTTATATATCTCTTTTACACATTTTCCTTCATGTGAGCTTTGTTGTTGACCTACAGTACTCTTGACTACCTGCTGTCCTGTGCTCTGTCTTTGCCCCCTCACCCCTCCACCATACACACTCCAACATATTGCACTGTATTGGAAGTAACAGTACGTCTCTGTGCTCCCCTCTGTCCAGGTCCAGCGCTGGCAGTGAACGGGCCCGGCCTCCTGCCTCAGCTCCAGCCCCCGCTCGATGAGGACTGTCCCATGGGGGAACAGGAACAGGAGCAGCAGAGCCCGCAGCAGCCGCCTGGCGTCCTGGACGGCATCCTGTGGATGGCAGCACCCAAGAAAAGACGCACGATAGAGATCAACCGCACCAGGAGGAGAGCCGACAGCAAACTCCTCAAAGTCAAGGTACAGGGAATAGGCTTGGGCATCAAATACTTTGGCTTGGAATCCCTTGATCCGTTGTGGGAGGAAACATAAAGAATGCACATATTAAGTATTTCAAAAGAAAAAAGAATTCATACATCAATATCTAAATATGCTTCTTTCACCTGCCAAACCTCTGAGAACCACAGATTAGATGTAACATTTCAAATTCAGTGTAGTGGATGATGATATTCTTTGTTGAATGCTATCAGTGTAACACAAGCTGTTTTTTTTTTTCTTTCTTCCTCTCCGCTATGCTATATATGGCCTAATTTTTGTCCAGTGTCTTGGTTGGATCTAGCATGCTTCTAACAGTAGATGATATTTATTTAACAATTGCATTTAATTGGCGCTTGTTTGAAAGAGACCAAGCAGTTCTACTCAGACAGTGTTCTTATTCATAGAACTAACTTTATTTCTGATTCTCTCTCTCACACACATTCTTTGTTCGTCCCCCTCTCTGTGTTTCCCTCTTTTCTCTCTGTCCCTGTGACCCGGCCACCACTACCACCACCACCACCACACACACACACACTCTGTTTTGTTCTCCCCCTCCCAGACCAACATCGAGCCGTGTCTGGAGTGTGGCCACTTGAAGCAGAAGCACGTCCTGTGTGGTTTCTGTTATCAGAAGGTGTGTCGGGAGACCGCTCTGATTCGTGGGCAGATTAACTCCATGGAGGGCGGCCCGCTGAAGGCTCCCGCCGTGGAGACTGTCGTCCTGTATGAGGGTGAGACGCCGAGCGAACAGGACAAAGACAGGAGGGTAGTGGAGAGGTCCAGGAAGCGCCCTGCCTGGTTCAGCTAATTATTACAGCTGCACATGGTACATACTTTCAGTCTGATCCAGATCTGGTCAGATTTAGATTTAGAAATGGTTTCAAATATTTGGGCTACCCTAGGAGTGCTTGTTTTGTCTTGCCAGATACTCGCACTGTGTTGTTTAGGTATCAGTTGCAAGATAAGGAAGTTTGAAAAAGTTTGAAATATTAAACATCATATTCTGCCCAGTCTGTTGTTCAGTAAATTTAAGAGGAGAATGTATCAGTTTTGTCTTCATGTACAAACTGTATGGAGGGATCTGCTTGCTGATGTTAGATCAGCACTGATACTTACAGCCTTGATAGATATTGGTACATCAGATATGAATACAGCTATGGATGGCAATACTTTGTCGCAGGTCAGGAAGGCTTGGCTTATCTCTGTAAATCTCCTCTAGACACAAATCACATACTATACTATCATGCTCTGTATGAGGAAAAAAATATGTAAAGATTTAGGGCTCATACCATGGAAAAATGACAAAAGTTATTGGCATTGTTCTTTGATGGTTTATTTTATAGTGTCAGTATGACTTTGATTGTTGTTTGAGTTGCTCTTTGAAGCCAAGTCTGTCAGATTTTTTGGTCTGTAGTATATTCGTCACTGTTTGAAAATAAATCCATTATTTGGAAAATGTAAGTTCATTTTTTTGCCCAGCTTTTATTATTATTATTTTATTTTATTTTTTTAAATAAATTAATCTACAGTGTAAGTATCAATGATTACATTAGTTAACTAATTCTTTTTTTTTTGTAATTAAATGTTTTTTATTTTTAGATTTTTAAGTTTCCCTTTTAGAGGGTGAATGACATACATAGGAGCATACAGAATAGTGCAGATTACATTACATTTCACCCCCTACCCCCCACCCCCCTCCCACCAACTGTCCCTCCCTTCAAGGGGCACACAAAACAGAGAGAACAGGTCCTAAAATAAAAGAAGCAATATCCAGTTAAATGTAAAATAATCAGGCTCAGGGTATTAAGTACATACAAAGTAAAATTGCAGTTATACAAAGAGGAAAAAGAAAAAGAAAAAGAAAAAGGGGGGGTGAAAATTCAAAAGGACACTTTAAATTCATGCCAATAACATAGTTTTAACATTCTCGGCAGCACTCCTCCACATGTCCAATGTTTGTGTTTTAACTCTATTAACCCTTGCTGATGACAACTCCAAGTATATCACATCAAGGAGAGCTTGTAACCAATGCTTTAATGACAATTGGTGGGGAGGTAGCCAACGTAAAACTATGATTTTTTTTGCTGCCGTCATGCCAGCCAACCAAAGTTTGCGCTCTCTCTCTGAGATCTCGAACCTGGAGTTGTCACTCAACAGGAGGAGAACAGGGTCTAAGGGGAAGCATTTTCCCACCAAGTTAGACACCTTTTTCACTACCTCAACCCAGAACCTTTGCACATCTGGACACTCCCATAAGACATGCATCAAAGTACCCAAAGTCCCCTGACCACAAAATGTACAGTATGGGTGGGGGGCCAAACCCATCAAGTGTCTTTTACGTGGAGTCAAGTATGTTCTGTGACAGATTTTATAGTGAATTAACTGATGATTTGGGTTTTTAGATGCGCCAAAGACATTATCCCATACAACACTCCAGTCTATGACCCCTTCACACTGGGGCAGATCGTTCTCCCACATCCTAAACCCAGATATTTTTGCAGAGGCAGTCATAAATGTAAGAGACTATCCCCTTTTGTGGTGCTTTCTCTATCAAAGACACTATGGGGTGATTAGCTAAGTCTGGTCCCCAGGGAACTTTGTATGCCCTAAGAGCTGATCTCAGCCTAAAGTAGAAAAATAACGAGTTTCTTGAAATACCAAAGCGGGATATCAAGTCTGGGAAGTCAAGAATTGATTGCTGACCTGAAACATCATCCAATATTCTTATGCCTTTTTGGGCCCATGATTCCACAGCAAAGGGTTTGCCATCTGACAACAGATTTAAGTTATGCCAGATAGGTGAATGTTTGTGCCATTTTGACTTGAAGCCTAGGTATCTCTCCACATTTGCCATGGTTTGTATTGTGTACGATATTATTGGTCTAGTTAACTAATTCTTAGTGTAATACCATCGGCTCTCTTTGTGATTGGCACGGCAAAGCATCCAGTTCTCTGTGTGCTGGGGACCTGGTGCTTCTACTTGATGTTACCTTAAAAAAGTAAAATGAATGTTTTTTATGATGTATATCTCACCTCAAATCATATTGGCATCTCAGTCAACAATGATCACTATTACAGTGCAAGGAGGAATATGAATTTTCAGCCTCTTCCTCTTCCTCTGAAACCACTGTTAAGTAAAAGTACAACCTTTATCATCCTCTGTGTCACTATTGTCAATGATTTTTGTGGCTCAACCTTATAATGCAAGGAACTCATGACAGAGGCTGGATTTAGACAGGCACCATCTGTTTGTTTTTTTTAAGTATTAGCGGCACTAATCTGGTTTTCTCATGGCTGACTAAAGAGGAAGAAACCACATGGATTCATCCTTCAGACCACCAGAAAAAGATCAGATCTGTGCCATGAAGAGGTAAACATCTGATTGATCTGTTGAGAAATAATTACTAAAGATTGATATTAATATCACAACAATGTAATATTGAATACTGAATATTAACATTAACATTCTTCATTTAGACTGTAAATTGGTTTAATTAATGTTGAGCTGACTTATGATGGAAAAGTAATTATCACTTCTAAACTGGAAGGGATACCTATTTGTGTTTGCGCATGTACATTCAGGTTGCTACGGTAACATCTATAAATCGGTATTTAGTTTCCAGACAAATATTTATCATTGCAGTTTCAGAGCCAAAATGAACTCGATGGAATATCAGCCTCTGAGTGTGTCGGAGTGGAACAGGCTGTTCCTGTTGGGATCAGACCAGCATACCTTCCACTGCCTGACACCATCATACACCCTCTTACTCAGTTTCACCCTCACAGTTAGATGAAAGTGGGTGTTTCCCCTTGCCACTGTCACCACGACAGTCTGCCATCGAGGTTTAAAGTGATATTTGGTCATGGTGTAACAAGAGTTTTTATTACTCATGTTCTCAAAGCAGTTCCTCAGCAGTCAACTGTAGTGTGTACAAAATAGTACAGACTAAATCTTGCTTGGTGTCCCCAATCTCTCTCCAAACTTTCATCTTGAGGCATTGTGGACATCAGTGCTCATCACTTACACTGCTGCAGTGCCCCATAACAGCAGTATGTGTGTGTGTGTGTGTGTGTGATAAATGCTTTGGCCGCAACACTGTAGCTGCAGCTTGTTGAGACGTGACTGTAGGAATCTCCCTTACCTGCTGTAACAGATATTCTTTATTCTTAAAATCCCATCCTATAGAACATATTTTTTTGTGTGTTTTTACTTTTACTTACCTTACAGGATGACTGAGCAAGCATACTTACTCTCAGTAAAACCGTACAGAACAATATTCCCAAGTTTATAAAAATTCAGCTGTGGGAGCTGCCCAGTGCAACAGTGACCATCGCTCTACCTCATGCCTGCAGATCAACAGAGAGGGTAACCATTCACAGGAGAAACGTGCTCCTTTAAGACTGCAGTACTGATCTATACGCCTGCTGAACTTAGACTATGGACTTAAAACCACAGTGTCCCCTAGTAGCAACTACACCAGGAGGTTGAAAAAAATCTTCACCACCTTATTCTGCCCACTATTTGCTAAATTCAAAGATTTGTTAAAAATTAATTGTTGAATTTTGGATGGGTGAATTGCAGAATATATTGGCGGTGGTGAAAAAAATCCTGAAGTCAGTCAGTTGTCCTCTCAGTTATATTTCTCATCTCCTGCTCCACCATTTTACTCACCCACAAACTCTGGCTCCAAAAATACATTGTCATCCAGAAATCCCACATCCTGAGCTTCAAACAGGCCAGTTAACAGTCAACAGTCACTTTGTCCATTATTTTCTAGTCTAAGCATTCTTTTAACTGAAATCTGTAATCATTGTTTCAGTCTTAAACATGACTTTGGCCAAGGAACTGACATCACATTTGACCGATGAGTTCAGTTCTTCTTGTGGTCAGTGATCCGGTTGCCCTCAGCTGTTTCCTTCCTGCGACATGCTGTCTATGTGAGAGACATCTGAGGAGCGGGAGCTTGTCACCTCTGACCTGCTGGGCTGAACCCTGGATCTCAATCAAATAGCCTGGGGATTAGTAATTCTACATCTCATCTGCCAACACACACGCATGTATACACACAAACACAAACATATACCTGTGACAGACACATCTGAAGGCTTTCCATTTTAAACAATCTTCATTTCACATTTTACCTGATTCTTCCCTTTCATCTACATCTCCTTCTCACAACAGAACACACACACACACACACACACACTCACACACAACTGAAAACCAACCTTCAGGATGCCTGAAGTGGGGTCATTCACTGCATTCACCATGATATGAATCAGAAGAGTAAAAATAGCAACTAGACCTGATATTTAAGAGGTTGCACAACACACACGCATTAACACACAGATCTCAGGCTCCTCGGTACACACACTCACACACATTAGAACCCAAGACCCGACACATCTTTCTCTCTCAAGTTTTATTGATTACTCAGTGATGTAGGACAGACAGACACAAAGGGAACTTACATAGATGAGTTGTATGGGCATAGCAATCACATAGATTCACACACACCTTCAACTTGATCCTTGTCTCTTCACACGCACACACTCACTCACTCGCGCACACACACACACACACACACCTCACCATGCATTGTGTGAGCAGAGGAGGCTGCTACCTGGTGAACTCCCACTGTGATCTTCAGGAGGAAGACCAGTGGAGGAGAGAGAGCTACCAAGCCAGCTGGCTGAGCCTGGTCATGGAGACAAGACCACAGTACAAGTAGGTGGAAGCTCTATTCTGTTCTATTCTATTCTATTTTACCTGATAATAGAGACAACATTTCAGTACAAGTACAGCAGGTGGAGGCTGTATCCTAGGATCTATACTCTATCCTTCACTGTTACAAGACAGATAGATGGAGGTTCCACTTTGCTGAAATTCTGCTTTATTCTATGTATTCTAACCGTTTAAATGAGTTGCTGCAGTGCATGTACTGTTTTACATTCTCTCTATTATTGTAATAAGTGTGTTCCTTAGGTATTGTTCTTAGTTTCAGTTGCAGATAGGTATTGTGGGGAGAGATAGGAAAGATGGTTGAGAAAGCTGGAACAGCATCACATAAACAGCGGTTAGAGCCCATGTACTCATTATGCACAATTGCACATAAGCACACGACACATACTGTATTATATTACACAATACATACTGTATTATACACATTATCAGAATAAGCTAGAAGGATTCCTCAGTGCCTGCAGGCCGTGGCTCTGTTCTATATTTAATCTATAAGATGAAAATAAGACAACAGCACACTGACGGAGACTGTGGATAGAGGATTTTTTTTAACCCTCCATGAATACTTTGAAGTTTTTAAGACAATAAAACAGACAGGAGAGAAGGTAGAGAAAGAGGGACAGCATGATTTAAATTGGAGTCTATGCTCTTCACATCAGACTGAAAACAGCCCCAACAGCTCGTTGCAGCTGTTCAAGTCTCTCTGTACTCTTAACTGTTGTGGGTGAACTGCTGTGGAGTCATTATTACTGAAACTCGACCAAAATCATTTAACTAAAGTATGCAATGTAACGTATCCCAGGCTGACGCTGGCAGAGAAAGACGTCGCTCGTAGAGAGAGCTATGAGCAGCACCAGGTGGTCCACTTCCTGGTTGAGAGGAGTCCCAGCCAGATACTGAGGCTGGGCACCCAAGGGGGAGCCGTGACGGAGCACCAGCTGCCCCTCAGGACCAGGAGTGCCCCCGCCAGGGCAGAGTCTCCCTGGCACCCACATCCAACCGGATCCCCCATTGGGTGCCTGCAGGAGCGGGGGCCTGTCATACTAGAGAAGGAGGATAGTGGAGTGGACAAACAGCAAGTGACCAAGCCAATCAGAGAGAACTTCAGAGCCTCCAGCTTGATGTCCTCTCCAAGGGAAACCTCTCATAGGGTGCAGATGAGGGAGTGAAGCGGGGAGGGGAGTATTTGAAACTGCAATTCACAAAATATAATGATATAGCCTTTATTCTTAATAATTGTCCTTATTAACTAGATATCTGACCCAAAAAATGTACTTTTGAAAAATAACACCTGAATTGATTGTTGATATGATCTAAGACATGAGGACGATACTGTATTTGCAGATGAAATATAATGCATAATATGATAGAAAACAAATTGTGTTAAGTAGATATTTTGTTAGGTACCACTCACATATCACTGGAGAGAATGTATCATGTGGAGAAAGGAGAGAAACTGGAGCACATTGTTCAACTTGCAGCCTTTATTATAGAGCTCAGAGAGTTGAATGAATTAATAGACTTCAAATCATTAAGTCCTGGGAGACTCTGAAATATTATGCTGTAACGAAAATGAAATCTGAGGTGTAAATGTGAAGATGTTACAACTACAAATACTGTGAACTGAATAATGTCTACAGTATATAGTATCGTATTTATGCATGGTGAACACCTAGATCATTATGTGCTAAAGAATTTTGCTATTTTTTTTTGGTATAACTAGAATTATTATGAGGAAAAAATCAAAAATAAAAACATTCTTGATTTCCGGCAGTGTTCTGGCTTATGTTGGGAGAGGTCATTTATTACAAATTATTGAACTATTAAATTACCATGTTTGTATTTTCAAACAGGTTGAATGATTTTGAATAAATTAATTCTCAAACAATTTGTTGTATGAGTTGTATAGTTACAGTATAAACATGTATTGCAGCTATGTAAATATATGTTGTGTTATGTATAATCTATAATTCTGCAAAACCTGTAATTCACACCCAATTTGGAACTCGTGGGGGATTGAGATAGTTTTGGTTTTGATTCTGTCTATCCTGGTTTTGGTTTAGTGGTGGCTGCAGAGCTAAAACCATTCTGATAAAGCTTCTTTATTAAGCTAAAAACACTTATCTTAAACATTCAGGACATCCTATGCATTTCAGGCAGAATTAGCATTTTTTTTCCATTGTCTCTACCAGTGATTGCAGTTTCCTTGCTTTCCTTGTTGGAGAAAATACCACAAATAAATTTAGATCTTAATGTTGGTATTATGGATGGAGGTTAATGTATCGTCTGTTTCTGTGTATTTCTACTACATACCATTTAGTCTATGCAGTAACAGTCAATGTATTAAATGAAATGGGCACTGGGTAAGATAACATCATCATAATCGGTAAGCTGGTATTAAACTACGAAGAGTATTTGCCACATTGCCAGTAATAAACACAGAGACCAAAAATTAAGTACCTAAACCAAGGATTTATTTGAGGATTGCACAGAATGGTCTCTTACAGTGTCTGTCGTCAGTCATCTCAATTTATGCCATTACATCCATCATTCATACATTAAGGTACAATCAAAACAAAAATGTTACCTTAGCAAGGAGAGGCCTGGCATCCTAATAAAAATGCTACGAGTTTACTCATGCCTCTCACAGGAGGTGTAAAGCTGTGAAATAGTGGAGTGCTGTTGGAATTGTTAAGTAGTAGTAATGTGGTAAGAGGTTGCAGTATGGAGGACTACTGTATGCCCCATGTTCTTAATTCAGATTCAGGTCAACACACATGCAACACCTTCAGTATGTTCCGGTGGTTCCCTCATGCTTATGAAGCACCCATGAACATGCATTAGTTGCTATACAACTAAGGACTGAACAATGTTAAAAGACAAGTGACTTACAAGTGATCAGAGTCAGACGCACCATTCTATTGGCTTTTTGTCATATATCTTAAGTGGAAAAACACCAGACTGTAAGGAGAGACACCAAGGGTGGAAGGCCAGTCCAAATAATGTACAGAAAGGTTGACAAAAACAAAAACACACTAATATCATGATATATCCCCCACACTATTCTATCAATACTTGAATGCCAAGCATCAAGGATATCTAAGACCTCAGTGATTTTTTCATTGAATGGCGGTGTTGACAAGATGTTCTCGAAAAGGTATTCTTCATTCACAGCCGTTTTGCTCAAAACTATAATAGATTTGTTACATTTTATCACCATAAATGATATTATTTTAGCCATTTCCTGTGATTGAAAACACAGTATCTTGCAAAACATGGAGAAGTGCATTATCATATCATGGCTCAAACATGATAATAAGTTATTTGGAGCCCTCTCGTGAGTCATACCACAAGACAGAGGGAAAATAATTTCATAATTTAAGCACGGATCAAGAGATAGAGGTAACTGTCAGTAATTCATGGCACTAACTGAACATGGAGTATAATTGACAAACCCTTCCGGACAAAATTTCCCAAGGTGTTAAATGAAAAAACACAAACCAAAACAAAACATCTCTATATATTTAGGTGAACATCAGTTGAGTATCCAATATGGATATGACCTGAATTATCCTCAATGCATTCCTTATCATCACGTTTGTTTTCACACAGTCAATTTAAGTCAATTTCATGTTTATACACTAAATTGCGCGTTTAGGGGCTTCTGAAATAATCCAAATATTATATTTCACATGCTCAAACCCTGACAAAATTTTCCTAATCCCTTTCTAATTCTTCGAGATCAGGGATGGAATTTACGGATGTTGATTATCTGGCTGGTGTCAGATAATCTCTCCTGCCACTTGCCACTCAAAACATGCCATTTCCATCCCTGATCTAGATGTTTTCAACATCACACAAAATCAAATAAAAAATACCAGCTTGTCTTTGACTAAGGTCACTTGGTGTGCGTTTTCCCCCCTAGAATGGCTTCTTCAGCTCGCTTGTGTTTCTGGACGGTGACCTGCAGCTGCCAGTATTTGAGATACAGCCACATGAGGCTGCCATTCTTCCTCTTGTCCATATTCAGCAGGTCAGCGCAGTGCTTATCGTTCTTAAAAATATCCTTCAGACCTGTCTCTAGATCCAGTTCTCCCCCGATAGGTTCTTTGACAACCTTTAGCAGCATATTCTTCTCCATCTCCAGCCGTTGCTCTCTAGGTTGGAGGAGGGAGCAGTAGGCACTCTGTCGCTCTATCAGCTGACCTTCTATCTCCTTCAGGGTGACTGTGGCTCGCTGGTGCCAGTCCTTCTCTCGTTCCAGGGCCTGGTGCAGCACGGCACCAGTGGCTCCGGACTCCACCAGCCTTCGCTTCTCTTCCTCCAAGGCCTCGCGCTCCTTGTAGGGGAGAAGACGAAGAGTTTTGGTTTAGGGAGGAGAGGATACGGATTAGGAGAGAAAAGCAGAGAAGAGTAGGGGTGGAAGGGGGAGCCAAAGTGAGAGGAAGGGAGGGTAAATTGAGGAGAAAAAAAAGAAGCCACTTCTTCTGCTCCAAGGCCTCACTTTCTAGACAGAGGAGAAAAGATATACGTAGTTGTTAGGAGGAGGAAGAAGAGGAGGATGGGTAGTGGGGAGGGAGGGGAAAAGAAGATGTGAATGAAAAGAGTAAAAGTAGAGACATTTCTCCTGCTCTGGATACAGAAAAAGAGAGGAGGAGAGGGAGAGAAGGAGAAGGGAGGGAAGGAGAGACAATCTTTACCCGCTGTAACTGTTTCCTCTCTTCCATTAGCTGCTGGCTCTGCGAGACCAGGGCCTGCTTGTAGCCTTTGACCCTCTGCCTCTCCTTCTCCAGCTCCAGCTCCAGCGTGGCCGCTGCCCTGCGCCTCTCTGTCAGTGTCTCCCGGTACCGAGCCTCCATCTCGCTTCTAACTGTGCGCACGTCCTTGTCATACTGGGCCTTGACCTTCTGAATCTCCCTCTGAGACTCCCTGGTCCAGATCCAACCTGCAGAGATGGGTGGGAGGTGAGACAAAGGAGAGAGGATTGGCGGGATTCAGTCCTAGGCCAGCAGGAATACATGTTGTTCAAGAAGCAGGATGTGATAACCACTACATCATGTCTGGCAATCTGACTTTGCTTTTTCATGAAAAAGATACAGCCCTAGTGAAGATGTATAATATTATACCTTTTTCTGAGAAGGTGTGTTTCCTGGAGAGTTAAGTACTAAGATGACTGATAGATGAACAAATGTTCACCTTACAGAGGGAAATTGTGGGTCTCATATATTCAAAAGCAGACTCACCCTGCTATGCACTAAAGCATTCAATAACTATACATTCAATAACTCAAATTTTATACTCTTCTCTCTGTGTCCTAACCTTCTCTTTCAACTTACGGAAAGCAGCTAGTCCCAGCATGGGGACCAGCAGGGCGTAGTTCCATTGGTTCCCATCACCGCCCCCCGCCCCCCTTCCTCTGGGATCTGGTTGAATGTTCCATCTGGGGGGGTCATTCAAGTTGTTCATGGAGGCTGCAGTATCACACACAGACACACACAAAACATACTTAGCATCACATCAGTGACAAGTGCTTTTTAAATTTAGTGTACGCTCAGGTTGCTCATGGGCTGCAGTGTCTCCTTCACACACTTTCATAACAATGCTAGTACAGTAGCCAGCAGGTTTTTATAACTGGGTAACAGTAGTCGTAGCTAGTAGCAGTACTTAGGAACTAGCTATAAATTGGCTATAAATTGGCTATAAACTAGTTATAAAGTAGCTATAAACACAGCCACGTGATTATGACTAAAGCTACTTCCCACACTATGACAGACTTTCGATGCCTGGTGATTGTCTGAGTATCAATTTGATTTTGAGTTTAGAAAGATATGGGTTTTATGACTGTCTCGGCTCACAATTGATATTACAATGGATAACACAATTCGTGACAAGCTACCAAACGTTACATAACCACCTCTGGGTTAGATCTGCATGGCATCTGAACAGTGTTGCAAAGATACAGTAGCTGTGCAAGCCCGCTAGTAATTGGCTTGCTAGCATTTACCAATACACTGCAACACAGAGGCAATACCAGTATAACATGACTTGCAAGCTTGACAGCTCAGCTATCCACAAACAAGGCTAGCGTTCATGACAGCTAACTTAGGTTAGCTATGAGCTAGCAAGCTAGCTAACCTTAGCTAACTTGGTAGCTTGCTAGCTCCTGCCATGGATGTGCTAGTGTATTGCACACTGACATAACACTGGGCAGAATAGCTTTTTGAGTCCAACAACAAGTCGATGTGTGTCTGTTAGAAATACGGTGCTGTATCTCACCTTGAATGAAAAGTCTAGGTCACTTATACATTTGTTCCTGTGTACACCAGATTATACAATTTCTACGCAAGTTTATTGGTCATTCTGTACTTTGTCACAGGGTATTCCGGACGAATGTAGATATCTATCAATCTCTTCAAATGATAAAACGAACAGGTCTACATATAAATTTGGACTCGAATTGAAAAGTAAATTAAGCTATTCTGTTTAAAAACAGTTAATAAATGTGTATGAAGGTTGAACATTAGTCATGATATATCTGGCACCCCCGGGTTTGGAACATGGTTTGGTCCAGTGGGCTGCAACAGAAATACTTCACCCTCCGCTGTGTCACAGAGAATCGGCCCTTCAGCTAACAACATGGCGAGTGTGCGCGCTGCATCCCGACTCCTCTCCAGAAGGGTATTGCCCAAAACTAACACAGTGAGTTATAACAAATTAATTTTAGATGTTCTACATATCTGTATATGTTTCGTTTTTGTGTGATTGTTGTCTTTTGCACGTCAAAAGGCAGACTTTTGCTGCATTTTCAGCTTTCGTAACCGGCAGACCTTGACTTGCGTAACCTCAGACTCGAGTGTTATGTAGCTTAGGGTGTTTGAATGTGACTCCATGAACAACAAAGTACCTTGCAGGTCCCTTAAAAGAATCTTACACTGTCTATTTGTCTTACATTATATACAAAGACTAAGGATTTCACAAAATCATCAACATTATTGAAGGCATTTCAACGTGTAGAACCAGTTACTTTAATTGCCCTTACGAAAAAGAACTAGCCATCATAATAGCCGAATTGTAGAAAGATGCTGTATAAATATCTTAAAGAAGGTGCATGGCGCTAGAGGAATGTTATACTGATACCACAGGAGATTAAAAACTACCATGAAGTACAAAGGTTACTGTAAAATGGGCCCCCTATCAAATAATTACCTCCCTTTTGTCCATTTATGAATCAAAAGGGAAGTGCGATTAGAAATGTGTAGTAAAGCCAATTGCAATATGTGTATGAATACCGCAGTATGGAATGAGCACTAGTGTAGTATGTATTTGTAGTATATGTATGTGTAATATGTATGTGTAGGATACGTGTAGCCCCTTAAGATCAATAATGTAAATCTGATCTGTTGACTGTTGACCATCTATATGTGTTATATTAACCCTTTTGATGCATCTCTAAATGCAACATAAATGGTTGAGAAAACTGACAAGAAAAATCTGATTATACCGGTTGTCATTAGTTAACATTACATTCTTTTCTCCCAGGTCCCTGTTGCTGCAGTTCAGGGTACCAGGAGCTTTCACTTCTCCATCTATGGCAAGAAGAACACCGCCAAAGTGTCAGATGATGTGAGTTGCACAATCTGCTGTTTTTCTATCAGTATTCATTAGGTTTATCATTAAGGCTGCATGATATGATACCGTATGCAGGTAGAAATTCACCTCTCTTACACACATCATACTATGAATACTTTGATTTAAAACCCTATTTGTTTTTTTAGAATATGCCCGTTATGTGAGTGTAACCCTATGGCATTATACTGTATCCTGCTGCTGGATTTCTGATGATCAGTGTCCTTGTATCATGCAGTATTTCTGGGTTTTTAAATATATCTACCAGATGTTTCTCATTGTCCTTATCTCAGCTTTTGTGATATACTGTAGATATTTTGTGTGTGTGTACGCAAATGTGTATGTCTGTCTGTCTGTCAAATCTGCACCGCAGCAGCTGGCTTCAGTATCTTAATACTGTAAAACTTTCAATAACGGTCAGGGCCTTTATTTACCTGAACAAAAGAGAGTGACAGGTCTTTAGAGACAAGCCATTGTTTCTTTTGGCAGGTCCACAGTACCTGGTCTGCCAAACAAAGGTATTCTGCAAAGAATTGTGCTGCTCAAATTCATGCAGTTGCCTTTTTAGATCTTTAGGCTAAATATTACTAGTGTAGACAACTGCTGTCAGATACTACTGCTACCACAACAACTGCTATAACTACTGATGATGATGATGATGATAATAACAGCAACAGCAATGATTATCTGGCTGGAATAATCATGTAAAACTATCAACTGTCAAAAATGTAATTTATTATTGGTAACATGTTACATTCTGGTAGGTTACCAGAATGTACTGGCCATCAGTCTTGGAAATGAAGCATCATTTCATCAAAACAGTATGAAACAAAAACTGCCGAAGCCATAAAAGTGAAAAAAAACAAAAAACTCTGTCATGTACTGATAACAGTAGCAATGCTGTATAGCGGTCCAACCAGTTGAGTTATGTTTACGTAATGAATTTCAAGGCTTTCACACCACTTCTTGTGTCCATGGCAAGATAAACCAGCATGTTCCACTTCATGCAACGGCTCTTTTTAATAATATATTCTGTGGTATTTTAGTACATTTAATGATATTTTAGGTTATAAATATTCAATCAATTCAGACTTTGTTCTGATAAATCAGCCACCTTTTATTTACGCATGTACACACAACACTCCCCAGCTATTGTAGACTATTTGACTATTGGAAGTTTTACAGTAACACTCTCTCTCTCTCTCTCCCACTCTCTCACACTCTCTCTGACACTCTCTCATTATGTCTTTAGATCTCTACCCAGTACCCAGTCGTGGATCATGAGTTTGATGCTGTGGTGGTGGGAGCTGGAGGAGCGGGACTGAGAGCAGCTTTCGGCCTATCAGAGGCCGGCTTCAACACTGCCTGCGTCACCAAGCTCTTCCCTACCAGGTCTCACACTGTAGCTGCACAGGTATGATAACACATTGTTTCATTTTCTCCTAATAAGGGGAGCTGATGTGGGGTGTCCTGGCAACATTGTATTGTGAAATCATGTTAATCAAGGGTGCGGACATAAGATTTTATACACTGTCCTGTACTGAATCGCATAAGAGTCCAAATCCTTCAGCATTCATTGACAGGAATCTAATGAACTATTAACAAAGACTTGTTTTGTGAACTCAATCTCCAAAGCAAGGCTTCACACACAGATACTCAGCAGTAGTGCCCTTTCCCCTTTCTGTTTTACTGAAGTGTTACATGTTATCTGGCTGGATAGGGCGGGATCAATGCAGCTCTGGGGAACATGGAGGGAGACGATTGGAGGTGGCACTTCTACGACACAGTGAAGGGATCTGATTGGCTGGGAGACCAGGACGCTATCCACTACATGACAGAGCAGGCCCCTGCAGCCGTGGTGGAGGTAACAACACACACTCACACACACACACACACACACACACACACACACACACACACACACACACACACACAGTAGTACTGGGGTCAACACAATTCATATTCAGTTTGAACTTGATGATTTTAAACTTTGAAGTCAATTTAAAAATGTAAACAGAAAATTCAACTCTTTCTCACATATTTCTTAATGGGATGGACAAGACAACTTTCTTATGCCAAAAGTTCCTCAATATTTGTATTATGAAGAAAACTGCTTCTTAAACTTCATTGAACCCAGTCTTGTAAACACACACACACACACACACACACACACACACACACACACACACACACAAACACACACACAAACAGACAGTATGTGGTAATGTATGCTAACTCATATGAATGTTCAAATGGATAGAAGATATTTGAGAAAGTAATTGAAAATAATTATCATTCAGTTACCTGCACTGATAATGTCAAACTGGTTGTGTTCACCGGTCTGATATTTCAGGTTTAACTTCTATTGTATTTGATAATCTGTGAGGATTTATGATGAAGTTTTCCATTTTTCATACCTTTCCTTTTTACCTTGAGCTAGAGAACTTTGGCAGGCAGTCAAGTCTTATTTTATGTTACTTATCATAGTTATTTTTAGCTTATTTTCTTGAACTGAAGTTGTTGTGCCTCTCTCCCAGCTGGAGAACTTCGGCATGCCGTTCAGCCGTACCGAGGATGGGAAGATCTACCAGAGGGCATTTGGAGGTCAGAGTCTGAAGTACGGAAAAGGAGGCCAGGCCCACCGCTGCTGCTGTGTGGCAGACAGGACGGGACACTCCCTGCTGCACACACTCTATGGACGGGTAAGTACACACATACACACACCCTCACTCCCTCTCTCTCCCTCCTTCCAGCTCTCTCTTTCCCTGACCCAATCCCTGCATTATGAAACCAGTTAAGTAGTATTTGTATACATGCACTCAGATCTATTGTATGTTTCATGTATCTGTCTGTCCCCCTCTCTCCTATTTAGTCACTTCGTTATGACACCAGCTACTTTGTGGAGTACTTTGCCCTGGACCTGCTGATGGAGGATGGGGAGTGTAAAGGAGTGATCGCTCTCTGCATGGAGGACGGATCTATCCACCGCTTCAGAGCCAAGAATACCGTCATCGCTACTGGGTAGGCAACACACTCGCCATTTGCAGAAAAGAGGAAAAAATAGTCACTCTGTTTTTATTTATATCTCTTTATTTACATCTATTTATTACACAAATGTTCCATCAAGATGTTTTCACTGTCATGCCTACTTCAGCTGTGCATGTGTAACCAGCAGTGTTTTTTTCTATGGTAATAATTGAGTTATATCTCTAACTGTTGTCTCCAGGGGTTACGGACGTGCCTTCTTCAGCTGTACGTCTGCCCACACCAGTACAGGAGACGGTAACGCCATGGTGACCAGAGCTGGCCTGCCCTGCCAGGATCTGGAGTTTGTACAGTTCCACCCCACTGGTGAGAAAAAAGAAGTATTACCTTCTAATGCGAGACAAACATGGCCACCGTGGAGTAAAACAATTCTACTACTGAGCTGTCAAAGCAACAGAGGAGAGTCTGAATCCTATTTTGCATGGCAGTTGCTTTAGGGCTTCACTGCAGCTACATACTTATGTTGAAAAACGTAGATGTTTCTGCTTTGTCCGTGATTGCTCAGCCTAATTTAATTGAGATATATATATTGATTATAATATAGTACTTGGAGCTACTATGGGTATTCTATCAATGCTAGTTCAAAGTCCAAAGAATTCCTTTATTGGCTAATCATAATAGCTTGATAAGACAATGTCTACATTGTGTTTACTTCATCCTAATGCCACTAGAGTAACCCATTAACAACATTTGAGATATGAGTTATTTGCTGTAGCATGGTGCTCTGTCAACTGGCTGATGAAAAAGTCTGAACTCATTTTGATTTGCATGCTCTGTGCAAGTTAGGAGAAAGCACAAGGAGAGAAGATGAAGAGAAATGTGTGTTGAGGCACAAAGACTAAATCAAATGATTTCTCTGTTTTGTCCGTCGTGAAATCATGTGAATTTTAAACAAACAAATTTTAAACTAAATATTGTCTTTTGGTGGAACAGGACGCATTACCTGTCCTTTGCCAACCAAAATATTTGGATGCGGCTACATCCCATCATTATTTGTGCTGTTCTGAATGAGTGTGTATGTCAACAACATGCAATCCTATTTCTGCTGCTTGATTGTTTGTTTGCATTTATGTAGGTTGAGGAAAATGGACACCAAAAATAATTTTAGCAAAAAATAAAACTCTTAAGTTTATTGTCAATGTGGCAAATTACACCATAATAATTTTTTTGGCCTGCTTTAATAATATGACACCTGTAGTCCCATTTCAACACAAAGGACTGTAATTAAGTCAGTCTGTTGTTTTTGAGCTCCCTAATTCTATATTGTTGTTTACGTTTGACTCAGCTTTGTACAATGTCTGCTATCCCATATTTACAATATTGAGCAAGTCCATGAGTCTGTTCAGGGCAGGTTGTTTACATTTAGTTCCAGTAACGGGCCTCACTTACGTAAAGCCAAGCGTTCATTTTTACATTTGTCCCTGCTGGATATTTGACACCTGACTCTTCAGTTATGTATGGACTGGCGCAGTAATGTTGCCTGTGGGGGTCACAGAAGGCCTGGCCACTGTCTTAGAGCTTCAAATAGATCAATAACTTTGTTCACTGAGTTTAGTGTATGGCCAAAAACACAGAGCATTTGATTTATCTCACCTTCTAAGTGATGCATCTTTTTCTTCTGGTACTACCTTTTACATATAGTGATTTTAGTGATATTACTAAGATATAATGATACTAATATGGGAAGACTGGGCTGGGTTTCTACCGTTTTCATTTCCAATTTCAAAAAATAAAACTTGTTTCAAACTTGTTTTCAACATTGGTGCAGGCCGTTGTATCAACATCTATTGTTTGCTGGGTTATTTAAATATTTGCTGAACTATATGTTGTACAAGCAACATGTGAATTTTGCCATAGGGTGGACTTCCCCTTTAACGTGTCAATCCTTGCAGGGATCTACGGGGCCGGCTGCCTGATCACAGAGGGTTGCCGTGGCGAGGGTGGGATCCTGATCAACAGTGAAGGAGAGCGCTTCATGGAGCGCTACGCACCCAACGCCAAAGACCTGGCCTCCAGAGACGTAGTGTCCCGCTCCATGACCATAGAGATTAGAGAGGGCAGGTACGGACCAAGGGGACATGCATGTCTAGATTCACAATCACTGAGATCCAAGAGAGCAAGTAGGCAGCAATGGAGAGAAGGTGTGCTGTGTCACAATTCTAGTTATTTTATAACAATTTAGATCAGGTTGCGTGTCAGTGTCAAACGCACAAGGCTGAATATGATTTGCTTGATTAGTTGTCAATAGATTTACTAGTTCCATACAGAATTGAAACAAGTATCAAAAGTCCTTAAAAACTTGTAAATGAAGTTAAATCAAAATAAAGGTCTGTTTTAGGTTTTTGGTCCAGAAAGGTCCTGCTTCCCCAGCAGCAATAGAGAAAGAATTGAGTAACCGTGTTTGTTTTTTCTCTTTCTCCCTGTGTTCCTGCCCGTTCCTCTCCCAGGGGTGTTGGTCCAGAGAAGGACCACGTTTACCTCCAGCTGCACCACCTGCCTCCCCAGCAGTTGGCCACCAGGCTGCCTGGTATCTCAGAGACGGCCATGATCTTTGCTGGGGTCGACGTCACTAAAGAGCCCATCCCTGTCCTGCCGACCGTTCATTATAATATGGGGGGTGTACCCACTAACTACAAAGGACAAGTAGGTGCACTCAGATTTGCACACCGATTTACTGTTTATAACAATCACACATGCTTCTCACTATGATGTATGAAGAATTGAAGCTAACTAACTACAAGGGATGGGGGAATACTATGAATGTGTGTGCAGTAGGGTTGTTGTTGTGGTGGTGCCATTTTTACAGCGGTCTTGCTTCCCTTGTCACCCCCGGTTATACCACCTTTCACCACTAGAGAGCGATCTAAGCCCCAATCAAAGTCAGAGTCACTGCTGTGATTTGCAAACAAGCAGGTCTTGTGTGGAATCACCATGCTGAAGTTTTAATTCTTAGTGTATTGCATCAAAATATTTCTCATACAATTTATACACCTTATTATCAAAATATGCATTGCATTCTGTGTTCTTTTACGCCTGCCATCACAGATGATGGCTGCTGCAGCCAAGGAAGTGTGGTCTTTTCTGATAGCTGCTCTGGGTAACGAAATGTTGTCCCAACTGGTGTTACACCAACTGCACATAGCTTTGACGCAGAGTGCAGAAAAATATTTCACACTGTCATTTTAGTGATCAGTATTTTGCTAGTATGTGCGTTTATCATTTAGTAGCCTAACTTGAACATGGAAACTCTGAATTTGTGTTTTTATGTTTTTTGATTACAAAATAACGGTGTTCCAGGTGTGGGGCTTATAAGACTGGTCCTATTAGTCCAAGACCAAATGCCACCAGGAACACCGCCCACTGCGACAACCCTAGTGCGCATCCCTCCTCTACCTGTAAGGAACATGGATACTATACCCACACACATTCAATTTTTCCCCTCGACCCTGCCAGGTGATCACTTATACTGACGGAAAGGACAAGGTGGTTCCAGGTCTGTACGCCTGCGGTGAGGCAGCCTCTGCCAGTGTCCACGGTGCCAACCGGCTGGGCGCCAACTCCCTGCTGGACCTGGTGGTGTTCGGCAGAGCCTGCGCCCTCACCATCGCTGAGGAGGACAAACCCGGTGAGGAAAAATCTCAGTCAGTTTCTCAGTATGCAAAGAAAGATCATTTTGTTGTGATTGCAGAAAGTGATCTACAAAGCTGCTAATTTAGCAAAGATGAGTCTCCAAGTTGTGTTTACATTTTGCAATGTGAAACATCCACTTTTATTGCATGCTAAGGCCTTAATGATGCAGAAGTTTCAAGTCCAATATCAAAACTGATATTTAAGTAACATTTGATTTTTTTGCATTGCTCATTTAGATGAAGCAGAGGAAAATTCAGATGCCAAGATGCTTTGTGCTCTGATGTCGGATTTCTGTACATTTGAGAAATCTGCTTCTGTTTCTGTATCAATTAGCACCATCAATACTTTCTCTTGACAAAATTATTATAATCTACAAGCAGGATAAGATCTGTAAAAGTGAACTGATGTAATTGGCAAATAAACCTGAACTTGAAGTTGATTAAGCAGACAAAATATCTGCTGATAATATCGGTGCCCCAATATAGAGCATCTGTCTGACCCTATTGCTGACATTGGTATTGTATTCTCTTCAGGAGAGAAGCTGTCCCCTCTGAAGCCCAACGCAGGAGAGGAGTCCGTGGCCAACCTGGATAAGCTGAGGTTTGCCAACGGAAGTATGAGAACCTCTGAGATCAGACTCAACATGCAGAAGGTACACACACCAAACATGCTGACAAACACACGTCCATCAGTGCTCAACATGCAGATGAGACCTGTTTGTAGACAAGTTCTTCACATAGCGAACTAGAACTACTTATGAGCGGGTCAGCCATCCCATTAGCCTATTGTTGAGATTTATGTTGTATTAAGCCAGGTTTCTACATAGGTACTCGCCCTTATAGTTTGATACCACAAGCTATAGTTACTGTACATGAGATCCTCTGCTTTGGTAAACAGTTTTCCATTTTCTTCTAGTTTCAAAGTGATTTTAAAGTCCCTCACACAGTGCATGATCACTTAACCTGTATCTATACTGTGTTGCTATTTCTAAGTCCCTCAGAAACGTTGCCACCCCTGACTTGGCCTGTATGCAAACATAACTCACGTGCCTCTCCCTGCCCCTCCATCCAGACCATGCAGAACCACGCTGCTGTGTTCCGTACCGGCTCTGTCCTGAAGGAGGGCTGCGACAAGATGGATGGCATCTACCAGACCCTGGACAACATCAAGACCTTTGACAGAGGTACTGCACCACCTTCGGGCTCTGTCTCCCTCTCGCTTTCACTTCGTTTCACTGTCATGAGCACTCTTTCTTTTCCTCTCTGTTTCTTCAGAAGAGGTATGGTAGTGGTACTTCCTAGCCGGACATAAATTTTGACAGAAGTACTGCTTATTTTTCCTTCTTAACTAGGTGTACCTCTCTCTGGTTTCAGAATAAAAGTTGTCATTTGGTTGTGGATGTCTAACCTCTCCTCTCCTCTCCTCTCCTCTCCAGGCATTGTGTGGAACACAGACCTGGTGGAATCGTTGGAGCTGCAGAACCTGATGCTGAACGCTGTCCAGACCATCCAATCTGCTGAGCAGCGACAGGAGAGCAGGGGAGCCCACGCCAGAGAGGACTTCAAGGTCTGGATTACCATACTCTAAATTTTTCCCCTTTCTCTCTCTCTTTTTCTCTCTCTCTCTGTCTCTCTCTCTTTCTTTCAATTCAGTTCGAAGGTGATTTATTAGCATGAAATACTAGTAAGTACTTCTTGCCAAAGCAAAGTCAACAAACACCAATTGAAATTACAGGAACCAAATCTAACCACAGGACAGTAACAATTAACAATACATATGGTAGATAAGTCATCAAATTAGTAAATCAATCAATTATTAATCAAAAACACATTTTCTCAGACTCTCTCTATGACATGCTGAGATATGTTTTCTCTCTCAATCTGTTTCTCCCTATTTTTCTCTTACTCTGCTCAGCTTTGTGCTCCTCCTGTCTGTTCCCTCTTTTATTTTTATTTTCTGTCTCCCCCTCTCTCACTTAACCTTTGTCTCTCCCACACTCAGTATTTATCATTCTTGTAGATGATTGTGTAGATGAGTGTGACCACTCACTCTTTATCTCCGTCATTCTCTCCATTGACATCGTTTCTCTTTACTATACTCCAGGACCGTGTCGATGAGTACGACTACTCCAAGCCCCTGCAGGGCCAGGAGAAGAAGCCCTTCGAACAGCACTGGAGGAAACACACTCTGTCCTACGTCGACCCCAAGACTGGCAAGGTACACTACAGTCGTGTGTGTGTGTGTGTGTGTGTGTGTGTGTGTGTGTTTGCTTATAGGATTAATTGGCTTAATTAAGAACCTAATTAGCACATTTTCTTATATTTAATATATGGTGGTGATTATGGCAGGGCCATAGGCAGCTCAAGTGCCTCTTGTTCATTATTATTTTTAAGGGTCAGTAGTATTCTAATGTTTCTGTGCTCTTGTCCAATCACAGGTGACCTTGGAGTACCGCCCTGTGATTGACAGCTCTCTGGATGAGCAGGATTGCGCCCACATCCCCCCCGCCATCCGCTCTTACTAAGAAGACTCCCACACTGCTCCTCCTCTCTCCTGTCCACTGGTCCCCCCCCTCCCCTTCCCTCCCCCCTCCACTCCCCTCACATCCACCCTGCTCAACTTGAACGTCCTTTCATCCCCCCATTCATGCAGGTGCTTTTCTTGTAACAGTGGTGACATTTTGGGGTAGTTCTTGTTTTGATTCCACATTTGTCTCCATTTAGAATAGTTAATTATAAAATGTCTTTGTCTTTGGACCTCGTTCCCTCTTGTCACCTTCCTGTTCCTCTCCTCCATATATGTATTGCCTTGATTTAATCTGTTTGCAGCAGATTAAACTCCAACATGGTTGTTGTGACCCTCACACTGTGTGAGCTGGTTTTGTACATAGTCATAATGCACTCAAGACAACTGGGAACTGGGGAATGTCTGACCTTCTAAGAAGAAAAAAAATTGGAGAAAAGACACACTGACCATGTGTTGCGCCACTTTTGTGACCACACTGTCCTCTCATTTCCCAGTCCCGTACTGCGTTGAATGCTTCTTCATGAATTAAAATCCCTCCTTTGGCTCTCTGAAGTGGAAAGAGATTGTGGATATGATTGTTCTTTGAAACTCGCACACCGCAGTCTAGCCACAGAGGGAAGTTTTGTTAAGTATGTAAATATTTACAATAAACATGGCTAATTATATATAACTGTCAATGTATGAGGTAGTTTTTGCTCTTGCTCATTCACTATGGCCTTCAGGCTTTTGTCAGTATTGTGTATGCTGATTGTGTGCGGTCAAAAACCACAATATAGTGCATTATATTCATCGAGCCCATGTTCAGTAGATACACTCATTTGATAGAGTTGTAGATGATAAGATATCTAAGGGGCTTCACCCTATAAAAGCTTCAATCTACTTCATATTGTAATGGTGTACCAGTTGTTGAAGCAATGACTTCTTTTCACAGTTGGGCATCACTTTTGAAATCTAAACACTAAGGATAAATTCCAGCAGGGATTAATGCAGGGAAGTTAGCCTAGTTAGCTGATAAGTGTGCTTCCCACAGTTATCTATAACTCCTAGCACCAACATTAGTGCCAGCTCCACAGTGCTGTAAGTGTTGCTGCCACTAAAACACTAAAAAGGGCAGAGGGGTGATCCCCACTGACAGGATTTTACCTGAGTGTTCCTGCAACTCCAGTAGTGATTGCTGCATTTTAACTGAAGGATGTACTCGGTCAATGTTGTCATTTGAAGTATTTATCAAACTGAGATGGTGTGCTTCCTATACTGTATCTACGCAAGGGTGACTGTTTAATTTATTTGCTTGTTCAAAAAAATGTGAAGATAATTTTCTTCAGATTTTGGCATTCATTTTATTATGTTGAATAAAGTGTAGCTTATGCATTGAAACCAAGCGTCTTGGTTGGTGTTGGTCTTGGTCTTGGTCTGTCTGTATTGTCTAATAAGAAGGCCAGTAGGGGGCAGCAGAAGCACAGTGTGGAGCCAGAGGGCTACCTCTACAGGAAAACATCTAGTAAAGTTAAACATAATTTGTGTGCATGTGTTTTCCACCCATATGCATAGCCTATATTTACACCATGACTCTGCCTGTTCTCTTATAATGAATGTTTGGCATCTCACTATGGCAGTGTTACATTATTATGAAGAAGGGGAGTAATCAAGTAATTAAACACTTCAGCTCTGTTTTGAACTGTTTACTCAGACTGGAAATCTTGCAGAGGAAGCCTGCATCATTAAAATGTGAGAGAGTTTCACATCATGACCAACTGAGTTTATGCCAAACCCAGGGGACAGAGGTGGGGGTGAAGGTGGGTGGCATAAAAGTAGTCATAAAAGCATTTCCCTTGATATCTTAACATGTTACGGGAGAAGTAAGGTGACACTATAATGATCGGCATGGGGAAATTGGGTCATCACAACATCAAAGAATGTCAAAGATTTCTGCTGCACTCTTTCTCTTCGCCCAAATGGAACTGCACCACATCACGTTAAACATTTGCTCAGATCTATTTTTGGTCGTTACTGTTAAAGACAAGTGAGAAGTTGGCGTGCATCAACCACAGGACTAGCTGCAGCAGGGCCGGCCCTAGGATTTTGGTGGCCCTAAACAAGATTTTGTTTGTGGCCCCAAAACACTCCCAGCGCAACCAAATCACACACACTGCTCATAACTGAATGAACACACACACACACACACACACACACACACACACAATAGAGATAGACAAATGAATTAACAACAAATCTCTTACTTTATTTGAAAACAATGTATATTAAAAATATATTAATATTATTATTCATATTATATTATAAATATATTACAGGAGGAGAAAACCCTGTGGAAACAGCTGTAGGCTACTTACATTGTGCGCCAATTGCCACCGAAACTTCATCTGTTCACTGTTGTCCTTGTAGAAACAATCCTGACAGCTCACTGTACCTTTCCACATCAGGGATGAACTTTATATCTTCCATCTTCTTCACTTTCTCCCTTTCTTCACAAACTCCCTCATATCAAAGCTGTCACGTTTATTTGTTTGTTTTCTCAGCAAGAGTCGTGACTTGTGATCGGGCAATAATTAGGAAAGCCTGGGGGACCTAGATATCTCTCTATCCTACAGTTGTAGGCTAGTTTGAACGTAAGTTCAAGGTACAGTCCTAGTACTGTAGGTACTGTACTACAACATGTGCAACTGGCTGCTGGTCTTTAGCTTCTGTACTGTGACGTATTTTCCCAGTGAAACGGAATATTTGAGCGGTGTACAGTTACAAGAGGGATTTAAATCAAATCCTTCGCATTTGATTGGACCGCTAAACAGTGGGCGGGGCTTAGAGTTTAGCGCGATACGGAGCTACAGAGAGAAACGGAGCTACAGAAGACAGTTGGCTCCACACATACCTCCCTCATCTGTTGTTAGATCAGGAGGAGGACAAGGGAGAGATGAATGAATTAGACCTCAGCGACATTGTTTTGGAAATAAAAACAAAGTTTTTGCACACTGATATCCAAACACACATCTCTTCCTATCTCTCTCCATATTGCTCTGTCAGCTACTACGACCCAGAAACGGTGAAGTGCGGTTTTATATGACCGGTGTGGCTAGCTAGAAGTTGAAGAATGATTGATGGGTGGATGTCATGATATTATTGGTTGAAATTGGTTGGTTCATGCTTACATAAGCACACGGCATATTTTGTTTTACAGGAAGAAAACATATTGGATTTTGATATAAGAATACAAAGAAATTGATATTTTGGCATATATTGTTAAATAGGTGCACAATATGACCGGGGATGTGATCTAAAAGGGTTGTCATCTCGACTTTAAAGTGAGCGACTCGACACCGTACAAACAAAGTGTGAGGAGCGAGCAACACAGAAAGTCACACTGATCGCGTGGCCCCCCCTAGCGGTTGTGGCCCTAAACAACCGCATAGAGTGTTTATGCCAGTGGCCGGCCCTGAGCTGCAGCACAACGGTTATGAGAAAGTGGAGTAATAGAATGATAATGGAGATGACTCATGTCCAAGGCAGATGGATCATGGGAAATTCCTACAGTCATTTCCGTAACTAATTAGATGATAGATAGATAAAAGATAGATCAGTGACCCATTTGGAACAAGAACCACGCCCTCACATCTTCTTCCTTCACACTGGATGAATTGAGGTAAAGAGTGTGTGTGTGTATGTGTGTGTGTGTGTGTGTGTGTGTATGTGGGAGGAGGTTCTTAAGACATTCATATTTCCAGTTGAAGTTTGAGAAGATAAAATGCTATACATAAACCAGTATACATATTTGGGTCTACAACTCTGATTTGGTAGCAAGTGCACAGTATGTTTTAGCCGTCAAATAGCATGCAGTGTTTCCCTCTGTCACAATTATTATTTCAGAGCCAAATGTGAGGGATAATTTCCATGGAGACGGCTATAATTTAGAAAATGCATCATCAGAAGCAGAGCATTGCATGCTCAGTCAACAAAAAAGAGATATTGGATGTTATTAGGGGCAACCAGGACAGTTCATAGAATCATAGGGCTTATAATTTTTTAAGTCACAAATCACATCCTGCAAACCAGGGTGAGGCAGTCACTGATTTAAAAGTGAGATATATGGAGTTCATTGTTACATACTGGTACTCAGCACTAGAAGAAGAAGTGAAGGAGGAAGGAGAGGAAGGGGAAGCAATACTGCGTCCAGAGCAGAGGCTGTGGGTTGAGCTGAGGTGGGGTGAAGGGAAGGTCAGCATGAAGAGAGTAATCCAGGACAGCTGTCCCTTGCAGGCCCACACACACTTTTTAATAATGTGGATAACTATTTTCATTAATGCACTGAGTATCTTCCACTCTGCTCAATACACTGATTCTCTCACTTGCTCCTGTCCAAGAGGCCTTGTGAATCTGGGCCCCGGTCCTGCTCTACTCCCACCGCTGCTGAACTTCCTCCACTTGATGACATCCTGGTCTCATCCTTCTCCTATGTGTCTCTTAGATCGATTTTAAACTGTCTTTTGGGTAATGATTCAATTAAACTGTCCACCACCAGCTAGTTCCTCTTTTGGGCATGGGCATGTGTGGTGAAGCCACTCTTCACCACAGTTTATCAACATGAGATTTTCCCACACCTTTGCTGCCGAACACAAGATGACACACAGATTAAGAATGAGGAACCCACACACACACACGCGCTATTCATATTTCTCATAGGGATTGTGGAAATCACACCAGCTGACGCAGAAAGACGACTTCTGCTTATGGCTTCTATAAAACTGATTCTGATTCTGGTTACGTTAAGGACAAGGGGAAAAATACATTTTATTTATATAGCATTTTAAAAGACACTCAGAGACACTAAAAACAAAATAATAAGAATAAGAAGTATTATTATAGTATTATTATATGAACAGCAGCAGGATAATGCTATCATGAATTTAGAATTAATAGCAAAATATAAAACTGCATAATATCAAAATATCATGAAAAATAACATGAACAAAAATAAATTGTACAAAAAAGGGTCAAACAAACGATGCAGATTATGTGTTAATTGGACAAGAAATTTAAGCCCAATAATGATTAAAGTTTGCTTGCATCCAAGATTTGATTTCCACGAGGCAGTCAGAGGGGAGAGAGTGTGACAGCATGCTGCTGTCAGCACAACAGCAGACTGGTGACCATGGCAGCGGCGGGTGACATGAGGGGAGCCATGCAGAGAACGAAGAGGAGACACTGCGGGACTGTGGCCATATTAGATTTGAGGAAAGAAAGAAAGGGATGATGCCAATATGTGTCAGTACATTTCCTCCAAATGCTTGCAGGACGGACAAATCAGTGTCCTGGATAAGAACAATGTAACCCAGTGTGACAGGGATAGCAGTAGGATCGAGGAGCCTCGGGAGAGAGGGGGAAATCTAACCTTGGTCTCTTTGTTCCAGCTCTTTTGGTGTGTTGTGTTGCTCTCATGTTGCTATGATTTGATTCTGGGTGCGTTTGGTGAGGAACGAGGCCTTGCAGTGATGCTTGCTGCGTCAGCACATCAGCCAAGAACCACGGCATGCTAAAGGTGGATATAGGTACAATCTAAAGTGTTTTTTAGTCCATTTACATAACTTACTCATTCATGTTAATATCCATGTTGTAGACTGCAGTCACTGGCTGAGGAAGGCATTTTATAATTTTATTTTAAGCTGTGATGGAAATTTTGGTAATAAAGGCAAATTTGAACAACTCTCTTGGTTATTCTTTATTGAGCTTCTCTGCGCAGGGAAGGATCAGCTACTGAGCGTTCAAAGGATCTCAAGGCAGACTGATACAGACAAAGGGTGAAGTTCCCTTTAAATAGCATCTTCTGTTGTCTGTTCTGTCTGGACAATAGCAGAAGTCTGAGTATGATAGCATATGTCTTGAATATGATAACAGAAGTCTAAGTATGATAGCAGAAGTTTCCCTTTTGGCTAGGGTCATGTCCCTGGTCACAGAGATAGCTTTGATAAGTTAAAATCAACTTAGGAAAGTACCTATCAAAATTATAAGCACATGATAAAATTTTCCATTACATCTCCCCTCTTTTTGTCATTTTATGACAACCAAAATATATACATAGTGAAAATTACATCAAACACATCAATTCACTAAGACTTCAGATGCGTCATCATTAACACACTACGGAGGAAAGCAAGTGCTGTTTTGTCAGATCGTTCCTAGCAGGCCACAGAGGCCTGGATGTCGGAATGGGTGCCATGGTCGTCTGCGGTCCATCGTTGTCCAACGGTGGTGACACAGGATCACTCGTTTGCAATGTTATTCTCTGGAACGTGTATGTGCAATTGTGACTCACCGGTGCAACTCAAGGCGGCGCTAGGCTCACACCCTAGTTGTGTCGTTCAACGCCGCCCCTCTTATTTACCGTGTGTACGCACAGTTGTGTATGCACAGTTGTGTGTGTACAGTGGGTGCAGAATCATCAAAGGGTTCTGGAATCTTTTTGCAGTGGTTCACGTGAATACACATGGTCCAACCCATGTGTCAACTTTGCATAGGAAGGAAACAAATACTTGGGCAAACAGGGTTTGCCCTCGGGGCCGTACCATACCCCCTCAGTGAATTTACAACCACACTTCCGCCAGAGGTGGCGTTCCTCCGGAGTGGCCCGCTGCTGGAGTTCCTGCAAATCAGCTGTGGGAGTAGAGGGTGGATCAATGTCATCATGCAAGAGGAGGTTAGTTTCAGTCAGAGGTTGGCGTGCAGCAGCCTTGGCAGCGACGTCTGCTCACGCATTACCTCGTGAGACCGGATCTGTCTTAGAAGTGTGTGCTTCACATTTACAAATAGCAACCTGTTCTGGGAGTAGCACAGCATCGAGCAACTGCGACACAAGAGAGTGGAGCGAGATAGGCTTGCCAGATGAGGTCAGAAACTGTCTGTTTCCAGAGGGTCATGTACTACCCCGAAGGCATATCTACTATCAGTATAAATTGTGACTGTTTTACCTTTAGCCAATTTGCATGCTTCAGTAAGGGCTACAAGTTCTGCAGCTTGAGCTGATAGTGAGCCTGGAAGGGGCCCTGCCTATGATGTTTCATGGGCCGTCACCACTGCATAACCAGCTTGGTTCAAACGTGTGCTCTAAGTCTGCATTCTGCAAAGGCGTTTCCTGTAAATCAGGATGTGGAGAACACACTTCTGCAATTGTGGCAACACAATTGTGTTGTTCTCCATCGCCTTCTGTAGGAAGAAGAGTAGCAGGGTTTAAAACATTAGATCTTTTCACAGTTATGTTAGGCATATCAAGCAAGATGGTGTTGTACCGGAGCCAGCGCGCTGCGGAGAGATGAGAGGTTTTTTGTTCAAGCAAAATCATCGACACAGCATGTGGTACCAGCAAAGTTAGATCAGAGTAGCCCACAATGTCCCTGGAGGCCACGACAGCCGCCTCTGCCGCTGCCACAGCCCTGAGACATGTGGGGAGACCTGCCGATACTGGTTCAAGCTTAGATGAGAAATAAGCTACAGGTCTTTGGCGTCCTCCATGCTCCTGGAGCAACACTGAAGTCATGCACCCGCCCCTAACGTCAACTGTCTGAGTGAAAGGTCGGTCAGGGTTAGGTAAGCCTAAAGTCGAAGTCGTTTGTAGGGCAAGTTTCAAGTCTGTAAAAGCCTTTTCGGCCTCTGTAGTCCAGGTCACATGGTCATGTGCTTGAAGTCCCTTCCCGTGAGCGATTGCGCTAAGGGGAGCTTCAAGAACAGCATAGTTTGGGATGAAGGCTCTGCAGTAAGAACACATTCCTACGAAAGACATAACCTGTTTTTTAGTAATAGGTTTTGGAATATTTTGAACAGCTCTAACTCGTTTGGGGGAGAGGGATTTGCCCTCTGCCGTGATCACGTGGCCCAAAAATGTAACTTGTCTTTGCACAAATTGTAATTTAGACAAGCTGGCCTTGTGGCCTTCAGCTGCCAAATGTTTCAACAGGGCGACTGTATCATTTTCACATTGCTCTTTGGTGGGTGCGCAAATCATCAAATCATCAACATATTGCAACAGTGCGCTGCCTGGAGTCAAAGTTAAAGAACTCAGGCTGTCCTTTAAGGCTTCGTTGTAAATAATAGGAGAAGCTGGCATTAAGAAGTATGTTTTGGACAAAATATAGATGTGCGGTGTGCGGTGCTTTTAAAGAATGAAGAAGGGGGGGCTACGGTACTCTAATGAGCACTTCCCTATGTATAGCTCTCCATTCTTCCCCTTTAATAGTTCACCAAAGGTAAAACTTTCAAACTCAGTCCCTGAATCTCTGTTTGATGTTCCCTGTTCTCGCCCACATGTTTCATTGGCAAACCGTAAGAATGAGAGATGGCAAGATTTAGGACCATGGGTAAAAAGCTGTTTGAGTGCAACATCATGGGAAAACACTGCTGATCCATATGTTCAATACAACCCTACCATTAAGGTTTATAGGCAAAAATACACCTCTATGGTACAGACAGTTCGAACTGTTCAATTGGAACAACAACAAAAGCCTAAATATGCATCTGCTATGCTACATGAAAAATGTGACGTCACCTCACATCCTGCCTTACAGAATGTCCCTAAGACTCTGTGGGCCCAAGGTAAACACAATGTGGGATTAATAAAAAAAATACACAACCGGTTGTGATAACACCTAAATCTGATTTCAGACCACACCAACCACAATATCCTCTAAAACAAGAGGCTGTTGATGGCATTACTCCCGTTTTCAATGATTTATTGAAGGCCGGAGTAATCATTCCATGTCCAAACTCCCCAGTACGTACTCCAATTTTTCTGGTGAAAAAGATTAGAGACGCGGGCCAACCAGACGAGTGGCGCTTCGTGCAAGCATGGTTCAAAGAAGGTAATAATGTAATATAAGATTTGTTAGCCCTAAGCCAACTGTGTGCCGGGAAACCAGTATGACACCCTTTGTTGTTGCTTATGTGTGTCAGTGATTAAATTACATGTCAGCTTTCATAAAGGGAAACCTCAGAGGAGCCATGCCTACAGTAAGAATGGAGGCCATTACAGATATTTGGGTATGATAAAATAAATCAGCTTGTACTTAAGAAGCTTTTATGTCCAATTTAACCTTTCTTGCACTGGAATTGATAGATGACATTCCCACTGAATGTCATCAAAGTGTCAATGTGATCCTGAGCCACTCTATGATGTCACTGCTATGCTAACCTGTTAAAGATCTAATCCATAACTGTAGAATGGCACCCCACATTGCAAAACCTTTTTTTACATAATGATTTATTGGATTTCAGACATTTTTTCACTCTAAAATTCATAGTCGGAGCTTTTGATACAAGATGTGTATGGTATGGAACAACAAAAACATTTAAAAATGGTGTTTTGAGGCTACAAACGGTTTGTTTACATTCATAATAATTGTAAACAATGGGGTAAATTAGACCTGTTTTTGCATTCTTTGGCATTAAGAAAGTTCCCAAAAACTTATCATCTACATGTTACATCTTTATATGTCAATAATGTCAATAGACCCAAAATTTAGATGGTCAATTCAAAATTTTAAATTGCCCATTCCCCTCTAAGCTTATTGTGAGTCTTGTTTGGTTTCAAGATTTGAATTAAGTGATGCACCATGAATATGCTGTACAGTACCAATATGATCTGGAGATCGATTTTAAAATATGCTGCCTTGTGGCAGAAGTCGTCTTGATCATGTAGATTGAATTAAAGGACCAGGTGCATAAAAATGGTATTTGCCTTCTTCAACATCATTACCCAGTGTCCCACAGTGCAAAGCGTCCAAACATCAGTATCAGTGCTCTGAACAGTTCAGTACTTGGACCAAGAGGACTGAATGGCGTCAATCCAGGAGGCGGCCATCTTTATGCACCTGAGGCATTTAACTTATTTTTTAAATGCGTCAGCTTTTGCTATGAGAAGCTGGATAAAAACCTAAGATGTGCAAACTTACCACAAACAACATGATCAGGCGTCAGAGGTCACAGGTTCCCAAAATGCCCTCATGAGCAAAGAGACCGAGCCTCAGCGTGTGTTTACTGTTCTAATGTTATTAAAACTATAGCTGTTTTTAGTGTTTCTCTAATATGTTTAATATGTTGTTGTGGATGTATCTGTCCCTTACAAAAATAAACCATTATACATAGGCATAGGTACATAGGTATACATAGGCAAAACAGGAAAAGAGGAGTTAAGGAGTTAATATTTTACAGACAGCAATCAACATTCAAAACATCCTCAGAAAGTAAACATATAAAAAGGAAATCATGTTTGCCAACTGGCATTTAGTGCATACAGGATAGGCAGCAGCACACAAATATGGTAAAATAAGAAAATATTTTCAAATGGTATAAAAGTGTTACAAAATTCATGATTAGAAATTAGGCCATAGTAGCAGCATTTCATCTAAAAGGCTATTATGCTTTGGCTTTTTTTCTCTAAGGCCCCACATTTATATTTTGTCTCACAAGTAAACATTTAGGCCATTCTACCATAACTTAGTTGCCATCATTTACTCAGTTTTCAGGCTAATCTACAGTACTTGTCCACAGTATCAATCAACCGTACAATGGAGGACATTGGGAAGGCCTAGGTAACCTTACATGATAAATAACTTTTGCTGTAATTTAGTCCAGAATTGGGGCTTTTAATTGGGGGCATTTTTGTCCTAATTCTCGTGAGTCTCTATAGTGTTAAGTGTTAAGGTGTTAAAAACTCTACAAGATGCAGAAGAAGAAGTAGATCAAAAGGACGGTCCCAATGCCCAGGGCGGCATTGTTGAAATGACGAGCCAGAGAGCTGCTCTGAGCAGCAGCCAGTCCATCCCCGCGCTGCACCGCTCTCCTGGTCTGCAAGAGAGGGAGAGAGCGGAGGGAGGGGGGAGGAGAGGAGAGGAGAGGAGAGGAGAGGCGGTAGAGAGAAGGGAAGAGTCAGGGAGAAGAAGGGGACACGGTGAGAGGGAGGGGAGAGAAAAGTACATAATTGAGGATATTCAGGGGAGGAAAGGGATGGGCGCTGGGGAAAGGGACAGGAAAGGAGGTTTTTTTTTCTTTATTCTTCTTCCTCAGATCATACATTGCTGCTTTACAGAGTTGCCTTGACATCTTGAGGTTGAGTCTGTTCTTTCTCTACACCAGACACGTCACAATGTGGGGAAAAGCTTCTGTGCTGCCACTAAAATCAACTGAAACTGTTACTTATAATTTCAGCACTGTAAACATGCCTTATTCAAACCAAAGGGAGCGAGCTGCACCCACTGGCTGAACAACTACAGTAGAAATGTTCTTCCATAAGAAACAAAAAATCTAAATATCGAGACCTCTTATCATTCATCATCATATATACACTTTTAAACATTTAAAACCAAATTTCTTTTTGTTTTCAGTTCTTTGCAACTGCATCATACATGACAAATATGGAATAAGCCATGATATCTTAATATATGAAATATCCAAATATACAATCTCTTGCTGGCAACAAGCCCAGAGACAGATAAATGCTTGATATGTCACAGAAATACAAGATTATATGCTCATGCACTGGATATAAATGTAAAATAAAATCTATGCTTTTGATATTGACCAACTGTGTTAGAGTTGTTGTGGGGAAAGCATAACTTTTTTTGGATACAAAGTTCCAGCTGGACCTTACAAGCTCAATCAGTGACAGAAATACAAAATACTTAATTTTTATTTTTAGTATTTTGCATATAAAACATTTGTGCACACAGCTCTTCCCGTCCTACAGCCTGTTGTCTAGTAAAAGTCAACAAAGAATACTGATTTGTTCCATCGCATCTCCAATAAATCTAAAACCAAATCCAGACAAATTTCAGATCTCAGGAATTACAGAATAAAGTTGACAGATGAGAAGCAGACATGGACGATTGGTACGACACTTTCAGGAAAGAGGACACTCATCCTGAAATTAGTAGCTGGTTATTTTATTTTCTCGTCTCTAACTTGCTCTAATGAAGCCAGATTCTCTCCATCAAACGCTAAGTCAACAGAGAGAGAGGGAACAATCTGGCTAGTGAGATCAAACAGTAAATTTGGAAAACAACTGCTGTTTGACACTAAATTAAATCCATCAAAAGGAATTGTACACAGTACCAACAAGTTCTGTAAATGCCAAAGAGCAGTTCATGTGATTACAACTCAAAGCACCAAATTTTGAAACTCCATTAAGAAATCTTTGCTTTATTATGTTCATCTACAGTTCAGCACTGTTGCTGCCAAGGTCAGGCATGAAATCACAAGGCTGTTTAAGTACACAGCCAACTACACACTGTATTCTGTCTGCTTCTGGCCCGCCGTGTTATTACTGCAGAGATGCAAATAGTAGATAAAGCAGATAAGTTTCAACTTTATTTTTCCCCTACAGCAGAGGGACAAAGATAAATGCTCTTATGTAATGGGACAAACTTCGTTAGTGCTGGTCTGGTAAATATCATATTAAAGAACAAGAGAGCACAAGAGGTTTTTTCTTTCAATATACTTTGAACTTTATTTATAAAGAAATTCAGTATAGAGTAAAATCCTTTTTCAGTTATGGTTATGAAAAGAACATACACACATGGCGTGACGAACAACACCCAGTCAGGTGATTGATAAGCCACTACAGCTTTCAAAATAATTGAGCCGGAGCCATTGATTGAGAGTTTTAACACTATACAGCTGACAGCGGCAGCCATGTTGGCTCCACAATCCTACTTCACAGCTGCTGTTGCCAAGTCTCTGGTGATTCTCTGAGAAGCAGCGTGCTTCTGTCTTCTGACTCTGGTGCTCAACTCTGGCCCAAAGTGTCATGTCATGGACAATTCAAAAATGACTGGAGGAAGAGAGACAAATCTCTCTACAGTACTGCTACAGCACTTTCACATCAGATCTAATGACAAACAGGCTGACACACTCTTCAGCGCCTTTGTCTCTCTTTCCATGGGCATTTTTGAAGTGTCCTACATTAGTTGTTTCTATATTGGTTATTCTCTGTCAGAATATTTTTAGGATGTCGGGCCTCTCACCATGCTGATGTTATAGAGGGTGTTGTTACATATTTACAGCCAGCAACTTCGATTAAAGGGGCAGCTACATTTTGCCCATAGTACAATCTAATCAAACTGTTATCAGAGGCTGAGCTAAGCAACACTGAAATCAAAACAAAATATTGCAATTTTAACAGACTGAACACAAAACTTGAATTGCTTTGGATAATGCTTGAAATCTACATGTGTGGTGGAATGACACTGAACTGAAGCTGAACTCCTCAGATGAATTTTTAAGGCATCAACATTAACAACAATTTTAGACGTGGGATAACATAAAAGCAAGTCACAAACAAACAATTTGGATGAAAATATGCATCTTTGGAAAAGTTGTAGCAGTTGCTCCCTTTGGTTGTGTGTGTGTGTGTGTGTGTGTATATAATCAATTACTTATTGACACAGAAATAAGAAAAACGCAGGATCTCAGAGTACAGATATCTAAATTGCAGATATTTAGATTACGCAGTAAAATGTTTGAAGGCAAAAAGGCATTTGACTGAAACACTGGGTGCTAGTGGTTCAGCAGTGTGATCATTTGAGTAATCTATTTCATTTCAAAAGGGATTACAATTTTAATCATGTAATTAATCATCTGTAATGGATTACATCTTGAAACTAACCTTGCCAAACCCCTTGGTTGTGGTGGAGAGGTACTCACTCCATTTTACACCCTGGAATGAATTTAACCAAACACATAACTGATATTGGTGATGTACCAATGGGGCAGTTTAACCAATCGGGTGATTTTTTCTTCAGGGGTACCAATGTCCAATAGAAATGCTTCATGAAGATCAATAATGTTAGCCAGTGTAGAATGAGAAAAGGGATTGGGACTATGGGAAAGACACGGAAAAGGGAATTAGTGCAAAGAGGACGAGACGACGACGACGTAGATGATGGAGAGGATGACGAGGGTGAGGCCGATTCCCAGAGACACATGGTTCAGTATCCTGGCCATCCTGCTGCTGCGCTCCGCCGCCAGCTGGTCCCCCGCGTGGTTGGCTTCACGCGCCTGAAGGAGGGAGGGAGGGGATGGGTGGTATTAGAGAGAAAAAAACAATTAGCAAAGATGAATGAGGGGGAGCGACGTGTCAGTGAGAGTCAAAATTAAAGTGAAAGGGAGAATATGTGTGACAGCGACAGAGGGAGAGATGTGAAGGAGTGAATGGAGGAATGGGAAATAGACACAGGTGAACAACAAGAAAGGGGTACAGAGTGAGAGAGGGAAGGAGACAGAAAACAGATGGGGAAGAGGAACATGTAAGGAAAGAAAGACTGAACATTTTGGAGCATGAGGATGACCATGCAGGCCATGCAAGCAAAGTCCGAAATTCACTGTCTGGCCCACCTGCCAAGGGCTGATCACCTAAAAAATGAATCTGCTAAGAATAATTTTCAATGGGCCAAAATAATTAATATACATTTTTCATAGAAATACAGTATGTCACCCTACTCATTTTCAGTGCTATTTCATGTTTAGAATCAGATACTGTGTTAATTTAAAACGTTTAAGATGACTCACTATATACTATAGATCAATTTTGTAATTTATCATGAAGTGCAACTGAACTCAGTATAACTGAGGCATTCAAATGTTATTGTCTTAAAAAGTTAACGACCTTGATTTATGTGCCAAAGACTAATATTACTGGTATTTGGCGCTGGGTGGCTGTTGATTTCGGACCCTGCATGCAAGTCACTGAGATGGTATTATGTTGGCCTGATAGCACTAGCAGCTTGGCTGTGGAAATACTGTAGATCTGAAGGACTAACACACAAAAGGAGTGCAGCCACAGCAAGACTCAATGTCAGATGAATGCAGCTTTTCAAATTTCTTTTCAAAGAGATTTCTTGAGTAGTGTCAACAGGCAGAATCATAGTTGAGGGTGTTATTATCCTTTTTTTGATAAGATCATCTTAAACCTGAGATCATCTTTGACCATTAACTTTCATATAACAGAGATGCAAACATACATTTAAAAACGGATGCGTCATTTCTCAACACATCCATGAGTCTTTCTGGGGACAACACATCCTGTGTTACTTCTCAACATAACGTGTGTTAAAGGGTTAATCATGACATTATTTTATGAACGCATTGAAAAGTAATGCGGGATGTGTCTTTTCTCTAGGTAGACACATTAATATGTTAAAAAGGCGAGGGCAGAGCCATGATAGCCTGGTAGTTCCAGTGTCAGGAGGGGTAGCAGAATGCCAGTCTGATAACACAGACACAGCAGTCTGGGAAACAACCAGCAAATTACTTCATATGTTGACATGAGAAATGCTCTGGCCTGAGAAACTCCCTGGAGTAGCAAGCTAAAGTGCAAACAATGCATTGTACTGCAAAGTAAAGAGTCTGAGTATGACTAAAGATGAATGTTTCATCTCATCCCCTATAACTCTCCTGCGTTTCCTAACATTCTCTCTACTGTATTAGCACACTATTATGAGTCCTTGCAATCAGAAACAATGGTTTAAAGTGTTATGGCCGCAGTGCATTCCCAAAACAACAGCTGGAATAAATCCACCCATTGGGCAAACACACACAGTAATGCCAGAACTACTATACTAAATACTTCCTAAAGCTTTAGCCAGCATATTAACCTACACACCAAACATTTTGATAAGAGTATTCATGCTGGAAAGGGAGTGTTGGGAGTATTTATCTCTACACTATTAGCAAATGAGACAGAAATGGCTTCAAATAATAATGATATCACAAGAAGAACCCCTGCCTGGCCTCATCTGCTCTGGTCTGGTTTCTCTCTTCTATCTAGCATACTTTGAGGCAGGAGGAACAGTTGTGTGCCACAAAGAGCATCGTCCTGCGAGCGTAACATTGAGATTCAACGCAGCAGAGTCAAACAAACACGACAGGAGGATATGAAACACATTCTTTAGCCAGCAGTCTGGCTCCCAGCGCCACGAGAGTCTGTAGGTAAAGTAACCCAAGAGGAACTGAGGGTAACAGAGTATATTAGCAGTTACAGGTTTAATCAGGTAAACAGTAATCTGCAGGAGCTTACATTTACAAATTAACCTTCACAGCCTTGGTTATGAGATATGGTAGATGCGCTGAGTGTGCTGAATACGAGGCACACCTACTCTCTCCATGAAAAAGACTGACCAGGTGAATCCAGGCAAAAGCTTTAATGTACAGTAGATGAGGGGGAGGAGAAAGATTTAAGAGGAACCCGGTTCTATTTTAACATGCACAAGCTTTGTCTATGTTTTTAAGAATTTCACCATGAAATAGCCATCTGAATAAAGGCTTTTAAACTTTTTGCCAGAAGAGTGCCTTGGACCTTTCTTCTTTTTTGAACTTTTGTGTTCCCTACCAAAGAGCACCTTCATCACACCTGTTTGAACTTCCGAGCACTCTGGACCTTTTCTTTCTTAAGAGGAACTTTTTCGGCCTTGATAAACAGGATTATGAAAAAGAGAGCGAGCCTCAGTATTGGGCACGTGCCTAAATTTCTGTATAAAAAGATAACAAGCAATTGGCCTGCCACCCATTTTGGATGCCATCCTCCTGGTTTGAGAAACAAAGTTCCAAGTTCGTCTATAAAGCCGCTCTGTGTCTTTAACCAGAAACCAGTCCACAGTTTTAATCTAATCAAACTCCCACTCCCTCTCACAAACCCCTATTAAAACAAGCTCTGGTTCCTGCACTCGCCTGTCTCTGTGTGTACTTGAATGCATCTGTGTGTGTGTGTGTGTGTGTGTGTGTGTGTGTGTGTGTGTATTTTCTGTAGCTGCCGTGAGAAGGCATTGTCGACTATAGTAAAGCCGGTCATGATTACCAGCAGCTGTCTGGCTTGCTTTCATGCACGGCTGTGTCCCGTTCCAACAATGTGGCTCCATTCTCCTGCTCCTACACACTTTACACATGGCTGCATCCCATTCCAACACCGCTGCTCCCTAACACTCTCTAGCATTCTCTCCTAATGCTCTCTAGCATTTTTGCTCACTCCCTTGAAGGAATACACCAATTTTTCTTTATCAACGAGTTTATAAAATAACCTGTCAAACAGTTTATAACAGCTTATAATCCTTTCAGATCTGTGAACTTAAATGGTCGAGGACACTAACAAAGGCAGCATCTCCGAGGAATGGAACATGGCCGAGGTCTAATTGTATAACAACCTCTTTATTGGATCATCTAGATGCCACTGCCTCGTCTCTCCTCCTCTCAAATGGCCACTCTGTTACAGTAAAACAAAAATCTGCCCTATTTCAGTAAAATTAGACTCAGTTTAGAATCAGTTTTTGTAAACATGAGCAACTCCCTCTCAAAGCTCGAACCAGAGAAGTCATGAAAGGACAGTCAGGAGCTGCTCTGATTCTTTTTCAACAAAGCCCCAATCTGTCTTTACAGCATGGCATCCGTTGTTGTCAATGTCAAATTAACTGACTGAACATTTGAAACATGGACTGAAACATGGACTGATATTATATGATAGTATATGGCAAGTTTTTTTTACATGTAGTTTGTAGCTCCCAAAAGGTTTATTTACATATCTGTGTCTTGAGTTACAATAGGTTATGAAAGTTAGCAAAAAGCTTAGTTTACATGCACAAGTCAAGAGTCTTTATGAATGTACGTAGACTTCTATGGTCAAATATATTGTGGATTGTGGCATCAAGGGGCGTAGAAACACTACAAAAGATGGCTTTGATTCAGCACCAATTAGGCCTTCCTACTCACTTAGAAACTCATTTTACATAACAACAACCTCTGTATTGGATCAGCTAGGCACCACTTGCTCTGTTCTTCTCGGTTTTAAGATTTTTTACTTTGTTTCATTGCTAGAATATTTGACAGTCAGGGATTGTAGACGCTTGTAGGTCAGAGGTCCGGAAGGCCTCTGTAAGCAGCAGGCCAAACTGCCAGAGTGACTTAAACCAAACAAATCACGTGTGAGTCATACATCACTGCTACCTGTGGGCTAATAGAGTCAGGTGGAAATTCCCTGAGCGGTCTTGATAAACAGTCATTAATGGAAGAAGCTCTAACCTCAAGACTAGTTTCACATTCCCATCCTCACCATGTGAGGGAGGGTCCTGATTTTCAAAAAAGGTATGCTGAAGAAAACAGTTTATTCAAGCTGCAGCTTGGGAGCTAAGAAACTCAAACTCTGAAAGGAACCAAATTTTATAGTGTTGAATATTCAGGTTTATGATAATACAGGTAATTTCTATTATTACCACTGATTAAAGGTTACTTCTTCATTATGCCGTCCAATAATTACTGTTACATGCACACTCTAAGAAAAAGGTGAACTCCTTTTCTAGGCATACACACACAAATTTTTCTCCAATGACTCATAGCCTCCCTTTATCTAAGAGATAGGGACAGCTGCACATCTGAACTCCCACGTGTCACACTTCAGCCTCAAGAAGGAAATAATACTCTTGTGCTCGTAAATATATCAACTATATCAAAAGGCATCTTGAGCAACATAATCTTTAAATGGTATAGCAAACATATAATACTGGGTGGCAGTCTTGTGCTATAGGCACCCGTAGTCTCCAAACTGGATAATATGTAGATATAAGGTCAAAGGTACAAAATGAATCCGTTCTCAGAAGAAGGGGAAAGTTGTTATCACATCTGTAGTTGTTTAGCATTACTTCCATCTCTCCAGTACTTCTACTTCCACAGGTATATCTTCCTGCTCATACTGCATATTATCTAAAAGCTATTAAGCAGTAGGAAGGCAAAAGGACTTTCAACACTTATCAATGCTAATCCAAAATCAGCAGCTACAGTCATGCACTGTAGCTAGGAAAATCAATTAGTATGCAGTGTGTGCTTTTGGACACACCCAACATCTATAGTTCTTTAGTAGGAGGATAAAAGAAGGTAAAAATATATTTTACAAGAACAGGGACATGGTAAACACACTGGTCATGTCTGTTAATCTGCTGTTCCAAGAGGAATCTCACTCATATCAGGGTAGGTAAGGATTTTTCTGCAGTGTTTGTGGAACACTTTGTAAACCAAAACCGTGGCATGAAAACCTTCTTCCAACTTAAACTGTGGTGTTTTTCTTTTTGTTTCTTTAACTGATAGGCCTAAATGAATTAAAGTGACAGCCCATTATGTGCTGAGAAAATGTCATGACCATGTGGGCCATAAAAGCCATAAAATCCATTAGCATCAATCTAAAATTCAGGCTCATACTTCCTGAAAGAAGTTTTTTCGAAGCAACATCTGTCATCAGCGATATTAAAGGCAGAACACTTTATTGAAGATATCAAAGTAAACGAAGCATACTGCAATCATATGAGGGAGAGAGCATTAAAGTTTAACAAACCCTCGGATCAATTTCACTACTGCTGTAAAACCTCAAAGTGGCGCACAGCTTCCTCATCCAAAGATGTATTACAGGAAGACATATTGAATCGACAACCCCAATAACCGTCATCTCTACATCCATTAATCCCGTGACTGTGAGTGTGTGCGTGTGTGTGTGTTTGTGTGCATGCTCACAGCCGTCTGGGCTTATATACTCCTGAGTGACGTCTCTCCTAACAGCCACTATCATGAATGGTGCGTGTGTGTGTGTGTGAGAGATCTTTAATGTCTCCACTACACCAAACTGTCGAGCCTGTTAGTAAGCCTGTATCTGTCTGTAGCACTCAGCACAGCTTTGTTGCTCAGCTCAACTACTAAAAGACTCACTCAGGTCTTCAGCAAGTAAATAACTAATTTGGGCTGAATCTCTACATAAGCGATTCTCAAACTACGAGTTGGGAGCTCCCAGCTCGTCTACGCATTACAAGAAGGATTTAGTAGAATATTTTAATACTTTAGTGAGTCCAACTTCAACATGCATTAACGTTATATAACAAAAAGCATAAAATAACAGGCATTTACACTTGTACTGTTTCTCAGCCATCTCGTTCAAATTAGCCAGATATAGGGGCGGAGAATTGACGTCATGGTGTTCAGCTGAAAGTCTTCCGGGAAGGCTGCTCTCCTCGCTCATAGCTCCTCAGAGATATTTGATATTTGATATTTCCTCTCTAGGAGGGATATTTCATATTTCCTCTCGAGCGAGGAAATATCAAATAAGAGACTTGGGATGCACCCCGGGTGTTTACTGAACATATAGCAGGTGACACAGGAAACCAAAAACAAGAGCACGTCACACAAACTGACACAAGTAACAGAACAATAATCCGACAAAGACTGACTGGGGAACAAGACTAATATACACATGGGGGGTGATTACAAATGAGACACAGCTGGGGCAGACAGGAAACGAGGTACACGTAGAACTAAAAGATCTAGACAGGGAAACATAATCCACAAAATCCACAAAGAAATACAAAACCTAGACAATGAACACGGCAAAAAGTCACAACCATGACAGGGAGGGGGGCTAAAGCCAAGATGAGCATAGGATCTACCAGCTGATTATTTTGCAGTAGCGTTCAACCTAGTAACTGACGTGTAGCATACAAAGTGTAAAGGGATGGGAGGATGTGTTGAAATTCAATATATCGCAATAGGTTAGCATGGCCTAAAACCTACTGGAGGAATATTGTTTTCTAATGTTTTTGTTTTTGTTACTTTATACAATAAATCTGAACTAAGACTTACAGTGAAATATCTAATGAACATAAGAGCATTGTGAAAATCTTTGTTAGAGAGTCAGTTCAGATGAATAATCAGTGTGAAGCCCCTTGTATGAATCTTAACCAATATCTTATAATGATATTATTATATTGAATGACACACTGGCACTTCAATTCTATTTGATGCTTTCTGCTATTGGCTCAGTTTTCCTGTTTGTTCCTGTCTGTCTCTCCGCCTAGCTGGCCGTCTGTCTATCGCTCTTGTTGTTTCATCTGCGTGACTCTGCCTGTCTGGCTGTCGATATGTCTGCCTGCGGTTTTCTGCCTACTTCATGTGAAAGCTGTTTGTGCCATTGTGAAGAAAGATGGGGAGGAGAGAAAAAGAAAGTGGGAGAGAGAGAGAGTGGGTGAGAGAGTGGTGGGTGATATTTGTGAGAAAATCCCTGAGCGCAGAACTGAATACTGTTGATGAAAGACAGGACGGAACAGATATCAAAAGCATGGGCTTTCAGAGAGAGAGAGAGAGGGAGAGAGAGAGAGAGAGGGAGAGAGAGAGAGAGAGCGAGAGAGAGAGAGATGCCTGTTAAATGTTTATCTCTCTAACCAGAGAGAAGAGAGACATTATGATAACATAACTGTCACACAGTCCTGTACTATTTCCTTTCAGTTCAGGTAAAATAAAGATTAAGTGCTAAACTGTGCAAAAACACAAAAGTGGAAAGTGCAACATAATATTGAACTGAACTGATGTTCAGTTACTGTTTTTGTATCCGCCTGTCTGTCATTCGTTCCACACTTTCAGTATCACTCTGTCCACAAGCCTGTCTGTCTGTCTTCCTGTCTGTGTGTATGGGTGCCCTATCAGTCCACATGTGCTGGAACATTCTGTGACACCTCAGCTGCCCGCTCCCCACCCTTCACCCCCACCCCTTGACCTATGACTCCATCCTGAGCCTTCCCCTCTGTGATTGGTTGACGGCTGGGTCAGCAAGGGCCAATGGTGGGGAAAATGCGACCGCATTCCATTCCATGAAATTGCACCCTACACACATAGCTGTTTTCACACTAGAACAGATACACACAGATACAGGAACACTGGCTCTGTGTTTAGCAGGTTTTTTTGAAAGCGTCCGGGGCTCACGTGCACACGGCTGCTGTTGTTTACGTAGGCTAAACAGGCGCAGCCTCCAGGCCGCAGCTTATTTCAGGGACGTCTGGCTCCTCAAAGTGCGCTCTGTGTGACTTCAAACTTCAAAGGTCCAGTAGGTAGCTGTTTAAAAAGCCATCTGGGATTTATTACAGTCTGGCTAGAAGGGGTCACAAGCCTTTCCCTGGTGCTTCCACACACAAGAAAAAAACAGAAGCACAATGTCTCCATCAGCCTGAGTCCCTAGGTGAGACTAGATATATTTAAACAGCGAGGCACGAGAGGCCAGGCGCCACAGTGATTTACAGCTAGGATAAGGCATGACGTAAAGCAGAGTGGATTCTTTAACTCTTTATTTTTGATCAACAGTAATTAAATGACAATAATTTTTAGATGTTATGCTTCTGCCAAGCATGTGGTTTGTCAACAGCAGATAATATGAGTATGAGTGGTATGAGTGGCGATTTTCGTTTGGTGAATTAATATTTAAGTTCACTTTTATGTGGTCACAGCTAGGTGTGTGTTTGGTATATTACGTCTTCAAATGTGATTCGGCCAATCAGAATATAAGATTAGATCATATTTATACATCTTAGAGCTACAGAATGATAACTGAATTTGTCTCAAACTGAAAAAGTTGGAAAAGATCTTTTGAAAAGGTAAGGTAAGAAAATTCCCTATTTTCACCTCAGTGATGGCAAGGCTGCTGGCTTGAGTTCTTGTGTATTCGTAGTATTTCAATTTACAGTACTCAGAGGACTCTATGGAGTATTTCATGACCTCACGGCCATCTTGCCTGACTAATGACATGTGTTTGTAATCATGTTGTCTTCTAGCGCCAACACTGCGAGAGACAGAGATTCCAGTCCCACTGCAGCCACCCATACTACAACTACATGCAGTGCTTTGGTCAAATGTTTATATTTGACCAAAAAAAAAACATGTTTATTTTATTTATTTAATGTATAATATTTCAATTATGGCTTCTATGGTGAAAACCATAACTTGTTTTATGCTAAAGTCTTGATATACAGTATGTCAAGTAATGTGCTTTACTTTTATTCCACCAATCATTTTGTAAGAGTAGACATCATTTTCGTATGGTGGATATCATTTTGTATTGAAACTAAGCGCTAATTAGTTGTGGAGAGCTGGGAAGCTTTAAATGGCTGTAATCAGTCTCTCATCCATTTTGCACTTGCCAGGTGGAACTGTTGTTCATCAAACTGAATCACATCAGTAGGGAAACAAGGAAGCTCTACTCTACTTTTTTGTTCCCAGAATCAGTTAGAAAACCTGGTTTAAAAATGAAGCGGTTTGTTTGACAATGAGATGAGACTATTAGAAGAAGTGACACTTCCTAAAAAAAATGATACCACAAACATCCAGTAAATGATGGCAAAAGTATAACTTTTACGGACGATCCTCTGTATATTTTAGACATATTAAATGATGAACTTCATGTTTTTTTCCCCAAAATGGATACATATTATTTTGGATATGAACTCTTAACTCTATCGTGATAAGCAAAAAATAAACAACAATGGGGAGGGAAACCATGGCCTCACACCACAAGGAGCCCAACCAGTCATTTACTGGAAGTTCATCCACTTTCTATGAGAGCGGAGCTGCGAGGAAAAGTTGATGTGTTGGGCAACAAAGGCTCCACAGACTGTTGATGATCTGTCACAGACATGAGGCGACGGGTTGGAGTGGGAGTCACAGAGGGCTGATGTCTTATCGTGACAAAAGCGCCATTTGTCCGCACGCTCCAGTGGCGGTTGTGTTTACGATTCCAACTTTCCGAGTGTGTCATCCACACAGGAAACTATCCACATTTCCCTGATATTATCGCATTTCTATGGTACCTACGGCAGAAGAAAAGGAGATTAGCGTGATATGTCGGGAGGAGTCCTTTCTATCCATTCTAGGCCAGTGTGAGAGAGAGGGTCAGTTTCTAAACGGGGATTGTTTGTGCTGTGACTTTGCTCTTTTGTCCACCATACTGGAAATGCCAGAGAGAGAATGGTAAGTGTGAGACAGATTCCAGATCTCCCCCCCCCCCCCCCTCTCTCTTTATCAATCTACTTCTCTCTCTCTCTATCCAATCCCCTCTCCCCTTGTTTCTCTTTCTCGCTCTATCTTGTATCCTTCTTCTCTGTTTGGCCCTCCACCTGCTCTCCGCACGAACGCTTATACACACACATGGCATTCTGACGCAAATCCTAAACAAAACACGACTGTCGCCTCAACTGTCTGCCAATCCCTTTCTCCACAACTTTCGCTCGCTATCCACTCTATCTTTCTGTCCTTCTTTCCTTCCTTCCTTCCTTTCCAAACTCCTCTCTCTTGCTCTCTCTCCCTCTTGTCCTTTCTCTGTTTCTTCCTCTGTGCGTCTCACTGAAAACTAGGCTCTATCTCCTCCCAATTATCCAGGCCTGTTTTTATATAACTGCATAACAGCATAATGGAGTAACAGTGAGGTGTCCACTCCCACCAATCTATACAAAGCAGCTTCAAGCTCTTCAGAAAACAACTGGGCCATAAGCTCTCTCTCTCTTTCTCTCTCTCTCTCTGTTTTCACTTAAAGCGGTCAAAGGAGTGCCTATGGACAGGAAACAGAAACGGCTAATACAAAGCGTTTATCACCATGCATTGATCTCTAATCTCTAATCTGCTCTTACTCAATTTCCCCACAAGGATCATTAATGTCTCATCTAATCTAAAGTTAAACTTTAACAAAATCCCACAGCCTTCAATTAGCCTTCCACTCTGTTGCTTTGTCTTTTGTCCGTCTGTCTCTCCTCTCTGTCATATTGTTTCGCCTCACCTCTCTCTCTCTCTCTCCTTCGGTTAGCCAATCCCTCTCTCTCCCTCCTCTGTTTGCCTCTGTCAGACTGGTTAGATCCTCATGAGCATGTGATCAGCAACATTCAGTTTACGCAATTTACAGTTAAAGGCATTTGCTGATATCATCCAGTGAGACATTCAACAACTGACAGCATTTGCATGATTCACAGCAATATCACACCATGGTCCATGGATTATCACATGTGTCATATGGTGAAGTCCATGGTAATAACCAGCAAATTATGCAAGTCTCACATATACATAGAGACATGACCGAACAAATATTTAAACAATTAAACAATAAATAAAACAACACAGTCTCAGAAAACAAGTGACCAAGAGCCTTATCTTATTATTTATTTTATTGTTTTTCTTTATTCTCCTTGCATTTTTATTCTTGCTTTTTTTAACCAATCTCTGTAAAGCACTTTGGTACAAACTTGTTTTGTTTATAAAGCACTATATAAATAAACCTGAACTTGAACTTAATCTAAAAGAGAGCAAGCTCTGAATTAAACTAAGATTTCAAACAGCATTATTGTTGTAATTCTGTGCAGAAATTGTAGCGTTCAGGTTGCAGCTGATTAGTGTTTGTGCCAATGTGCTGCTGTACCCTCCCATTGCTTGGCCTGGCCTTGCCTTCATGTGTATTTGAGTGGGAGTGGGCATTCTCATTCAACAGAGAGAGAGACAGAGAAAGAGAGACGGACAGAAAATCAACAGTATCAGTTCATGTTTGGCTTCCAGCAAACACAAGAGGAACAGGAAAGTTCAGTAACCTACAGTGGTGTGAACTGAGGAGAAACGGCATAGACAGAACCTCAACCCTCCCACAACTAAACCTTTGCACACAATATTTCAACATTTCCCTTTTCAATGGGTTTTCCTTGTTATTGAGTTCACATCAGGCCAAAACACCTCAGAGAAGGTGAGTCTGAGACACAGGGATGTTTGTGTGTTCATTTCACCACACAGAAAACTCTATAAATACTTTCTTTTTTTTAAGTTTTATGTAAGCTTGGAAAGTTTACTGAGCACGCATGCTGTTTGTCAACACCACTGTTACATCACTGCCGTTTCATCACTTATAACTGCCAGAACAATGACTGAAGCAAGAACGGTGATTGATACTGGTATTGTGATTCATGGGAGGCACCGATGTTACATGGAGCAAACACACACACACACACACACACACACACCTGGGAAAAAATCCAAAAAGTATTTCTGATTTCGATGAGAGAAAACAGGTTTGAGGAACTGAGGAATGGCATGTGTCTTTTCAAGGAAAATGAAAGTTGTTACAGTCAGTCACTCCTCTTTCACTCACAGCTCTCTCCCTCCTCTCTCTCTCTCTCTCACACACACACACACACACACAGGTGCCTAGGCCTTCTGAGGCCTTCTGAGTGCTACTACCCCCCGTCTCTCTCTCTCTCTCTCTCTCTCTCTCTCTCTCACACACACACATACACACACACACAAACACACACACACACACACACACACACACACACACACACACACACATAGATGCATGCACGTACACACACACATTTCAACAGATTACCTTGAACTGAATTTAGAAGAAAAGGAAACCTACGGAGAGAGCATGAGGGTGTGAGCCTTGGGCAATTGGTGGAATCAAAACCTAAGTGAAGGCTTCATGATGGATAACTGGGCTGAGACCCATGTTGAGATAAACAACATATAACAAGCAGAGAAATGGCTCCTTGTTGACCACACTTCATTGGTATTATCATGTCAATTCTGATCTATATTTATGTATCATGATTATGACTGTACTTGATTTTTAATGTCAATTCACACATTACCGCTGATGTTGATTGTCCTTTACCTAACAAGCTTTGCCATATGAAGTGAATCCCTGACCCTGACTGTAATATCCTCAATGATTTTGTTTATGTAATGTGTTTTAAAGTCAAATGAATCAAATCTGACCAGTGCCTTTCTCTTAGATCAGTCCTTTACCACTGGGCTAAGAGTACAAGTTAGTACGTTTTTCAACTTTCAACATAGGATCCAGAAAAGAGATTTAGTCACACCCTTGAAATATACATGTAGATATGTCTTGTGGGTTACCACAGATAGACATATGACCAATGTTTGCCCTGATCAATAGTTTACGGAACCTGTTTATGAATCACTCCATCTGACATCCTGTTGACAGCGAACAGAATGTGACTACACAGATTGAGTAACTCAATAAAGCAACACATCAACTCATATTGGGACTTCCCACATGGCTCAACTGAAAAAAAGTACTACTACTAGCTAAAACTACTATTAGCTACAGCTGAATGCACAGCAACACTTAAGATCTGTGTGGAGGCACACACTTGATCTCGCCGTGACTGTTTAAACAGCAAAACCACATGGAATTTTTTTCCTCTGTTTAGACAGCCATGATTCGTGTGTGCCATGAAAGAGTCGATCTATGCTGCAAACAGTTAGACAAAAGATTTTTCTGTTGCCGTGTAAATGCAGCCAAAGTTAAATTCACTGAACTGAGCTGCGGTGATAGATGCCGCAGTGTTGTGTATTGTACTAAACTTTGAGCGGAACATCTATGATGACTATGTCTGTATATGGTCACAGACTCTGGCTTGGATGTGGTCTTAAGAATCTCTCGTAAATGAGGCATGTGGTGCGATTAGGCTGGGGTTCGACCACTATGGGTTTTTGAAGGCCGATACCGATGCCAATACCAATATTTTTTTACCTGATGCTGCCAATAGTCGATATTTTGTGCCAATATTCAATATCTTTAAATGTGACTGTTTTATGCCCCCCAAAATGACAACTATTTAACATTATTGCCTTTAAATGAAGAATGAATTCATAATTAAATAGAATAAAATGTGAAAAATCATAATTGCAGGTACAGACAGTTACAGTTTTTATGTGTCGGTGGTCAGGGTGGAACCTCCATCACATTGGCGGTGGATATCCGATATTCAATATTTAATAGATTAGGCCTTTCCACATGCACTGTAAATCATACCCTATGTAGTGGAGGGGGGTGAGGATGTGGGCCGGTGGAGTACAGGGTCAGATACAGGTTAGCAAGTGAAGAGAGTTATAGTTGTAAGTCTATAGAAACCTGAGGCGAGATGAGTCAGGCTGAGTGAAACAGAATCTCCTAACAATGGTTATGATATTTCCCTTCATGCTCCTCATAGCAGGCCGTCACTATCTGAAACCCTGAGAGCTATGAGGCTGCTCTGGTGCTTAGTTCAGTGGTTCAGTGAAGCTCTACTCAAGTACTTTAAACATTTCAGACTACTTTAGAAAAATATTTTCTCCCGGCCTCTGGACTTCCTCAGCCATTAGTGACAGCAGAGCAACTGCCATATAATGTAGTGGTAAAATAGAAGCTGGCCAAACTATGAACTCTATGTTGATGACCATAAAATGAAAAGGCACAGGCAAAATGGTACTTTGAAAAATAGTGTTAGTTAATGTTTTAAAGCTGCACTGGACAAGATTTTATATAAAAACTACACTCGTCTTATCAGCCTGAATCACAAAGTGGAGCTGCAGCAGAGAAGAGCGTCCCATTCCCCTAACTGAGACCCAGTAGTTTCGCCCTAGCTGCCCAAATGAAATTCTGGTGTTGGGTAAGGACACTAACACCCACAGGTAGTGATGCACTGAAACACAAACTGCAAAATACAAACTGTCTCCTAAAGAGCAGTGAGTTAGCCCTCTGTCCAGAGGAAGCTGGTCTCACGAATGCAAGATCTTGTTCCTTTTTCTGCCATTTGGTAACCTTTGGTATAAAGTGATCACAGACCAGCCGGGTTGGTAAACATGAGCTTGCCTTGCAGGTAACTTGCTGCACCATGTACAACAAAATCACAATGAAAAATTACTGTTGGTGGTATATGGCTAAATGTTGCATTTGAGTCTTAAATATGGTTTCAGAGACTTAAAAACGTATCAGTGTCTCTTTGCACTACTTTTCTAGTGAGAAATTTCACTGGTTGCGCTGATGTATACTTTACTGTTTTTTAGTTGTTTTGTTTTGTTTGTTTTTTACTCTTCAGGCTTATTTGGGGATGAAATAATTCTAAAATGATATTTAACTGGCATTAAAAAGGGCTTATAAAGTTTAAATTTAACTTGCAGAAACCTATAGTCACCCTATTTATGGTTTGCACTTTTTTGTTTTTAGTTTTCCCTCAGAAATAAAAGGATTTTTTCAGTCATAATTGTCTTTATTTAGATTTTACAGTGTCATGTGATGATGAGGAAGGCAATGGTGATCTCATTACAGAGTTCATGTCGATGCATATGACTGTGTGTGTATGTGAGCAGATATTTCTCAGTACCAATGACTCAACGGTTACTTCACCACCTGTTGAAATTTCTGGATTTCAAAACTCACTTTTTTTACTGTTACGGCTTTCAGTTTTTGTTTAATTAAAACTTATGGGTCATGGTTTCAGTTGTGTCCTTTTGGCACTGAAAAGATCTCACTGAGACCTTTCAATTGATATATAATACTCATATTCGACCAAAATCGCACTTACGCCCCTTTGGCTTCAAGCCCTCGATTTGGAAATTGTGGTTAATTTAAGGTTGCTTTGAGGTCTAGAGATACTACCTGAGAACCATCAGTGCTAATATGAAGTATGTAAATACAACCAGTGGGTAAAAAACATGGGATCAACTTTGTATTCCCTGTTACAAGGCAGGCATTTTTGTGTACTTTTTGGGGTTATACTCACTGGATAGTCACAATAATAGTGCTCAGTGGCAAACTATTACTTCTTGTTTTTGATGAGACAATGTCAGTGACTACCTGAAATGAATTATTAGCATAATTGATATTAATTGATGTTTGATATTTTCACCTATAATAAGGCCTTATATAAAAGGCTGCTGATTCACAGATTCTGGTTCACACTACTCGGACTATCCGAATCTGCTCTCAAATTCAGTATCACTACCTGAATTTTTCAGGTAGTGAAAAATTCAGGTAGTTTGGTTATAGAATGTGGTTATCACTCTCCTTAAGAACTGACTTGTGTGTGAAATTGCAAGGGGAGTTGTGAGTTTTTTTAGATGTTTCAAAATAATAGCGAACGGCTGCCATGGTAACGACGGACTCAACTGAAGTGTTACAGCTGAAACTACTGTATAACGCTAAATACAAGGCCTTAGCTGAGGAGATCATTTTAGGGGCTTCATTACCATGACCATGTAAAATCATTATTTAAACTGATTTATGTTTCCATAATTATTGGATCTTAGTTCTGTGAGTGCAGTAGTACTGCAGTAGTAGGAGAGAGATCCAGTCTTGCTCTGAGAAGACTACAATATGCATTTGGTATTATATTTATTACTATTTGTAATAATATTTTTGTTTTAGACTACTTATTTCTTCTGCACTGACTGAAGAAAGTACATTAAACATTCACAATTAAAAAACATTATCAGTTTATTTTTCAATTGAGCATTGGTCCTGTAATAAAAATGTTTATTTATGTTATTTTAAGTCATGCTTTCATAAACAACAAACAACAGGTTTGTTTATTAATTCGGTAAAAATGCATCACCAGAAAAATGTATCTTGCCATCGCAAACATCCCTTAGCCGGCTACTTTTCCCATCTGGCTGGCTACTCAAAAATTTGGGGAACCCCCTGATTAACTTGGTACTCCCTCTTTCAGGGCAGGTGTTTTTTTGCACTTTTTTGCCTATGTGGTGAATCACTTCATTGATGAATTTAATGATTTTGCAGTAAAAATAAAAATTATGACCATCCATTTCATGAAGGGGACATGTCAAAGTTATGAAAAAACAAGGTCATGTTTTGTTCTACCCCAGGCAGGGGTAGAACAAAAACTAAGGCCCTTTTTGAGGGTTTAGTCCTGCACTATTAGGTTTGATTGTTTTCACCTGTTTTGAGTAGCATGTAAGTTCTGTGTCTGTGCCAGTCTTTAGTTCCTTTGCTTTGGCATAGTTGTTGCTTCTCTGGTTTCGTCTGTCTATCTTGTTATGTCATCTCTGTGTCGTTGACTCTTGCCTGGCTGACCGTATATTCTGCCTACCGATTCCCATAAAGTCTACTTGATCCCTGCTACATCTGCCTCCTGCGTTATCTCTGCATTTGGGTTCACTCCCTGCCTTGTGCCATCAGCACTGTACACCATATGCCACTCAGATGTTGTTTTTAGATTGTATTAACCGCTTGTATGTTTCCCTTTCAGAATTTGTGGATCTATGTACACTGTGTTAATCTTAAGAAAAATATGTTTGTAGCCTAACAAAATATGCAGATGTTACTCTGCAGCTAGTGTTTTTCCAAGCTTTTAACACAGTGAAGGAGGTGGTATCTCGCCACACCCACAGCCAACACAGGATGAGAACAACATATAATTAAATAAGAAACCTTTAAAACCTAAAATCAGCACTCAACAGAGAACCAGGAAGTAATGCTGGAAGAACACCAACAGATTAAACTAAACACAATGCTGCCCTTCCGTATGAAAATCTTGCTTCTATGTGTTTTTTCGTGCCATCCTTAATTGAAATAAAGTCTCTTATATCCAGCTTGAATTTCTTTCCCATTTGTGATTCAGGTCTACTTTTATCCAGCATCCCACCATAATCTTTGTTGTATTGAAGTCATTTAGGCAATCTCAAATAGATTGACATTGATATTGATACAAGGACCCACAGAATCTATATAAGGCTGTAAAAACTGCATTTTAAATGTTTGTAATCAGTAAGTAAAAAATTGCAAAACTTGTATTTTCAGTTAAGATGGGTTATTCGTAAACAATCTTGGTGAATAAACTTTTTATTTATATGGTCTAATACATTTTGGATTGGGGCTTTAATTAGTTTAGGAAATCTGTAAGAAGTCCCATAAGAGTTTTTCCACTCTGAGGATTAAAGACACTCAGTCACATGGCTGCAATCAACCAACTTCTCTTCCTGAAGAAGTGTATTTTCCATTCAGCATTCCACGTCCATGACTCACAAGGTAAAAACAAACACATTAAGTTTTTGGAATACCTCACAGACCCAAAAGATCTGGCTACTTTTGGACTGGAGAGGCAATGTAATATGAAAGGCATGTCTAATGTTTAACAAATTTGTGAATAAAGCTTGGGACAATCCATTAAGTATTAACATTACTGCATGCTTTGTTGAAAACTAACAGTTGACCCAAACTACACTCATGGATGCGATGAAACTGACACTTTTTGAAGACCTCTCATAATGTATCCATGATTTTATTCACTAATCTCCCATCTTTTATTTGCTCCTGTCATTCAAAACAGTAATTTAACATCAATATCTAATCATGTACTTTTTTTTTAAACCAGCTGTTTGTTGTATAACACACAAAAACCACCAAGCTGTAGTTTGGTAAACAAGAAAGTGAGGCTGACATACGTATAGGGATGACATGAAAGGTTACGATTCAAATAATGAGACATGCTGTAAGGTTTAATTAAGAACTTGTTGATGAATTTAGGAGTAAATTAAAACAATATTTTGGGTCGTGCTGGTGGATGAACCATGGCACTTGTTTTGCTAAACTCATTTTAAACTAAACTAATTTCTCCCACAACTACTTAACCACTGTGTGTACTTTGGAATAGAAGAAATTGATATTTTGATGATAGGCTGAACCAAGACACCGTCTAGAGCAGTAGGGGATAATATACTGTACAATACAACGTTTGGGACGACAGATCCTCTTCACCGTTTTCCTGTTGACATCTACCTCACTCCCTGTTATCTCTCTCTTCCAAACCTCCCCCCGCCTCCTCCCATCCCCTCCCGCCATTCCTGGAACTCTCATTCGCTTTCCCAAACTTTGCCCTCTTACACTCACACAAACACACACAGACACACACACACACACACACGTCTGCTATAAACACGATAAATTATTTACAAGTATCAGAAATGAGTGACTTGACACTTAGCCTAGCAGTATCAAGACACACAGTACACTGTTTGGCCAAAATAATTAAGTATTTATCTTAGTCTTGCTTCTGGCCAAGACTCCCCTTCATGAATCAAGTCTGTATTTATCCTGCATTAATGCTACAGTGGCAGCCATGGCAAAGGCTTCCCAACAGTCTTCTAGTTTGTATTAGCACTGTAAACGCCACTTTTTCACTTTAGTAATGTAGATCTAAAGAGAACTGAGTCTGAATTTGACATTATTTTTTTCAAACAGGGACGTTACAGTGCAGTGAACACTAACGCTAAGGAGAAGATGATTTGCTTACAGTACAAAAGTGAGAATTCTGCAAATCAATCTACTGTCATTAGCCAACCACAAGACCACATGTACTTTCACTTAGCCCCGGGGCTAAGAAGAACTCTGTGTGAATCATTAGCCCTAGGCTGAGAGTTAGCCATGGGTTAAATGTCTGTGCGTGAAAAGGGGTTAAGCTAACTCTCAGCCAACTGTTTGCCCAGGGTTCAGATAACTGTAGGCTAATTGTAGGGTAACTGTAGCGTGTGCTGTGTGAAAAGCCCTTAAGATAACTAAGATAACTACAACTATTAAAAGGTTTAAATCGTTCTAAACATCCAAAACTATAACTATATTTTTTGGTCTGATCTCAGTTATTTTTTAGACGCAGACACAATGATAAAACATTTTCAGCCAATCAAATTCAAGTCCTAAGGAGGAAGGGGGCGGGAGAATTCGGTAGCTCACAGCAGTGAGGCTTTGTTTCTGAGGAACTTAGTAGTTCGTGTTTGAACTCATTGTAGCATGAATGCTTGAGCAACAATGCTTGAGCATAGGGCTGGGCGATATGGTTGAAATCAATATCATGATAATCGTAAGGATTTTTCTCGATATCAATATATATCACGATATGATTCATGTATGCAAAATCACATTAAATAATCAAATTAATGTTCATCTCATTGAATCGAATGGTAATGTTAGGTGTGATGTCAAACAAAACAGAAATATTCAAATAATATTTCTACCATACCTCATTTTATGAGAGTTTTTAAGTAAAATTTGCTTGTCATCATCAATTTAGACAGCAGAAATGTGTCACGATATCAAAATATCTTCATATCATCACAATATGATTCCACTGAAAGACGATAAACGATAATATTGAATTATCGCCCAGCCCTACTTGAGCAACAGCCTAGCCTACTTTATAGTTTATAGTCATCTTTATAGTTATCCATCTAGATGTGAATGGGCCTTAACATGGTTGCCAAGGGAAACTGCAATGGACAAACTCTGTCTATCCATGGCTCTGCACCAGGCCACTACCATGACCACATGCAACTCTGACAGACTATAAATCCTACTGAAATCAGCGGTGAAACTCACTGAGATGGAGTAGATGAGGGCAGCTATTCCAAGTGGCAGGCAGCAGCACAGCAGGGTGAAGACGGAGTAGCAAAGGTAGTCGTTGACTGGGTGCTCCAGCGGGGGGCGAGTCACGTACACCGTGGGCTGGACAGTGACGGTGGCGACCCCAGGATATCCTGGGTACTGCTGCCCAGCGCCCGTGGGGTATGGCTGTTGTCCATATGCTGGACCCCCATACTGCGGGGATCCGTAGCCCTGTGTGCCAAAGACATGACACGCAATTCAAATCCATTTTCTGGTAAAACGAAACAGGCTTGTGCAATGTGAGAGCAAACAGGGTGGCTGCCAAAAGCAGATAGCCATGGGGGGGCAGGGCAGGGCATTGGGAACCTTCACTAGAAATGAAACTGCAATTTGAGTCCGGATGGATGGTGAAATAATTATTGTATGTGCCCATTATGTGCACATCACATTCCCCCCGGGGCAATAAAGGTTTTCATTCATTCATGATAACATCAGATTTAGCAAAACAAAGCTCCTCCTGTGGTTCCTGAACTTAAAATAGAGGCAGAGACACTATACACTAGATAATCTTCATTTTAAGCAATGTAAACCAAGGTACAAAGTCTCTTTTAGTGCTGCTTTATTGCACTGCAATAAAGTATACAACAGTTACTGCCATTACTGCTCCAGTTCTTGTCGTTCTAAACAATGTAGGCATACTCCAAGTTTGACATGTAAGACAGGGTTTTATTTTGATTTCAAGAGGAGATAAGTACAGATGCATATCCTGATGACAGTGTTTAGCAGGTGCTGGAGAGTAGCATCTTAAAATGAATCATGCAAAAGGAGAACGTCACACAGGACTTCAAGGTCTTCATCAGGAGCTCTACTCTATTCTAGTTGCCTTACTTATGTGCGCCATAAATGTCGTAATTTTAACTGTCGTTTGCTCACTTCGGAGGCTCTTCAAAACTTTTCCAAACGTTTTACCTTTTAATCAATCAGTAGGCGCTCTTATTCTACTTAAAAGAGCTATGGTGCATTTTATATAACAGATGATGTAACGATAAACGGTGTATAGTAAAAGAATACCAGGCTATAGGAATATAATAGTGAAAACAATAAAATAGAGTTCGGAAAAGTCTATATAATTTCACTATTGAGTAGGTTGGATCAGTAAATTAGTTTAAATCCAAGCATCAACAAAAATTGCAACGCGTTAATAAGTAGTGAGATAATTTCACTTGTTGCCAATGCAGTCACAGCCGTTTTGAGAGTCACAGAGTCAGTCATTTTTTATTTTCTATCTTTCTAAAGCAGATCACTCGTCGAGAAAATTCTTGAAACAAGTCGCTTTGCATTGGAAGCATGTGAAATTATCTTTCCCTATTGGCAGATTTTTTTTTCCACTTGCTTTAAGAAAAAAAAGATTTTGATACATAATAAAAAAGACTAAATGCCTTGTTAAGATATCTTTTGCTGTGTGTATGGACTAGGCCTAATTGCTGTAATAACTGTATAGTATACTTCGAAATTTTATTATAGGATTAATATTTTCTAAGAATGATGTACTAGTTCATGCCAAGAAAAGGGCTGAGTGGTTTTCATCTGTGAGGGCCTGGTGGTTGTTGCCTACCTGCAGGTTAGCTGGGGGGTATCCCGGGTTGGGGTACTGGGGATGGTCTTGGTAGGGTGGAGGGGGCGTTTGGCCCATCGTGGTTTTCTCATCAGAGGTCCATCCAGGAGCGTTCGGTGACTTGCTGGGGTCCATCCTGCAACAGCTTCGGTCTCTGAGTTCTCACAAAGATTTTGTCGCTTTTTTACACCACGTCCACGCCCCCTTTTCTCACAGTGGCCTGGTGTTGCTGTTTGTCTTTGGGTAACTTTCCACTCTAGTTTTTTGATTTCGCCCCTGCGGTGAAGTGAACAAGTTGGTGGTTTGATAAGTTTCACTCACCAGTGTCAAGTCAGCCAACGTAAAGAAGGACACTTCCGGTCAACACTTTCAAAATAAAATAATTATTGCTGGACATGCGCTGCAATGCGTGTTTGTTCCAAAGAGAAAATAAAAAAAATATGTTGAAGCTAATATAGCCAATAGCTAACATTCTCTGCAGTTAGGACCCGCCTTCTGTCAATCACAACCAATTCAACCCAACAGACAAACCAAAGCAAGACGCTTCCGCCAGCTAGATGTATTATGAAACGGAAAATAAAACTATTTTTCCACAAAAACGGTTTAAATTTGGCGCCCTCTTCTTTGGGAGCACGGGGATGGATGGGGAGTAGGCCCCCTGCTACCTGTTACCAACTATGGAGGTTATATATTAACTGGCTCCAAAAAATGTCAACATGGCGGCGATCGTAAATCGTCAGTCACACTCAGTAACGTTAGCGGGTTTTTTTTTTTTTACAATCTGGGAGTACCTCGTAAAATTTAGACAGACTTTATTTCAAAATATTTAGTCTTTAAAAATGAGTAATTATTTGGATAACAGCTCACATCACAACTCCTATGTGATAAAAGCTCTGGTCAACGATTTACAGTGAGGTAGGAAACAATAAATTATAATTAAGGGGATGCAGGAAATTAGCTAAAACTCCAATCATGCTGGAAAGATATCAAAACCCAAGAAGGAATCCACTTGGTAAAGTTAAACACCGTCTATAGTTTACTTGCTGTAAATACAACGGCCATAGATAGGCCCTTTTCACAAACATGGCTGCCCACATAGTCTGTGACTATATGGGCGATATATATAGTAAATGTGACCGAGGCTCACAAAATGCTAACTGGCTAACGGTTCTGTCTCTGTAGTTAGCATTTTTTGACCCTCGATCAAATCTCTCGACAGAAAGATATGTCAGTGACAACACCTGTATTGTGTTATACATAATGGTGAAACACAAAATAAGTGATCACACAGTTATGGGTGAGAAAAAAGTTCGTTTTTTAACATCGCTGCCAATCCTGCTGCCAATGGTGAGAACCGATGTATAACCTAATTTACCCTGCGGAAGTACGGCAGCCATGTTTGTGAAAATGACCTATTCTATTCTTTCATAGTAAACTTCTTCTAATGTGAAGTAACTGGCAGCTAGTATATGTTCGAAGTAGCTTCCACGACACTGCAAATAGGCCTGAGGAAAATGCCATATTTTACGCTTTTAATTTGAAGGTAACATCGCCTACCTTCCGGTCTTATTCTTGCTACCGTTGACTAGCTTGATGCTGTTTTCACATTTATTACTGCGAGGAGAGGGTGGGGCGATGGGAGTGGAAATCACAGTCATATATACAGCTATAGGCACTTATAGCTGTATGTGTGTGTGTGTGGTGCATTTAGTTACGGAGCCCGGGAGGGGCCACAGAGAGAGAAAAAAAGTAATATTGTTTCCATCGTATTATTACCTACTTTTCAAAAACAAAAAAACAAAAAACGTCACATAAATTATTCCAAAAAAGCCGAGAGAGAGCGAGAGAGGGAGGGAGGTGATGTGATGTGATGTGATGTGATGTGAAGTGAAGTGAAGTGAAGAGAGGTTAACAGACACCGGTCTTTTTGAACACTGTCCATGGTGCTGATTGGATGATATCAAACACCACTGATCAAGGGCAAGATGGAGAGTTTTAAAAAGCATTTAATTGAAAAAAAAAAAAAACCCAAATAAATCTGCTTAACACATGCACACTGACTCTGGAAAGGTGGAGAAACATAATTACAGTCTATGGTATAGACTGAGTAGGGCCGCTTGACTGTTGTCTGTGGCACTGATAGAGCAGGAACCAAACCCACAAAATTTTGAGATACCCCTACCCGGGGTAGAACAAAACATGACCTTGTTTTTTCATAACTTTGACATGTCCCCTTCATGAAATGGATGGTCCTAATTTTTCTTTTTACTGCAGAAGTCATTAAATTCATCAATGAAGTGATTCACCACATAGGCAAAAAAGTGCAAAAAAAACGCCTGCCCTGAAAGAGGGAGTACCAAGTTAATCCCATGTCATTTTCTACCTACTGGTTGTATTTACATCATATTTGCACTGGTGGTCTACAGGTAGTGTCCCTACACTCCAAAGCAACCAGAATGTCAAAATATGGTTCTATTGTGAACCAAAAACTGAAAGCCGTAACAGTAAAAGTAGGGTTTTGTTTGCTGTCAAAAGGGCGTAACTGCACTTATGCCCTTTTGACACCAAGCAGAACCCCACTTTTGACACTGAACAAGCATTGTGGGTAGAGGATTCTAACAGCACTTAGGTCAGCTCAAAATGCATGCTGACGTAAGTAATGCTATGTTAGTTAATGTTAGGAGTGTGAACTGGTCAAGATGAGCTCTGATAGTCAGACTGCTGGTAGCTGAATGTTCCATGTAGCCTACAATTTTAAAGGCCTTTTAAAGGCCCGATTTTAAAGGTGAAAGTTGCTGACTTCAAGATAAAGATATTCATTCTGATCTTGTTTGATATTTCAGTGTTGATTGAAGTGTAATTGCTAGATTTGTATTAAAATGAATGTGCTTTACAATTGTTTACTTACATAGGCCCATATTCTGCATGGCTGTATTGGGACAATGTTTGTGCCAAAAAGGCGTATTTCACTCTTTTGCCATTTTAAAAAAAGTTAACAAATATAATTCAACTTAAACTGTAGCAGTATTGTTTTTATAGTAATGCTCAATCTTTTTTAACAAAAAGTTAAAATATTGTGCTTAGTATGTGGTAACAGCAGCTGATCCAAGTTTGATCAAAATTTGTTTTGGCGCTCCTGTAAAATCTACTATAACGCACTTACGCCCCTTTGGCTCCAAGCCCTCGAAATATGGTTTCATTGTGAATCAGCAACATAGAGTGCAGTCATAGGTGGAAACATCAGACAGACACATTTCCAAAGAACAATTATTTTGCTTGCATTAGTTAAATCATTCATTTATTCATTCATTTCATTCATTCATTTCTAATCCTCCTGGCCATTTTCAAATCCACCTGCTTTCAATTAAGTGTCTTGAGAGGGAGAGAAGAGGAAACATAAGAGACGGCAAAGACCTCAAAAACCTGTAAAACTCCTCATAACACTGAGGGAGAACTTCAGCTACCAGCAGTCCTACTATCACAGCTCATCTTGACCAGTTCACACTCCTAACATTATAAAATAACATTTTGAATCTATGGGCCTAAGTATTTCATGAGAATATTTAGATTAATCTAATATTGACCTAGAATATTAATTAGGACATGAATAGCATACAAAAACTACGGCCCTTTTTGAGGGTTTGTTCCTGCACTATGACTGGACATGTTTCATTTGGAGTATATGTTGCAGAGGATTTCACCTCACGCACCAGACTAGACAGACTGACCGACTGAGTAAAATTACAGTTGTAGGCAGTAGTCGATTTGTACAAAAATTTCAAGGGGGATGGTGGGGACAAACAATTTGATAGTGGCGACAGCATGGAGGGTAGGAGACCAGCTGTTTACCCTTTTGTTTATATTGTAACAGCACAAAGGTAATGCTATATTCAAAAGACATGCAAGTTAGGGATGTTAGGTATCAGATACTCCTGCCAATGCCCTGAACCAAGGCACTGTTCTCAGAACTGGAGTTGGTCCCTGCATTGCAGTAATCAAATTAGGAGCCACTGCACAAAATTCAGCACATACTAGCGCTGTAAACACCTTTGTGCTCTAAGTCCTGTGATCCTTAGTCAGATTTTATTTGGGTTTATGTGAGAACGACACACAAAGAGCTTCCTCCCTTTGACGGTGACTACCTGCCACTTGAACAACAAAATTCAATCAAAATTCAAATTAATCTTGACTTCCCGTTTATTTTGTTGCCTGGCAACATCCCGCTGAAGATGAAATGTAGCTTAATGTATGGCCTAGTGTATTTTTTTTTCTTCATTAATATAATTTTGGTGTTAAAATGTCAACTAGCTATCTAATCTCTGCTTAATCTCTGTTTCTCTTTTTCCCCACTTCAAACAGTGTAGGCTAAATTATAGAAAATAATCATTATGACTCCCGCAGACCTACCTGCCCACCAGCCCATTTATAACAGCCAAAATAATATCCTCAAGGTGTCATAGCCGCGTTGCAGGTTTTGCTGTGCCATCAACCAATAAAAAAACATGCATCCGTATCAACAGGTGCGTGTGACCCCCCCGCCCTCGGATTTGCTGTAAACTCCAGATGTGCTATATTAAATGATTACATATCAATAATAAGTGGCTTACATATTTCTTGATTAAATTATATCTTTGTGCCATAAAGAGGGATGAAAGGGGGATGACAGTGTTACAAAGGGGATGGTTTTTGACAATTTTCATTTCAAGGGGGATGACATCCCCTCGCATCCCTCCTCAAATCGACTACTGGTTGTAGAGAACATGAGCCTGACATGCCTACATATAGGGTCACATATAGCCAACCCATGTAAAAACAGTTTTATCAAACCTTTATGTGGATGTGGCCACATTCCAGTGGATATTTTACATGGATGTGACCACTTCTTAATGATGTGTTATGTTGTTTCTGCCTCACAGTTCATCTATGTTTCTACCTATAGTGATACATACTGTATGTTAGCCCATATGATTATAAGAGGCTGGTTGCTCAAACATGGATACAGCCTTGACCTAGACTACAATGTATTTATAGTATTAATTATTGAATTGTCAAGATATGCCAGTTCCACATGTCAGACTTTCACCAAAAGTTAATGATTTCTTCCATGCCTCATTACCAACTTGTTTCACATTAGGAGATGCACACATTTTTTTCATGACTGTACCTGAAATAGGATATGAGATATGTCACTGTTACACTGGCCCACAAAATATAGTAAACATATCCCATAGAATCAACATAATGACCATAGATATGGAAATAGTAAGATATTAGTAATCTGGTTCTTTACCTAAAGACTCAATTTTTAAATGCTAATTTCTTGCAAACGTTTTAATGACTGGTTTACAAATTAAGTCCAGAGGTGTGTGAGCTGTAATGGTATGATTCTACCAGAGGGTAGCAGTGTGTAGTCTAGTATTGAAAGCACAAGAAGAAAACCCCATCCACTTCAGCTCGCATGGAGGGGCTACTCGGCCACAGATCCAGCCAAGCTCTACACACACTGAGGCGTCAGACCTGACAAAAGCAACACTAGACATGCGAGAGAGGGAATGAGGCAATCAGGAGAAAGAGAGACTATATACACTTGAAAAAGAGACAAACACCCTTCACTAATTACAAATCACTACACCTAGTTTTTTTTCAGGAGACCTTGGGCAATGTCATAGAATTAATGAAAACACTGCTGGGTGAAACAGTAGGACACAGTAGTCTGAAAATTGCTCTGAATGTAAACTAAATGGTCAGTAAAGGAAATTCAATTGAACAGTGTGCATTAATTCTACCCATTTACTACTAATCACCTAAAAATGCCAAACACTGTAGCAAAATATATACATATGATGTTTATTGCATAGTAAAATATTTAGCCTAATGCGATCCATTAGATCGCCTATACTATTAAATGGTGACCAATATTAAATAGCATAGCCTGTAGGCTGGTAAATTGAAGATTCAAAGAATTGAAAACAGCAATTCAATTTATTCCCTAGCCTATTACTGGAGAAAATAAAGATGATTTACATAAACATTATGTCCGTTAATGAAAAGTGAATCAAAAGTTGTGCACACAGCCTGCAAGAAAATATGTTGTAGTGCTTATAGTCTTATAGAGGCTGCTTAGAAGCTCATAATTGTAGAAATGAGAAATTAAAAAAAACGATGTATGTAATTGAATGCGGGCGACAATCAATCAACCAACCAACCAATCAATCAATCAATCAATCAATCAATCAATCAACCAGTCAATAGAGCACATGTACACACTCACTCCATACCGCCTCCTCATGGCGCCATCTTCTGTTGATATTCCAATAAAACAAGGAGTTCGTTCAAGTTGGATTTTTTTTTTTTTATCTACTAACTTGCCTATTTGAAATGGAAGTAAAATACTCGATTTTCCTCAGGACAGGACGTTCAAAAGCCAGCAGGTACAATTTTAATACATGAAGAATTTCAGTTTCACAACAATTGCAACAAAACAGTGAAAACCTCTCAGCTCGTACAACGAGGCAGAAACTCTCCCATGTTGGTGTTGTACCTCACACGGGCCTCACTGCAGTAACTAATGATGTCCACTAGATGGACCCAGAGCCTTCCAAAAACATGAACTGGAGGTTCAACTACACCCTCAACTTAATTTTTTAAGAGCCAGAATTTCTGCTTTGCTTTAAAGTCGTAATATTATTCATATTTCATGATTGCATTTTACAATAAACATTGGCTCAGTATACAAATTACGTTCTTCATAATGTTATATAAATAAATATAAATAAATATATAAATAAATATATCTTAATTAAGAGCTATTTCTTGAATGAATTTTAAGATTTTGAAGTCCTCACAGCCAGGACTATACTGGACTCTGATTGGCCAGCAGTACCATCTCCTTTGATTTAAATGAAGCAAACCAGGGGCACGTTCAATCTAAATACGGTGTGCACTGTTTTGCTACGGTTTCCGGGTTGAACGTCATGTTTCCTCGAAACGGTGTGCAACGGGCTTTGAGGTGTTGTCTCTCGTTTGGTGGGTGTGTCAGAGGTGTTACCCAATCAGCAGCGACGTGTATATAAACCCCGCCGCATTAAAAAGGCAGTGCGCACAATGGATCCAACAAAAGTCCTTTACAAATGCGTCAGCTGCAGCTTGGTGTCTGCAACAACTAAACTAATTAGAAGACATATTTTTTGCTATTGTTTGTACCATTGTGGAGTGACACTTTCATAAACGTTTCTACTCCACTCTACTCCTCTAAATATATAATGGTAAATATTACAATATCATATCACAACAACAGTGATCAGCAATAATGATAGGCCTCATAATAAAATAATTAGCTCATATAGATCCTAACGCAGTCTCGAAGGTAAGAAGTGGATTATCCTTCACCTGAAATGTTTGCCTCGTTATCCTGAAATGCAAATGAGGCAAATGTTGGATCACTATAATTAGGAACCACAGTTTCCACAAACCCATTCACTCCATTGGGATGTTCTCTGCTTTTCTGGACGGCAAGGGCAGTGACTGTAACACTGAGCGTATTTTGTAGTATTATAGGACGCAAAGAATGGCCTCCTCAGCTGCTGTAGTTGCAACGCTTGCGTAACACAACAGGGTGTTCAACGCACCACCGTTTCCGTTTAAATAAACGTTTTGCTACGCTTTGTCGGGGCTGAACGCAGGGCAGCTGAGTGGAGGCTTGTTTTAGGGGGGTGTCAGTTCAAACGCTGCAAACTTGTCTGCTTGGAAGGATTTTATCAATTAGTTTAGTGAATAGAGCGAATCAAATCCAAGTCCAGCTGTTATGCATTGACTGGATTTAGCCTGCAACAGCTTTTAAAAACGGATGGATGCAATAACTTTGAATTAACTGTAACACAATAAAATTTTAACAAACATCTTTAATCTTTGTATGCATATACGTAGATGAGAATTTCAGTCGTGAAAAACTGCTAACAATGTCTAGTAAACGTTGACAGATGTGTGTTTGTACGACTATTTTAGGAATCTCAGGACCCCAAACACACACTCACACGCACACACACACACACACACTCACTCACACTCATACACATGTTCTCCCTCACAACAAGAACACAAGAAAAGTCCACAAGCCAAAGTGGTTCCAATAGTTGGTTCTTTTATAGAAACATAACAGACTCTCTATCTGACCAGTGCAACACACTACATTCTTCTGTAAAGCTAAACACATGAATCAAGAGATTATCGTGAATTATCATAGTGCCATGCTAGTTGTGTATGGCTATTTAGACTCAATATATTTGACACAAAAGCACTGACAGTGGGTTAGGATGGTCACAGTAAGTCACACTAATATCTACATCAACGTTTACCTTATAGATACAGTACAGACAGCAGAGGAGGTGAAACACATGGAGACAAATTATGTGGACACTTATATTAGGTTTTTTTTGGTAATAAGTTTGTTTCATGGTTGCTGTCAGGTCACTTTCAGTTCAACCAACTACAACTCTCACTTCAACCACAATTTATTAAAGAATGATAGACGATTTCAACATCTGAATTGAGTTGATTGACGTGAAAGTGAATTGAACACAATCCTTGTTTGTATGCATGGGATGTTGGGTGACAAAAATCTATGCTTGCATACATGTGTGTCTGTAGTGTGTGTGTGTGTGTGTGTGTGTGTGTGTGGAGGTGCAGTCGGCAGATCAGTAGCTCAGGTGTCCAGGCTTATCGCATCACACCTCATTGCAGGTACACAGCAGACTACCTGTTGCTCTCTAAAACAAAAGCCTCTCATTGGATGTCACAAAGCCAGCTCCCGCCCCTCCGTGTTATCTATTTCTATTGGTTGCAGATCCAGGAAGTCAATGTGTTGCCAAGTTCTGGTTGGCTCCTAGCACTCGCTGGCACGACCTGCAGACAGACGGGTTGGGAGGTGAATTTCAACATGGAATTCAGATGACTGATTTTCTGCTTGAAACTGTGATCAATAACATAATACAGTCGAATACTCAAACTAATAATCTATTACTTTCAGTTGCTTTTGGGTTACTTAGTCAAAATTAATGAGTTAGACAATTTATCCAATTTACAATGTAATTTGAACTGTGATTTTATTGTTATTTAAAGCTATGATTATCTTTCAAGATGTACAACACAATGTTTACATCCATAACCTCACAGCCAACCAACTTTCAGACATATTTCTCAGTAATTCCAACAATTATTATTTTATTTAAAACTATCTGTAGGGAGTTACTGTGTTTTATTTTTCTGTAACTGCAACAGATCACAGTTACAAGCTTTTTGGTAATCAGATTACTATAATCCCATTATGCATGTAATCATTTATTCCCCAACCATGCAACCAGGAGCCCGTGTCAGTCATAGTTCCTGAGAAAACTGGAAATGAAAAGTGTTTAATCACATCCCTTTATATTATTCTGTCTTTTAACATCCACTGCAATATTAGCATCTGAAATTCATCTCATATTTTTGGGTCATCCTCTGTCATGTGATCATCGTTTAATCACATTTCCTTCCAGAATCTTCTATATGTGTTTTGATACAACAGAGTGAGGTGGAGAACAAACAAGCCCACAGCTCATTCTCAGAGGAATAGGGAGGAGAGTGTGTGCATGTGTCTTACTGTATGCATGTGTGTATATATACAGTATGTGTATCCGTGTATGTTTATGCTTGTGTTTGTGTGTGTGGCCGTGCGTGTGTGTGTGTGTGTGTGTGTGTGTGTGTGTGTGTCTGAGTCGTAATGGAAATTGCCCTGTCAGTGCAGCTTGTCCCTCCAGGCCTCCTCCAAGTCGCCAAGCTGACACGCCCTCTGTGTTTTTCCCTTACCTGCATTTACATCTATACCAAAGCTGTGAATATTCACGCTATAGCTCACAGGTTTACAGTGGCAGCAAACACATTCTGCATCTACTCTGTATTACCATTATAGTGGTAGTTGGGGCAGAAATCTCTCTAACCTGAATCTATCCTGCATTAGTTCTGAAGTAGAAGCCATTGTAGAGGTTCTCATTAGCATTAGTGCTGCATTAGTAACCATGGTACAAGTCTGCCATCCTGCATCTATCCTGTATTAGTGCGAATGTGGTAACCTTAGTAAAAGTCCCCCTCCTGCATCTATCCTGTGTCACTTCAGTAGAAGAAGAACAGTAGAAGTCCTCCATCTTGCATCTGCAGTATCATGGAGTAGTACTGCAGCAGTCAGACAATAAAGTCTGAATTACCACGGTCCACATAAATTATTTTACCATCCGGATGACTGACAGAAATGACCGAGGCGCATGGGTAAAATCAAATTACCGACCTTCCCTAGTCAGACTAATGCCTGCGTGTCTATGTCAGGTTTGGATATTGAGCTAGCTTAAGGCCCTCTGGTCACTCGCTGTGCCACCTATGGGTGTAGCTGCCTCTTCCTCTCCCTCCCTCCTTCTCTCCCTGCCAGACCACCTGAGCCCCGCCACCTGTGGGACAGCAGGATCCACGCATCTCATTCAGCACAACGGACCCCTTCCATATTGTGCCAGTGTGTGTGCGCCATGAGGCCGTGTGTAATGAAACAGATGGAGAGAGTAAATATAACCTTCGGCCATGGCAGGCAGTTGATCGGGTATTATACAACAGTTAGTTCCGGTCGAGTGATTTGATTGGACAGGAGGCATTCCGTGAGTGCTGATATACAGAATAACAGCACTGGGACGTTTTACTATATGTGTCACTCCACTTTACAGGCAACACTTGAACTGTTAGTGGAATCCTGAGGGAACTGTTATTGTTGGCAGAGATGAATTCAAGACAAAAATCATAATCTGGTGTCTCAAATTACCATTACTCTTACATGATAAATAACTTTGTTTATAGAAGTGTATAAAAGCAATATCCCACGAGAGGGAGTGCTGTTATACAATATAGCAGCACGACCTTAAATGAAATCACAGATACTTGAGAATAAAACAACCTGTGAATCTTTCTGCTACAGTGGACGTTATTGTAGAAATCTACAGTATGTTGCTTTGGTATTTGAGTTTTTTTCTCTGGGAGATGCATGAACAGTGCAGTGAGCAGGAGAAAGTGGGATGATGGGTATTTATCGATAATAATTGCTCTGTGGATTTCTGTAATGGATATGATCTCTGTTTGCACTTCTATTTTTGCTGTTATCATTGTTGTTGTTGTTGTGATGCGTCTGTGGTTGTGGTTGATTGAATTTTCCGTTTACATTTAAAGCATTATTGCAAACACAATTTCTCTTGGGAAAATGAATATTTAAACAGAACAGAACAGAACAGAACAGAATAGAATAGAATAGAATAGAATAGAATAGAATAATGCAGGTTTCATCTCCAGAGGATGTCATCATAATAACGTACAGGAGCTCTCTTTTGGGGTGGATTTCCCCTTTTAGATGGGCCTAAGTCTTGGATACATTTTTGAAATAAATTTATGCATCTCATGAGGAGGTGTCACATCCTCAGTAGTTGATGAGAGCCAATCGCAGAAGAGTTTACTGGCAGGTGAATGTAGGCTACCTTGCTCGTTGAGCATCTGCTGAGCATTGCTTCCTGTCCTCCTTCTGCAGAGAGAGGAGAGGGAGAGAAGTAAGAAAAGAGCAAAACCAGTAGACTTCCTTCATTCTTTTCGATCAAACCTTTCTCAAGAGCTTAGCCAACTTGGTAATCACATAGTTACATTATGTGAATGTATAGCAAAATGGAGTTTTTAGTGCAGTGCACCAAGTACAGCCAGGCACCAGGTTAAGATCAGCATATTGTAAATCACAAAGTCTATATTGAGTTTGTTGACGATGTGAAACTCTCACCTCTTGTTCTGGTTGAACTTGCACCTGCAGTGGCCACCTGGAGCAGGAGGAGAGACAAGAAACAATTAATGTGTTTGTGTGTGTTTGTGCGCTCATGCCCCGATGTGTGTAGGTGCATGTGTGTGAGTGTGTCTGTATGTATGTGCAGCAGTCTGTTTATGATTGTGTATGTGTGGATGAATGTGTGTTTGTCTTACTGAGCAGGATGGTGATGCCGATGAGACAGAGGACGGCAGCTAGGATCAGGCCTCCAACACGTAGTCTGTGGTAGTCTGCACACACAGGACATGGTTACAGTATGAAGTGCTGTGACAGTCGTACTACAGTGAAACTACTGTAAACCCCATAATGTAAATAACAAATTTACAAAGGGCTTCACAAAAACATAAATCAAAAACATAAAATCAACACTTCCATTACATTAGAAATACTTTGATGAAAATAACAAATAATAAACTTACCAAAGGTAAATGGGTCATCTTCAGCTGTAGGGACACAAACACATGAATAAGGTCAGTTAAAAGCTGATGTAAACATCTAGACATCAAATAATGATGACTTAAGAAAGTAAACAGTACAAACTGAGATGGGCATATAGTCGATGGCCTAGTTTGATTGTCTAACTAATGATTGACATAACTGACCGTCCAGATCAATACATGTCAAGTCAAAAAAAAAAAAAAGACACTTAGATGATTCAAAAATATATATGTTTTAAACCACATTTTACAAACTACATTCTGAACAACAGATGATTCCTCAGAGTTTTTTTTTTTGATGTAAACATACGGGAACCTTTTTTTGGTGAAATTTAAACAAAGTTACAACTTTTTGGGACTATCTAATATAGAACATTTATTTTTATTTTTCGGTTCTATGAAAGTGAAAATATTCTGCATAGTTTCGATTCCCTGTGCTTGCATGCCTTCACTATCATGTTAAACTCCTAGGTGAACAAAAGACCAGTAGAACAAGCACCAATCGCTGAATTGAATTCATTGAAGTCCCCTCTTGACTGAGTTGACTCCACCGGTATTACTACTACAGTATATATGACCTATTATCCTTATTATTAATGTGTTTAGGTGGAAATGCTGACTGAGTAAAATGCTAACTAACAAATCAAACAAGGGAAAAGTCAGTGTCCTTACCCTTCTGTTCCTCTGCAAACACCAGGGACACAACTGCAAAAGATCAGAGAGACAGACACACTTTACAATAGTTAAACACAGCTGGAGGTGTCTCATTAGCTCATCAGGGTTAAGACCATGTACATACTTAATGACATATTGAAGTTGCTTCCTACAGTTTCAGAGTACTAGTACTTTTGAGGATGCAAGTCAGGTAGTTTACTATGTTACTTTGGGGGTTAGAATAAGTTAGAAATTCAAATTGCTGCACAAGTTTTATAAGTGTCAGTGAATAAAAGACATCTTTAGAAGCATATAAATCTTTGTTCCGTTTATTGGAAGGGAACCAAACACAATCCAGATCTGTTTTAAAGTGTTACATAAACCTCACTGTCTCTCTCTCCTCCACCTTTTCCCTTATCCCCCTGTCACACAAGTGGCATAGACCTCAAAGATCCCGTCTCTCTCTGTTTCTGTGTCTCTCTCTCTCTCTTGCACCTCTTACTTCCCTCACCTTTTCCACATTGTAGAAGCGTTCTGGTCTCTCTCTGATTTTAGACACTATTGGGACACACTTACATATACATAGGGCTCAGAGAGAAGGGGTGACCAGGACCGCCGCTGCTGAAGCAGGGTTGGACATATTAACTGCTGTGGGGATCAAACCTGTGAGCTTAGCGGACGTTCTCTCTAACCACCAGACACCCTGCTGCCTTCTCTCGCTCTCCAGACATATTTAGTGTGGTGGAAACACTGACCAACTGACCAAAACTTGACCAATGTGCTGTGGGAAGACTGACCTCCAGACAGAAACAGCACTTCCTGACTAAAGAGGAAGTGGAACTAACAGATCATGAAGTTTGGGTTCCTGACAAATACTGACATAAAAATTACTGTTTAAATAATGAAAAACTGAATGAGTGACTGACTGACTGGCTGGTTGATTAAGTGATCGGCTGGACGACTGACTAAAATTGATCCACACATTGACAATGGACAAATAAATCAATAGACTTTTCAATAGATCAATTCACTGATGAAATAAATGACTTGTTGAGCAGCTCTTTGATTAAATTAAAAGACTGAGTTTTTTTTTTTATTTACTCACGTGTCATCAACACCAAAGCACAGATCTTTGACATCTTCAGGCTTCAGGCTGTTATACCTGAGGAGAAAAGGTGTGTAAATATCCAAATACAGACACGTATGACATCAACAATAATAACACCAACGTTGTATGGTCAAATAAGTGTAATAGAAAGTATTGAATACCGTCATTTAGGCCTAAATGACAGAGTTTTGTTCTGAAATGAGATATCTATCATTTGAAAAACATGTCACATAATGTTACAAAATAAGTGATAGCACAAAATTAGAACATATATATGAGACTTTAAGGACAGAGGTCAGGTAAGGTAAATGATGAATTTATTGTTTTCTGTATTTTAAAGATACTGAATGATGAACTTGAGGTACTGGTTCTTTCCCCAAAATGTGTAAATGTAGTTTGGAAGAGGTTCTTCATATTATGTTATATGTCATAGCTGTAATCACAAATATAGTTGTTATCAAACTCTCATTTACAACATATAACTGGAATGCTTTGGCATGACAACAAAGCAAAGTTCTCCAGTTAGAAGTGGTACAACGTCTGTCTTCCACTCAGGAAATTACAAAATAACTAAATAGCTCTAGCTATAGTTTCCACTAATGCATGCACACTGCAGATTGTAAATGTTAAGAATTGTCTGTAAAGCATTGACTGGCCACATGAACAAGACTCTGGTTGTACCAACGCTGGGCTTAATAACATTATCTGCTGTCCCAATGGCACAGATGATCAGATTTAAACTGCTGCAAGGCCAGTGTGTGTGTGTGTGTGTGTGTGAGAGAGAGAGAGAGAGAGAGAGAGAGAGAGAGAATGACAGAGTACTGTATGCAATTGAGAGAGAACTGAGAGAACGAGTGTTATGAACTATACACAGGAAAAAGAGAGTGAGTTTGAGTGTTGTGTGTTTGCTGTATGCAAACAAGATAGAGAAACTGAGAGAGACTGGGTGTGTGTGTGTGTGTGTGTGTGTGTGTGTGTGTGTGTGTGTGTGTGTGTGCGTGCGCGTACGTGCGTGTGTGTGTGTGTGTGTGTGTTAGAGAGCCTTTTCTGGTGCTCCAGACTGGCTCGTACCAGCCAACAGAGTCAACAGAGGCCTGATGCAACATTTAGTCTTTCTCTGTTGTCTGATGGATTCTGAATGGACTTTTACACACAGACAAACGCTCATCACTCATACACATAGCTCTCTCTCTCTCTCTCTCTCTCTCTCTCTCACACACACACACACACACACACACAAAGACATCTGATCTAATTTAGATGGCCACCAAGTGGTTTCTCTTTCTCTCTTTTATACTCACAGCAGAGACACACACACACACACACAGACATCTGATCTGATGTTGATGTGTAGAAAGTGCTCTAATGGGGCCTGAAGAGGAGAACAAAATCTGTCTGGCTAATGCATTACACTGCTGCTACTTCAAAGCTTCATAGCTTCACTTTTCTCTTTTATGTTATTTAAATATCATCTTTTTGTTTATTACAGGCTTATTACGCCATATATAAGCTGCTGTTACACATAGGTTACAGAGTAGTGTGCGTTCATACAGGAACACACATGTTGCGGCCCTCCTGAAGTGACTACAGAATTTTTTTAAATTATTTTGTTTACTTCCTCTTGCAAAGAAATCCATGAAAATATTATTAATGTGCACTCACCATCCCAGAGCTATTTCTGTCTGTAATGTAATTCTAATCTCATAACTACAGTATAGCCAGTGGGCAATTTGTGCTCCTTGCTCCCTTCTGAAATGCTCCAAGTTGATGGAGTTATTGGCGTTAATATTGAGATGTATGGTCTTTAATGACTGGACTTAATAGTGTAAAAACTCAGAAAGGGTCTCTTATCTGAAAACTGTCCATTCAGATATCTGTCTGATGCAGAATTTACAATATTCACACTGATGCTATTCTTAATGAGTAAGGTAATTTCCTGACAACTGCAGTAACTTCCCATGCACTGTCTGAGTTGCCTGATCTGCATGCTGCAATAACTGCCATGTTGTTGTGTTTCCTGGAGGCAGCAGCAGCAGCGGCAGCAGCGGTGTCGTGGGCAGAGACAGGAGACACGCCTTCAGTAACTGAGCAGTGATTTTCCACTTACTGCACTTTTCCACTTAGAGCAATTCGAAGTGAAGAGCAAACACACCCATGTCCACTGCAAACAGGCATTTACACACAGTCACACATGCATGAATGCTCCCCACGCACGCACACATGCACACACACATTCATAGTTTGGTTGAACTCGTATTCATGTTGTGACCACAGACTGATTATTCCACAAGGATATACATAAGAAGCCTGATTAAATCTTTGTGTTGGTATCTGAGAGGTGATCTGAACACATCCTGCCCTGGTCTTGTGCATTATGGAAATATCTAGTCAAATCAGCTGGTTAGCTGGACCGGTCCAAAGCTCTCCCGAACTCCTCCCTCCTCTCAACCCAGCCAGCTAGAGTTTAGCCGTTACAGCAGTGTTGCATATGACCAATCATTCTATCCAATCATACTTTGCTCAAAGCTTGTGACTGATTGGTTGGGAAATTATTTGAATGCAAACACTGACATGTGATGTCCCGTCGGCTCTTTTGGAAAACTGACATACCTTTATGAAATCAACAAACATGACCTGTGATTACTTGATTTTGAAAAATAGCTGCTCTAATCAGAACAAAGCCGACCTCCTTATTACTGGCTTTGTGTTATTGGCTACATCAAAGTAGCTTTGTAGACTCTGTAGTAAAAGACGCCAGTCAGGATGTACTACTCCCTCTCCTTGAAGTGGTAAAATCCTTAATGTACATGGCAAGAGAGGGAAGCATCTTAAATCTTAATCTTCTCCTACTTTAAAAGACAGCAGAAAGAGAAGGCCAAACAACAAGAGATACTGTGGAGGCTAAAGGCACAAGTTAGAAGACATACGATGAAGAACCCAAATAAGATTTTAAAGACTCAGCTCCTGGAATCTGTGTCTGAAAGGCAAACTGAAAGGAATCCAACAGTGACTTTATAGACTCAGGGATCACAACACAATAAGAAGCAACTAAAACAAGGTGGATGCCTCCTCTGCTGCTGGTATTCGGAGCTTGGCAGAGAGCGAGAGAGAGAAAGAGAGAGAGAGAGAGAGAGAGAGAGAGAGAGAGAGAGAGAGAGAGAGAGAGAGAGAGAGAAGAGCAGGGCGTGGGTTTCTCTCCTGGTGCCTCTCCACAGCAACCCAACGGGAGGCAGGGGGAATGTAGAGGATGGGAAACCGGCCAACAACCACTAGAGGATGGTTTACCTCACGAGAAAGGCCCATAGAGGGAGAAGAGAGAGGGGACAGACAGAGGGAAGAGACAGAGGGGAACGGACAGAAACAGGAGAGAGAAACAGAGTCGCAGAGACAGACGAGACACAGAGGGCAAACTGAAGGAGCGGGACAAAGGAGACAAAGAGGGTGAGGAAAGGACAGCAGGAGAGAATAAAAGCTCCTATTTGAAGATCATATTCTAAAGCAAATGTTAGCGTAGGGCGGAGCCAGGCTTAGTGCTGGAGGTGTGTATTCATGGTGTCGTATTTATGGTTGTTCAAGAGGACAAACGCAGTGTCAAGAATGCTAAAACTAGCCTCCAAAACGTTTCAAGGCATGTCATCCATTTCTCTTTCCCCTGTCACTCTTTACCTTACACTATTGAATAAATTATAAATGCAATAAAATGTTCAAAGCTGACAATGTATACAATGAGCAATCGCTTACGAAAAAGTATACTCAATCGTTTCATGAAAACACAAGATTCAATATCCTGTACCACCAAAACAAGTTCTTAGGCCATAAGGGAAACTTTTTTATGCAAGAGGGAATGTACTTTCCGTTATAATTGATATAGAAGCCTTTTACAAAAATACATATTCTATTGGCACCAAAAGCTTTCATATAACACCACCTCCTATGATTATGGCCCCAGAGCCATTTCTCTTTAAGGGTAGTCTCTCTCTCCCCTGGCCACAGTTTCCCTGCGGTGCCACTTTTCCAGTCCCGCTTGGTCCAGAGATAAAGAACGCTCTGTTCTGGCCCTGTCATGCTACTCTGCCTGCCTCTGACTGTCTCTTCCTCTGTTTTTTTTATTGCATCTCTCTCTTTCTTTGACTTGTCTCTGCATGTCTCTCTCTCTCTCTATCTCTCTTCCTTTCTGTCTTTGGGACTGTTCTTCCTCTCTCTTTCTGTCTTTGGGACGGTTCTCGCTCTTTCTCCTTCTCTCTAACAGTCTCTCTTTCCTCGCTGCTTCTTTCATTCTCTCTTTGTCTCTCTCTCTCTTTCTTTGAAGGATGTCTCTCTCTCTGATACCCCCCGCCACTTCCGTGAGACTCTTAGAAGAATTGCCCATTTGTTTGAAATCACTGTTCCCCTGCTCTTCTTTTGCTATTTCCATCTCTCATCTCCTCTCTTCTTCTCTCTCTTGCCCCTTTTCTTTTAAACCTCTTCTCCCTTATTCCCCTTTTCTGCCACATTTTCCCCTTTCCTTGCCCCCTCACCCCTCTCCTCTTCTTTCATCGCCGCTTTTCCACTCACTTATCCATTCCTCTGCTCATTTCCTCCACTTAAGTCTTTCTAGGCTCTATGCCCATCTCATGTACACTGTCACTTTCTCATTTTTCCATCCTGCTCTTCCTGTCCTTCCTATCCACTAATGAGATTACACAATAAACTAGAGCGCTGTCAGAATAGCTGAGTCACTTTCAAAACTCTTTATCTATACAGTATATCAGTCAGTCAGTCAGTCAGATGGTCACTCACTCCTGTCTTTGACTCAGCCAGGCACCCACCCACTTACTCACTTACTCTCTAAATATGTTTTTATTTTCGAGTCAAGCTGCATATTCAAAATTCCCAAGATTTCAAAAATTGATGATCACAAGGTTAGGGTTAGGCTGTGAGGTTTTCCAGTGAACTTGAGTTAAGGAATAGGGTGTATCATCAACTTTTTATGTCTAAATTATGATGAATTCTGGGTTTGCTGCTTGACCGGAAATTAACCACCCACTGAACACAACCTAAAGAATTTATGATACTAACCCACATGTTTCCACATGTTTACTCCCTTCCATCCTCACTCACTGTATCTCTCTAGTCCTCAAACAGTCCTAAGTGTGGCCACCTGATGACTGTTTACTTAAGAATTTTTTTTTTTTTTTTACAATACTACTTTAGTGAAGCGACAAAACACGCCCATGCTTTAAGGAGACAAACACTCAAGCCCAAAAACAGCAGCTGGTTAGATGAGTTTATCTCTAGGCCAGTGGGTCCTAAAATGGGATCTGGGTGATAATCCAGTGTATAGGAGCTCAAGTCTTTTTGAATATGCTATGTAGGGCGCTGGATCCCAAGAAAGACATAATCCATGAACAATGGACAGCACTTCTTTTACATATTTAAATTACAATGTGCAAGTTTTACACTGCATGGGATGTTTCGGCAAATACCTTCCTCAGCGCGCTAGTGTGTTTAAAACATTTTCAGTAGAAGTTGGCTAACTGAGAAAATGTATAAGAATATCTGTTTTGATCCATGGTTTATCCACTGTCATCCCACCTATACTTTAAATAATAAAGCAAACACACACACACACACACACACACGCACACACACATACCCAGGACACCCTGACCTGCTGCTTTTTATCCATCCAGAGGAAAGAAAGCTTGACTGAGGGGAAAAAGAGATCTGTTGTTGTAGAATGTCAAACACTTCAGAGAGAGAGAGAGAGAGAGAGAGCGAGAGAGAGAGAGAGAGAGAGAGAGAGAGAGACCAAAGACAGAGAGAGAGACCAGAGACAGAGAAAGGCCACCAGCTAGCTTTAAAAGTGAGAGACATAAGTATTTACTGCCTTTTGACTAATCTAGGTGAACAGACACATACAAATACATTCATGCTTGCGTACACACACACACACAGACACACACACACACACACACACACACACACACACACACACACACACAGAGACAGGCTGCCCTTTGTGTCACTAACATTTGTCTCTTCAAATTGTCACGATAGGAAGCAAAGCCTCCCCCCTCAACAGCTGAGCAAGTGTGAGGTGATATGAGGTATGAGCTGTATGTGTGTGTGCTAAATATGGCCCACATTCCCCATAAACTACTCTACAATCCACATCCTGTATTGTGTGTGTGTGTGTGTGTGTCTAGTGTAGGATGGGCCAGTATGTATGTGTGCTTTGATCCCGGTTTCTATTTTCTAACACTCCCCCCGTCCCACCCATTTGAGTTGTACATTGATGTGTGTATGTGTGTGTGTGTGTGTGTGTGTTCCTGTATAGCACTACAAAGGCAGCTGCCTATTCTCAGTGGCATGTTTTATTCCTAAATTAGCAGCACTGGATTCCTGTGTCCAGCACCAGCAACACATCATTTATGAGCCACACACACACACACACACACAGGAAGGTCTCCGGTGCAGGAGCGTAAACAGTGTACAGTATAAACCTGCTCTGGACTCTGATGAATAATGTTCTTTTATCTCAGCTGAAACATCTGAAAACTGAAGTGCAACTCTTTCCTATCTTCACATCACCAGTCCCTGCAGGAATTTACCATTTTATGATTCTTTATTTCTAGAATCAAACACCTGGATATTTGTCTGATCAACCACATGACCCTCAGATGTATTCATAAGTTATTACAGACTGGATGGCAACAGCTACTGACAACAGAGGAGTTTCAACTGACGCAACGAATGTGTTCCATTCATTACTGTATACAGGAAAAATAAGCGACAGAGTCAGGAAGGAAGAGACAGAGGGCGGGGATAGTGAGCAGAGGCAGTGGAATGATGAAGGAAAGGAGCGAGGGAAGGAGACAGAGGGAGGAAGAAAGGAAAGTAGGGCTGAAGAGAAGGAGGGGAGCTGAGGGACATGAAGTGAGAAATGAATGAAATCAGAGAAAGAAGAAAGAAAAGAAAGAGAGGGAGTGGGTGAAGGAGACAAGCGAAGGTCTGAGGGAGGGAAAGAGGGAGGGAAGGAGAAGTGGGAGCGTGCGGTTGATAAAGAGAAGGAGAGGAGGGACGAAAGGAAAGAGAGAGAGAGAGAAAGAGGGAGTGGAGCATACTAGAGCCATGAGTCACACATGGTAACCACAAGGTTAGCAGCGAGCAGCTAGCAACAGCCTTCATGCTGCCCACTCCGAGGCCGAGAGCAGCTCAAACGATGCCTGACTGGATCAGACTCAGCAGGAGTGACGGTGGAGCAGTCATTTCATAATTGCGTTTTCAAAAGAGATACCACTGCCTCCCACCTGCAGCCAAACAGACTGTCAGGTACACAAATTTTAGAAGCCCATCTTTGACTATGGATATCCAGGTGGCTGCATAAAACTTCCACTCAATGGCATAAATTATAATATAAAATTAAACTGGTACTACAAAGTAGACTATTTCTGTTGAATACAATAATACGACAGATTGAACACCTACACTGCTAGTTATGAATGAGTGTTTCAGTGGCCTCAAAGATAGTTTTCCTCCTCCTTTCCATCCTTTGTTCTTTCATTTCTGACCTTCATTCATGCATTTTTTTTCCCTTCTTGCATTTGTCCGTGTCTTTCATTCCTCCCTCCTTCCTTCCTTTCTCTCTCCCTTTGTTCCTTCCCTCCTTCCTTCATGTCTCCCTTCCTTCCTTCTGTCCTTCCTTCCAAAAAACTCTATTAATCTTGGACTGATTGTGTGGTAAAAGCTTTTTAGAATACTATATAATAGACTTAATACATTTACAATTTAATGCCATATCACTTGCACCCTGGAGATGATTGAAGCTTTAGAGTATTGAACTGTAAGTACATTCGCTGTCAGCCAAAAAATAAATAAGGATAAGGATATGCTGGATTGGATTAAGACAAAGGTTTAGCTCCATCTCCGATTGAGCTGTAAATGAAAGTATTGTGTTTGTAAAAGAAGTGAAGGTCTGATATAAAATCAATGACTTGTTGTTGCAGTTTCTAAATTTGTGTTTGTGAACTGCCAAAGTCACAGTCATGTGAGGTTAAGTGTAAGTCTGTCTCACCTGAGAGAGAGTGCCGTCTCGCTTTGTCACTTTCCCCCTTCTGTCTCTCTCTCTACCGTTTCCCTCGCTCGCTCCCCCTGTCTTTTTTTAAGAATTGTGGTCATGTGAGGAAAGCTGATGAGAACAAGCTAAGTCTGTCTCACCTGAGAAAGGAAAGACAACTCTCTGTCGCTGTCACCCTCCCCTACTCTCTCCATCTGTGTCTCTCTCTCTGTAACCTTCTCCTCTGTCTGTAGGCTCTGCTCTCTCTCTCTTTTAAGAGTTATGGTCATATGAGCAGAGTTCAGGTGCATTTGAATCAGTTAAATGAACAATATTACACGGCTGGAGATGTGCGAGGAGGATGTGTGAAGGTCTCTCTCTCCATTCATGGCTCTCTCCCTTTGTGCATTTGTATGAAAGTGTCCGTCTATGAGTCTTTACAGATATGTCTGTCTCTGTACTTTATATCTGGCCTCTAAACTTAAAGGGGTATTTTGTCATTTTGAGATTTACCTTGTCACCAAGCAGGGAAAAAATCCTGTATGGAGGTTTTTTGGGTGTTTAAATCATTCACAGTGTTCCCAAAAAGTAGCACAATATCCAAAAATACAGTAATTCTTGGTAGTTGGAGGATAAATTCTGACAATCTGAAATCAAAACTGGTCTTCACCAAGAATATTCATGCCTTGCATGGCACCATACATGCTGCCAACAAAGACAATTTTTCATTGACATGTTGCTAAGTAACCCACAAGGGAGCATTAATCCAGAATGTGAGCATCTTTTTTATCGTCCTGTCATCAGGCACCTGGTCAGGTTTCTGGATTCTTACACTGCTACCTTGCTGCACATCCGTGGGTGCAAAGCCGGCTCAATGGAAAAATCCACTCTCAGATACTCTTACATAATTCATACTTAATAATTATTTACTTTTTTGTCATAACCACTTTTTCTCAACCTGCTTCATCTACCTCTACATTTCCCAGAATGCCTTTCAACACCCCCCATGAGTATTGGTGTGTGTCTATGATCACGGCCGCACCCCTTATTCAACATGCAGCAGGTCGTTCGGTGGAGAAATTGGCATCTCTGCCTCTTCTACGGTGGGTTTCTCCCTGTATGTAAATGTGGAGTCTAGAAACTTCTGAGGGACTGACACCAAAACCTGATGCTTACCATCACACACAGGGTCTTCAGAAAGACACAGACTGATAAAGGTATAGTAAGGCCTATATCCTATTTATTTATTGTTATTTTGATGTGAGAAGGTTGCATATTGCAGCTTAAGCTCTTTCAATCTACAGTTTTTTAATTGTTTTAATCGCTCAAAGCATTTTTATCAGACTATTGTGCTTCAACAAACAGCAGTGAAACAGCATAGAATCAGTGACACTGCGCTCCATTATCCAGCACATTTTATTGGACAGCATCTGTATCTGTCCTTGCCCCCATAGTCACCTATCTGTCCTTGTGCCACATAGTAGCAAACTCTTATCGCCACAGCCCTTATCAGCTGGCCTTTCACACACACACACACACACACACACACACACTACAGCAGCTTAGAGTATGTCAGCATCAACGTTGACGCAATCTACACTATTTTTTCATGAGAACGCAGCCATTTAGTCACTCAAAAAATTTACACATGGAAGTATTGCAAAATACTGTACGTTAAAATGGTAAGATGATGATACAACAGGTGATATTACCAACAGCAACAGGTCTTCACGGGCTGAGAAAGCCCTGGTGAGATCATGTGTGCTAAGGGAGTGCTAAGGGAGTCATGTGTGCTAAGGGAGTCATCGCCTCTACTATCTAACAATCTTTCCTAAAGAATATAAGGTAAGCTTTCCTAGAGAACCTAAAGAACCGATGAAAAGGCTTATTCTACACCAGCAGGCCGCCATTCCTATAAGTCCCACAAGCAGGCAACATCATGGACCTCATTTGTCCTCCTCATAGGTTCAACAGAAGAGGGAATACAGTTTTTCTTAGTTTATCTCTGCACCATATGTTAGGCCTGAAGATAGACCGAAGATATAAGCACACACAGTTACTTCATATCGAACTCCAAGCCTACTAGACTTTAATGAAATTGATTAAAATGTGTGATCAAAGCCCGTGACGCAAGACTATCTTGGGCCATTACGCACACTGGCCCGCGGGCGCGTGCCGTTCCATTGTCTTGGCACTGGTGGGCTCGAGGAGAAAAGCCATTCGTTGTGGACCGGATGACATTATAGCCTTTTGATGTGCCGTTATATACTTACATATTATCACATATTTCTACAAATGACAGATATTGCTCTAAAAGAATTAGCAGCTAAAACGCTGTAGCCTTTTTGAACACTATTGATTTTTAAGCAATGGGGTGTATGGGCCAGCTGAAGAAATACAGTGACCTACAAAGGAATGTTTTTTTCTACTCAAATAAACATGTTTAGATAGCACTTTGTGTCCAAAGTTAAAGATAGCCTAGCTATATTGCGCTCCTGTAGCCTAAAAAGATGCGCAGGAGCTTATATTTGGAAAAACCGAACGCCCTAAAGCAATTTCCTAAAGTTTTAAATATAAAGTAAAAAGTTGAGGAGACATTATAAATCTTCAGTGTTGTATGGACTCACTATTTTTGAACACTTACCTCCGACACGCGTTGAATCCGAATACGGGCAGGGAGAAAAACGAAGAAATCTCGCACACAGACGGATATCTGACTCAGGACCAGCGACTTTTCTCCACACTGTGCGCCAACACCCTTCCACTAGTCACACTCAACAGGTTGGCTTGGTTTTGGAAAGGGGGCTGAGTTTAAAACACTGGAGTTACAGTGTAGGAGTGAGTCCTGATCCGGGGTCGGTTTGTGCTGTCTAAGTAGCAACAGTTGAGCGCTGGAGAACCGGGGCGTGGAGGCTGATCCTGAGTCAGGGCTGCGATCCGAGAGGAGGAGTAGAGGCGAGGATTAATCTTTGCTTGTCGAGAACGAAGATGTTGAAATTTGCTGAGTTGGGCTGATTTTCTTCCATTTTGAGGTTTATATCAGCAGACAGCAATAACAAAATGACGCCACGTCTATAAGGATGGATAGGCTGCCATTACCAATGATAAATAAATAAATAAATGAATAACTGTAAGTGTACTGTTTAAACTCTAAGATCAATAATTGCCCTGTGAAGTGATGGAAACTAAGATCATCAACACTGTTGAAGGTTGTACAGCTGCTTACACATGCATAAAGTTCAGAACTGCACAATGCCCCTGTGGTCAGTAAATAAATGTAGATCTGGTTATAAAGTACAAAGCTGCCACAAACTCTGTTGTGAGAGTTAAGCTTAAAAATTACAATGCAGTAATGTCATTGGTCACTTAATTTTAAATAAAATCATTCACTCTCTATACCTGTGAAAAAACACCACTAAAATATAAAAATAATGTTTAGAATAGTAACATTTATTTGGATTTTGGATATGCACACAATTTTCTTTTCTAAAATAGAAGATTGCTGTTGTTCTAATCTTCTCAAAGTTGAAATGTCTGACCACAGTGATAATCTAACTCTACAATCCACCAGACAGTAAAACATGCTATGAAAACAGCAGGCGATTATGATTGAACAACACATCATGTTCTTGATAATGCACCATACTACTACTGCATCATCATGAAAATAACAATACTAAGCAGCATATTACATACAGACTAACTATATTGTCCAACCTCATCCTAAATGCATTTACAGGGATACAAGGCTACTACATGTGTCTTAAATCTACTTGGTGAATATAAATGATCCTGATTCACAAATCAATACATATCTGGGCAAAATCAATACACTTTGAATACATGAAAAACATGAGGCGAGCTTGATTTATTTTGTCTCACACATGACATGCCCACTTATGAGGCTGCTTAAACATCTGGTAAGATAAAACAAGCGCACCTCACAGGCACTTCAGCTGTTTTTGTTTTTTAAATGATGCCTATTTTTTGCAGAGGTCTGTACAGGTGTGATCATGTGAGCTAGTGTGTTTCCTTCAAACCCCCCGCCACCCGCCCGACCTCCCCCACCTCTCCGCCTGTCATCTCTTCTTCCAGGCAGAAACCGGTTTGTCAGACAGGATATCAGATTTCACTGTTGTCATCCTCCACTTTTCTACAATGGAAGGTGAGAGTGGAGGGCGGGGCGGGGCGGAGGTTGGGATGGGGGAGAGAGAGAGAGAAGGTAAGAGGGGAAGGAAGTCAGTTCAAATTGTGCTCACACACACACACACACACACACACACACACACACACACACACACACACACACACACACACACACTCAATAGAGCCAGTGAGTCAGAAAGAAAAAAACAAATATCCTTACTTGTTCCTCTGGGAGCACTTGTTATCTGTTAAGGAAACCCAGGAAGTGTTACCGTGGTTACACACACTTCAATGCACAGTTCAGTATCTTCCACATGTCTAGCTTAAGTCTTTATTACCAATCCGATTATAAAACTGGCCTAGTCCTGTAAATGTGATATCTGGGTTATTCAGCAACAAATTATTAAAAACAGCAAACTTCAGTTATGGTTGAGACAAGATCAGGGCTGAAAAACAAACTCCATCACAAGTAAAATGTTTTCTTCATGGGCTTTATCATAACCTGTAAGCCCCAGTTATATATGTCCATACACTATAAACCCCTGCTGATGTTAGGCCTATATACTGTATCTGTGTGGTTGTAACACTTACACAGTACAACGCCGACTCCTCCAATCATCAACAAGCACGCGCAGATCAGGCCCGCGATTCGTAGCCTCTCATAGTCTGGGAAACAGTAAAGTTAGAGGTTATTATTTTTTTTTAGGTCTGTATTACATACTTTCTCATAAAGCAAACACACCCTAAAATTAACCGGAAAAATAAACATCTCCTTTTTTTATTAGATACACTCTTAACCTGAATGATCACATCCAAATGCTAATGAACTATAGAATCAAGAATCAGAATCACTTCACTGTGAAGGAGAGCCAGCTGTCTTTTTTATTTTAATTTCTTATGAATCCATTCAGAAGAAAAGTATTTTTCTTGAGCATGCAATCACATTTGCAGTGGCTACTTTGTTACCAGGCAGACCTTGACCAGTGACTCATCAAGGTGTTTCTTTATGTGAAGAGTCAGAGTGAATGAATGAAATTCACCACTAATCTGTTTGTCATCTGGTTTCATCAGTATGGATAAGTGAGATAGATAGATAGATAGATAGATAGATAGATAGATAGATAGATAGATAGATAGATAGATAGATAGATAGATAGATAGATAGATAGGTAGATAGATAGATAGATAGGAATTAGGAGTTAAGAATCTGTAAGTTTCTGTACTTACTGTAAACAAATGGATCTGTAGACCAAACAGAGAGGGATTACAGTAAGGAGAGAGAGAGAGTGGGTGGGAGAAGAGAGGGGTGATGTGAGGAAAAAGGGAGGAGGAACAAGGGAGGGGGAGAAAAATAATTAGTGACAAACACACTAAGCACTTGTTGGTCCACATTGCCAAGTATTGGAGCAGAGAGTTAATCATATTTAAAGCATAAGTATTGGGAGGAGGAGTTAAATTTGGTCTTTTTAAAGCTGAAATTCTGGGATGGTGGCCTAAAATTTGCCCTTTTGACATCTTATTATCAACAGTGGATACATTTAACATTAAAAAATCAAAATAAAAGGCATATAAACAAACTTGAATATGGGTCTCTGTTGGCCTGCTTGTCAGAGCAATGTCATGCTAAAAAGACACACTGAGGTTCACTATCCCAATACTGCTGACAAAAGACAAACTGTTTTGCTGATGAAGGTGGATTTATGCACATGATCAGGCTTTTGTTATGGAGACACAGAAGTCTGACAACGTGTCTGCTGTCTTGACAAACCGGTTCCACAGCAAACCTATCTCAGAACAAGATGAGATGAGAGCAGAGCTTTGGTCTTACTTGCTTCAGTTTCCGTGATAAGGGCAAAGAGCACTGGAGGACAAAGAGACAGAAATAAAACAAGTTATTTCACAGAGAGTGTGAGTCGCCTTCTTTGACGATGTATTATCAAAGGTTTTGCTTGGTCCCTGGGTCATGAAATGTTTTCCTCAATTACAATAGAGAAAAAAAGCTAAATCTGGAAATGTTTGCAGATTTTTGCAAATATAAGATTTTTGGAGGTGTGTGTGGTCTGGGAGAGTGTCGAGTGTCAAGCATCACTGTGGTGTAAATTGAATTATAATCAGGGATGTAGTGAATTGTAAACCCACCTAAACTCAGTTAATCCACACTTTTCAGATGACATAAATTTACATGATAGAAATTCACAGTAGACAGTAGCACCTGTCTCATGTAAGTTACATGAAAATAGGGTCTTTTCAGGACAACAAAGTAAATATATTTTTAATATTTCAAAATCTACCTGTCTTTTTTATTTTGGCCTACATTATATCATCTTATCATTAAGGATATATTATAGTTGTAGAACCTATTTTTTATATAATTGGTGTTCTGTCAAAATGTCATATCTCCAACTTTTTTTTTCTGACAGCTGCATTGTCTCCCAGAGAACAGGAAATGATTCATGACCTTGAGACCAAGCCAAACCAATGGTTAGAGTATTATAAACCACCCAGTGTTTCTCAATTGCTGAAAAACTGACTTTTTAAATGTTTCTGCAGGACACTGATAACATGAAATGATGTATATTTGTATGGTATCTGTTCTTGCTTTTATTTACCTGCCATCAGAGCCACAACAGTGAAGTGTCCCATCTTCAACACAACTGAGAGAGACAGAGACAGAGAGAGAGAGAGAGAGAGAGAGAGAGAGAGAGAGAGAGAGAGAGAGAGAGAAAATGAGTATGAGGGAGAGTGAAAGAGGAAATGGGAGAAGGGGAGATATTTAGTGTGATTTTCTCATGTTCAGACTAAAAGTTGGACAACTTCCCCAAATGCTTGTTCATGACTTGCTGAACTGATCATTGCAGACGGAAGCATTGACCTTAAACAGTCTTCACCTCCTAGTCTCTTAATCAGATGACCTGACGTCCTTCTTTTCCCCTCAAACTCACTCTTTCTCCTCTCTTCTCTTCCCTGATTCCTTCCTTTTTCGTTTCCTCATGTTTTCCCCTTTCTTTTGTCTCACTCCCTTCCTCCACCATTGTCCTTCTTCCGTCCTTTCCTCTCCTCCTTCCTCCCTGCCCCCCTCCCTCAGCCCCCAACAGGCACACACACACACACACACACACACACACACACACACATACAACACAAACTTCGCCCTCTCCCCAGGAAGAATGTCCTTGCGGTGTGAGGGAGGTCAGTATCTCCTCAGCAGGGATGCATTCTGGGTGTTTGGAGAGTAAACAGCGGATCATTTTTTGTCATGGGGTGAAACCCTTCCAGAAAGCTTTAGAGAAACCTCTGTGGATCTGTCAGTTAACTTCATCACATCGGGCTAAATGGTATCATGTTCTTTCGATAAAGATGTTTAGTTTAACTCAAGCGCTCAAGCGTTTTTATTTCTTTCACATTCAGCTGTTCATGATCAGCTGACTTTGCCACAACCACCGTACAACTTTTATATAACATCTACACCATTGTAATACAACACATTTTTGATACTTTTTATACAAATGCATTATAAATTGTTTTTAAAAATGTAATGTGTATAGCTATAATACTTTTTTATTTATTATTTATTATTAAATTGTTAAATGTAACAACATTCTCTGTTTGGTTGGTTTCATGGTTTATCATGAAGGTCAATAAAGACCCATAATCAGAAACCGACAGTTTGTTCTTTTGCCTTTTTCTTATCCATGGATGTGAGATCCATATTATAGCCATAGATACAGTATATATGTAGTAACATATAATAATAAGTAATATATATATATACCTACATACCATAGATTAGACTACAGCATAAAGACAGTACTTTGTCAACTGATGTACTCATTGTTCCTTCTTATGTAACTAACCAAATAAAAAAAAACATATTTTTAAATCATTTTTTATTTCTGAATTTAGAATATATACTAAGTGTATGGGAAAATTGGATGAGTGTAAAAGGATAGCGTTTTCCATAAACAAGCTCTGCACAACATCCAGCCAACTTCTCAACAACCTCTTTGTAACTCCTAACTAACCTTGGGCGCCCTTGGGCCTGTTAGATCCACTGTGTTTTGGAAATCTAATGCTTGTCCCGTCTCATCTGCTCTGCTTCATTCTGGCTAGAACTAGTTTTCCTTCCCCAGATATTTTTTTTCCCCTGTCTGTTATTGAAACCCAGCTGTCTAATAAAGAGGGAACAAGAGTCCTGGTTTGTTCTTTTACATGCTTGATAAGTCTGAATAGAAGATGAAATACTTGCTAGATACTTTGTTACAATGTTTCTGCATTAATCTGTTTTCTATATTAATCTGTTTTCTATATTCATACGGCGATGAACTAATCCTCAACCATTAATCATCCTTTGTCATCCCTTGGGAGGTTTCCAATAATAAGACGTTAATGGACATTAAACTGAAACAAAGATAAAGAAGAGACTATTTATCATTCTGTTGTTGGTACAAATCTTCCTCCATTGCCTCTGTCCTTGGCAAAAGAAACTAAAGGTCATTGTAGCTATCAGTGTGTATGACATCAGTCAAGGTCAAACTGGCTGCCGACCATTTCCCACCTCTCTCATGGCACAACTGCAGCTTTAGGAGACAGTGCTGACAGGCAATTTTACAGACAACTACGAACTACAACATATTTTCGTAATAACTGTGTTTATTATAGCCAACTTTGTTATTCAAAGTAATTTACCTAAAAATGTGGCTTTGTATTGTCAACTGAGCAGCTCTAACTTGACACCTCAATCATTTTTCTTCGCCAGGTGCTTGCATTATTATGAGGAAATGTTTCTACATTTGTTAAAAATATCAAAGTATTATATTATGTCATCAACAAAACTGCCACTTTGCCTCAAAAGCAGGTCACTGTGTGCATGTCATCGGTCAGGGTCAAAACTGGTAGAGTCCAATGTCCTTCAACCCTCACCAATGTCCCTTCAAACCACTCTGCCTACTTTACTCTCCCATTAGCTGTAACACATAACAGAGCGGAGTTGGAGTTCTTTAACGTTTTTTTTTTTTTTTTAACTCAATTTGATACAATTTAAAAAATGTTCTCTTGTCTTGCGAACCAGGCTTATTAAAAGATAATAAAATACTGCTCTTGCTATGTCAGGACCGCTGCATAGAGAGAATACAATGGAACATATATAACACAAAAATAGAAACCCTATTGAGTGGATTGAACATTGCCTGATGCTGTACAAATGTACAGAGAGATAAATTGGATCAATATGACTCACTTCTCATCAGTCTCTTCAATCTTAATTCATCAACACAACCATATTGGATATTGGACATGCTTTAATTCTAGATAGCCAGGAAGCCTCCAAAGCAATTTAACAACTCCATTAAAACTCAATTTATGGTAAATTCATCAAATGACCTCTACAACCCACAGAAATTATATTTTTGTCAACTTCAACTTCAATCCAAAACGTTATGAACTCTGAAATCTGAAAATGTTCTACATGAATACTGACTTAATGAGAATTTGGGCCCTTACACCCAAGTGTTACAAAGTGACCTTAACCCCATCCTCCCCTGCCCCACCCTACCTGTTCTTACCTGATCTGCAGGTTCAGGTGTGGAAGTTTGTGAGAGAGAGAGCAACGTCCAGCGAAAGTGCTGCTTAAAACTATCTCTTTATTCTTTTACCTGGATAGGTAGTGCCTGCTCCTCCTCTTTGTTTAGGGTATAAACTTTTGTGTGTGTGTGTATGTGTGTACTGTATGAGTTTGTGAGTGTGTGTGTAGTGGTTGCAGGGGGTGGCGTGTGTGTGTATGTTTAGGAGACCAGTGGCACTGTATGTTATTCCATAAACATTAGCGTGTGTGTGTGTGTGTGTGTGTGTGGTGTGTGAGGGAGGGAGAACTCATTTTTATTGCTATAGGGAAGCCACACTTTACAACTTGATAGTTGTGTTACATACTTAATTCACACACTGACAGGCCAAATCAGATCAAAAGTTAACCGTTGCTCGTTTGCTCCATATTCATCTTTTATTGTTAAATTCATATTACGCTACTTATGATTCAACAGCAAAAAAAATGTTAACTTTCACTCACTGTTCCAACACTAAGAATATTGACAGTACATAACGTTTTTTACACAAACAAAGTCAGTGTCACGCATTGTCTCTGTTGGTACTTCTGCAAGGCCAGAAGCCAGAGGGATATCAGTAAGAAGAGGCGAATAACTAAGATAAGATGAGATGTTCTATCTCTGAAGAGTCCTGAACAGATAAAGTAAATACATCTCTCTTTTTTCCTAGGCGCAGCCGAGGACATCTGGAGGCAAATTCAGGTCAGTCAGTCAGTCAGTCAGTCAGTCAGGTAACGCTTAGTGAGATGATGCGCTTCGTCAGATGGCCTCTAGAGGGTGTTTTGACTGTGAGATCGATCTCTAATGCACCTGATGTCTCATCACGTCATATCTGTAATTTGGAGATGTACAGACAGCAGACCAGCAGCATTGAACTCAATCCATAGAGTCTCCAGTGTGAAAACAAAAGTGAAACTTAACAATCCACAGTCAGTAATGGCGATTGGCAGACAGTAACTCGTCTTCGCTGCCCTACAGACTTTAACGGTAGGTGACGTCATCTTGTGGTTAAGTAACAGTGGAATTAATAGTTTAACTGTGTCGCAGTGCTTTCTGGACAGGATCTGTGCTTGTTTTACACAAGAAGAGCTGGGCGAGAGAGAGAGGGAGAGAGAGAGAGAGAGAGAGAGAGAGAGAGAGAGAGAGAGAGAGAGAATGAAGAGGTCAAAGCGTGTGTGTGTGTGTGTGTGTGAGAGAGAGAGAGAGATGCAGGAAACAAGAGCATATGGACTCCAGCCTATAAATTCTTTCTGTCTCTTTCTCACTCCTTCCTCCATCTCTCTTCCTTCACTTTCTTTCTCTCGCTCTCTACTGACTTCCTACCCCCCCCCCCCCCCCCTCTCTCTCTCAATTCCATTCAATTCAATTCAATTCAATTCAATTCAATTCAATTCAATTCAATTCAATTCAATTCAATTCAATTCAATTCAAGGAGCTTTATTGGCATGACGTACATGTGCACATGTTGCCAAAGCATAGATTCAAACATAAATGATGTCTCCCCCCCAACCACCATCTCTCCCCCCCCCCCCCCCCCCTCTCTCTCTCCAGGTATCCCAGGTATCCTCCACCTCTCCTGTCCCTCCAGAGTAGAGAGCTGTGTGTTAGTTTGACGGCTGACAGTCCTTGTCCTTTTACTAAACCCAGGCAGGAGGGAGGGATTTTATTTGTCTCTCATGACTGTGATTCATTCTAACTGATGACCTTGGCTGATTGGGATACTTTTTTGAATTTTAGTCTTTTAGTCTTTTTTCTTCACATTATATTATGCTTGTGTGTGTGTGTGTGTGTGTGTGTGTGTGTGTGTGTGTGTGTGTGTGTGTGTGTGTGTGTGTGCGTGTGTGTGTGTGTGTGTGGGGGGGGGGTATATGTGTGTGGGTATCTGGGCAGATTTGTAGGTGTTTCTCCTATGTGCACATGTACGTGTAATGCATGTGTGCATAAATGTGCTCGTGAATGTATGTGTGTGTGCATGTGTGTGTTATCGCCACAGTGGTGATGTGTTGCTATCTGTGACTATTTATACCTTTTCCAGTCACACAGTGGCAGAGCTGCAGCATATATCAACCTCTTCACACATAATACTGTAATGAGAGAGGAGATAGAGAATGGCAGAGATAGAAGAAACTGAGACATAGTTCAAGGAGTGTGTGTGTGTGTTTGTGTGTGTAAGATAAGTGATAATACAATAATGTGAGAACAGATAGAGAGGCATGTGTGTGTGTGAGAGAGAGAGAGAGAGAGAGAGAGAGAGAGAAGAGACAATGTCTGTAGCTTTGTGGTTTTATGGATTTATGTCTGTATGTTTGTGCCGGTGTCTGTCGATGTAAAACACCAGTTGCCTGTAACATTGTTTATGTGAGGTTAAGTATGGGTCACATTGTTCCATGTCAGTGGCGTGACACACAAGAATAGATAGAGAGTGTACTCGCTGTGGTATTTCTTTCAGTATATCTAAGATGGCTGCCAGAGAAATTTGATGCTGTTGTGATGGAGAAGAAGCATTTTCTGATTTGTGGACAGTGCATGACACAAACTGCCACTGCAGCACTCACTGAAATGGCACCTTTTCCATGGCAACACATCATCTCATCTGCGCCAATGAGCATTTCCATGACAACATTATCAGGCATTTTACGACATTCATCTTTAAATGTACCAGTCGAATGACCCTGGGCCAATATAATGTATTACTATTCTCGTCACACGGGGACCCAGCAGCAGCAGGCTGAAAGCCCATTCGAAGCCCTGACACACAGTTTAGGAAACAGGAGTCTTAAGTGATACAGTTAAACTAAGTTAAAAACTGATAAAATTAAAATTAAAGTGGACTAAACAGCTTTAAAATGTAACTAGGCCTAGTACCTGTTACATTGGCTTGTATCGCCTATGAAACAGATTGACATGACAAAGACCAGATTTACACATGAACTGTTGCCATTAACATGCATGTTAAGGATTTAGAATTTATTTCTATAAGTAAGGTTTAATCTAATAAAAATCCTAAAGTCTAAATGAAGCTAGAATACAATGAAAACGGATAGCAATCCAATCATCCAAATCTCCTGAGGACATTGAAACCAAAGTGTAAATGTAACAATGTTAGTAGTCCACATAGAACAAATACATAAGTGGAAACAAACATCTTATAAGTCATTTGGGTTGTTGTTTGCTTTTTGGCACTTATCATATTTATATGTGGCTCTCCCTGTTTAGACAGTGAGATGAAGATCTATGCTGCAAGGAGTTAAAAATGTTGTGTGTTATGTAAATTAAGCTTTTCTCTCATTGGTCCACTATGGATGTGGAAAGTTTGGTTTTTGGGCAGTTAAACTAATCCTGTTGTTATTATCTCCACTGTCACTGATTTAACTTAACATGTTCAACTTGTAAGTCTTTAACTTTTATCGTAACAGTTTAACCTCGGTTTTGTCCGGTATTGATAAGTATAGAATGTCAAACTGATTCGGTGTTAGCTAAAGGTCATCTTGAGAACACAAACCTCACAATGTAGGTTATCAGTGGACACACACGCATGCACGCACGCACACCCACACACGCGCACGCACACACACACACACACATTCAGCAACACACGCCTGTCTATTGTGGTGGTTTTCAGTGTGTTTGTCCCTAAACAGCAGGACTAAAGGGCTGAGAACAGGTTAGCTTACATAGCAATGTGGTGAAATCCAATCACTCGGTAGATAAGAGATTTTTACCAAGATATTAAAAGATTTTAAGAAGTTACTCTAACGTTTAGAAGGTAAGTGAGCTCTCTATAGTTCGCTGTGATTCAAAACACTTGACACTTGTGTTCTGGCTGCTCCCTTAGAACGTCATATCTGGCATGTAGGGCCTGGTTTATTCTGGTTACTATGGGTTCGGTTGGCCCAAAATGAAACAGGTCGGTTTCTGGTTGGTCCCCACATGACAAGAGTGTCAGTATGATCCATTTAGACAAAGTTACAGGACTGGTCTTAATTTCTTGTTTGGGTCCCAGGGAAAGGGTGACTTCTATACACCATATTATTTTCTAATGCAAGTTAATAAACTGGCGCACTAAATGTGACCCAACATGTACCCATCATTGTAACGCTTCATATTCAGCTGTATAGCAGAACCATGAGGCGAGCAGTGAACTGAGGAGTAGCTCTGCAGCTGAGTCAACACATTGCTCCATACCACCTCTGTTGTAACAACTAAAAGACGAGAGAGAATTCTCTCCTGCTGATTACCCTGTCTGTGTGTGTGTATGTGTGTGTGTGTGTGTGTGCCTGTGCCTCTTGCTGGCTGTCCATGCTGTTCTAACAGGTGTCACAACACACAGTCAACCAGAGGACGAGGACCCGTTAAAAGGAACACTAAAGTCCAAGGCAGTCAAATTGTCATGTGACATTTTTCAGAGCTTAATTAGTTGAATTCTGATAAAAAGTAGATTGTGTTCATTAATAGCATTTCTTATTTAATCCTGCAGGGTCAGCTTCAGCCTGTTACTGTAAATGAGCGGGGAAAATGTCAGGTTTTAAAGTGCAAAAGGATCAGATCTCATGCACTGGTAAAAGCCGTTGTTCAGTTGACAATCAAAGGGATTATTCTAGGGAAAAAATACAAAAACTTGAAAGATGAGATTCATCTAGACATTAAGACATCTAAGATTTATCCACACTCAGTTCCTGGTTTGACATTCAACTTTTATTCGGTCAGGGGAAACACGCTGAGAACAAGCTCTTATTATACAGGTGTCACTGTGAACAGGGTGAACAGACAAACAAGGAAACAAGAACAAACAAGAAACAAGAACACACTGATATATACTTTATACATGTATAAGATACTTCATCATTAAAAGTCAAGAATTTAAAGGAAAGCACGGGAAAAGCAGATATCAAAAAACATTAGGAACAATATAAAACACAAACTCAGAGTTTATATTTAGTAACTGTGACTGAAGCAGTAACTGAACTATGACCTACTTTGCCTCTATGTAAAGACAATTGACTTTCTAACCACAACAGCATTAGGACCACAATTAATCATTGTATGCATGGAAACCAAGGCTGGTCACTTCCCTTCCAATTCAATCAATTGAAGATGACAATTTAATTGATTACACTGAAAGTGAATTAAGCTCTGATGGAAACTAAATGCAGCTGTAACAGACAAGGTAAAAAAAAAAAAAAGTAAATTATCCTTCATAGAAATTTGTTGTAGGTCTATATGTTTCTTTTACGTAAAGTGAATGCTTTGCTCCATGAGGTTACAGTGGTCGACTGGCTTGTCATCTCCTCTTTAAGTGCTTCCCTCCAGTGGACAAACTGTGGAACTGCCTAAATGGGCATGATGAGCATGGTTGGCACCCCAATGTGCGTATTTTTCCTCCTCTAATTTGTTGAGTACAGTTGTACAAATTTGTTAACCACAGGTAACAGCAGAAAGAAAACACATTCAGGTATATGGAAAAACAAAGCAATTAAACTATTCTTCATTGTACTGGGGATCTGCTGGGATTCCCTCAAAGACCCATGCTTCCCTAAGTTGCACTTTCAGAACAATCAATAGCATAACCTGCAGGAACACCTCACATTTTCAGCTAACCTTTTATAATATGCGGCCAAAAGCTATAGAACATTAAGTTAGAGAAATTGTTCCAACTTTACAGACTACAATTACAATTACAATTTCACATTTGGCAGACGCTTTTATCCAAAGCGACTTACACATGAGATTTGCATACAACACAAGCAAGTATCTAGATAGGAGAGAACAACGAGAGTAAGTGCTATAGAGCTAAGTTCTGGTCCAACAGGACAAAGGTGCTACGAGACAGTGCAACAAGCGAAGTTCTGGTCCAACAGGACATAGGTGCTACGAGGGAGTGCTACAAGGCAGTGCTATGAGGTAATGCATAGAGTGCATCAAATCTTTTTTTTATTTTTTTTTTTATTTTTATTTTTTTTATGAAAGGAGGTACTCACTAAAGAGCTGGGTCTTTAGCCTTTTCTTAAGGATAGAGAGGGATTCTGCGGATCGAATGGAGTTTGGCAACTCGTTCCACCATCGGGGAACCACAGAAGAGAAGAGTCTGGCTAGAGACTTAGGGCCTTGCTGTGGTGGCAGCACCAGGCGCCGCTCCATGGCAGAGCGTAGTGAGCGGGAGGGAGCATAGACCTGAATGAGGGAGTTCAGGTAGGTCGGAGCCGTTTTGGTTATTGTTTTGTAGGCGAGCATCAAGGACTTGAACTTGATGCGGGCAGCAACTGGGAGCCAGTGGAGGGATATGAATAGCGGAGTGACATGTGCTCTTTAGACTAATTCTACACCTCAAATCCTTCCTTTTTAAAACTAAATACAGTATCTTGCTATATGCACAAATTGATTGACATACAGAAAACATAAACAATTTACACCTAAAATTAATTTTCATTCACAACCTATAGCAATACAAACAATTTTACATATTATATACAAGACATTTAAGGGTAGTGCAAGGGCAGCCACTGCATGGATTCACACAGGGACAGACAATCAGATTTTTAACGCTAAATGACCCCAGATAAAATCTTTTCACTACTGACTGAAAACTCATTAGATTTTGGTCACATTTATCTCGCTCACACCTAGCCTGGTGCACTAAACTGGCAGAAGTGGGGATGGCAGGATTAAAAAATGCAAGTATCTGATGTAATAATTTTTGAATGTCAATACTTGACCAATACTATGTGTCATACTGTAAGGCTGTGTGACCGGTGTGTGCAAGGTAAGCTGGGCCAATTAATGAGGGCAGAGCAAAGAACTGAAGATGTTTGGGGTCACAGTGGATGAAAATCAAATGTTTGCTGTACCTGTGTATCCAGCCTCTGTCAAAAATGTCATCTCCAGGCAGGCTCGAATTAACACAGTGTGGTGCCCTAGGGTGACGTCACTTGAAGTGCCCCCCTCCGTCCACTTGACACGCAAAAAAGTTAAATTTACTATGCCAATAAAGATCATAAATTTACAGTAACTTAAACAGTACAGGCACAACACACATACTGCAGACAAATGTAAGACAATGTACTAACCAACAAATTACTTTACACCATAGATTGACTTGAGCCTACAAATGCCATTTTAGGCTTTACACACAGAGCTATACTGTATCAAATTTGAATGCAACTCATATCAAAGACACCATGCTAAAATCATTGTTTCCACCATACATTTTTAAAGGCCTGAATGAAGACTAAATGCCAAACCATTACAGAGCATGACTAAAAAAAATCATAATACAAAAAATAAAAAAAATCATTACACAGACATCTAATGCAACTTCAGCACCACAGACAAGGCCCCACATACCACAAAATAAGGCAAGCTCAATGTAGCAAAGAATCCCTTCAGGTGAGTTGATGTGACAGTGGGAACTGCAGAAGGTGAAAGGAGCAGCACATTGAGACAATGGGATGGACCTGGACTTTTGTCCAGACCAGCCCACCACAATCACACAACCTGTCAGCTCCGTGGCTCTGACTAAACTGTGCCGGTTATTTGATGTGAGTTTGTTTAATGTGGCCCGGCTTCCCGGTTGGGTGGGGCTCGCGTTTTTAAGCACTGCAAACCAATCACGATTCTTTCTCTTTATGCATATTCTTTTTTTAGTATCTTTTTTAGTATTTTAGTAATTAAAAAATTACAAAGCATCATCTTCATCATCTGCTGTGATCAAATCAAAGTCTCTCTCAGCTTTGCCTCTCTTTTTAGTCCTTTGTTACTATTGTGATAACATCATCGTCTTCTTCTTTTCCTCCTAAAGGCACAAAGAGATCATACATCACTTTTCTATTTTCAATCTCTGTTCAATCTATTTATCTCAGCTTTACATTTCTACACAAGAATAACTATTACTGTGTGATTCTTTGTCATGAATGGCTTGGTTTCAAGATAATACAAATCTTATAAAGATTATATGCAAAGATGATAAGCTGGAACTACCAAACTGGAACTACCAATCGGTTTTAACGAGGAAAGATAAGAATGCTCACAACGGAAACAAAAATAACTGAATACATTTCAAAATATTAAGGTATCCTTTTAAAAGTGAAGCACTACTTACCGAAACACCTCTGGAGTCTCTCAGATTTCCGCAGCACAGTGTAAGATAAACCGAAGACCAACAGGATTCCAAAGAAGCCTCCGATGGCACAGCCAATGAGAGTGGCAAAGTTATTGCCATCATCTAGGACAGGAGGAAATAGGACAGAGGGGGAAGGAGAGAAGTGAGGGAGATGAGGAGGAAAGGGTCAAAATGCTCAAAATGCATGCTGACGTAAGTAATGCTAGCATGGCAGCATGATCACATCATTTTTAGTATCCTATTCATATCCTAATTAATATTCTAGGTCAATATTAAATGAATGTAAATATGTTAATATTCCCATGAAATACTTAGGCCTATAGATTCAAAATGTTATTTTATAATGTTAGGAGTGTGAACTGGTCAAGATGAGCTCTAAGACTGCTGGTAGCTGAAGTTCTTCCTCAGTGTTATGAGGAGTTTTACAGGTCTTTGAATGATTGATGTGTCCTGGGACACATACAAAAATGTATTATACTAGCAAAAGAAAAAAAAAAAGTAGTAGTTTCGAATCAAAAGTAGTTTCTTATGTCTATAGAGGTTTATTAAAAAGGTTTATTAAAAGTTTTTAACAGAAAAAATGTATCAATCAATTTATAATACTCATATTTGCCCAAAATCGCACTCACGCCCCTTTGGCTCCAAGCCCTCGATATGTGCTTTGCATGAGAGAGATTATTTTATCCATTAAATAAAGGATATATTCACCATTATCAGAGGTAAAACAAAACTCTTAAGTGAGAAAACATTTACCAATTTAATTTTTCATTTAATTCAAATCAAACTATCTTCCATCCACATGTTTATCTAGATATAACTGAGCCAAATGTGACCAAAAGGTAGAGGTACGGCTGGAAGACTATGTGTTGATATGTACTAGAAAAAAACTGTATTTCATTCATAGAGGAGCATTTCCAAAGATGTTTTGGTAGGCTTGCAAAACCTGAGAGACCTGCTTGTACCAACGTCATAATGACAAACAGTAACTAAAGCTGTGTCTTGGCGATTGCTATTGTATGCTATCCTGTGAGTATTTACTGTCCATGGGTTTCACTCAGAGAAATGTATGTATATTAAAATGGACACATGGAAACGCAATGTGGCTAATGTAAACTGGCTGCACTGAAATGAATTTGTGTGCTGTATCATCAGCCTGTTCCAGGTTGATGTCCTGTGGTTTCAGGCAGTTCTGATCATGATGCCAGGTGAGGACAATGGTAAGTCAGTCACACTTTAGTTTCAAAGCTTTGCCTTTATTGCTTCTAGGATTCAATGTTGTTAAATTTTGATATGAAGCAGAGGAAGGGGATAAAGGAGTCGTCACCATAAACATGCAGGAAGGCGACGGGTGCATCCGGGTGGCCCGGCCGCCTACATACGACTCGTGTGGAGTTGTCAGAGAAGGAGGTTCCCCTGATGGTCCACACAGCCAGCAACTGTCCATTCTCCTCCGTACAACTCCCATGGACAGCCTGGAGAGAGGGAGAGGAGGGAGGCAGAGATGAAGAGGGGGAGGAAGGAGAGGGGAAGAGGGACAGAGAAATGTAGAGAGAGACAGAGAAGGGAATGGAGAAGGGGGAACAAGAGGAGAGGACGAGGGGGAGAAAAGAGAATAAAATGAATATAGAAGAAAAGAAAGAGGAGAGGAAATCAAATCAAATCAAATCCTTGTTCTAAACCACAGACCAAGCCAGGTAGCACAATAGACAATGTACATTAAATTAGATTATTGGCTTGGGTCTTATATATTATGATACACTATACCCTCTATGTGATTCAGGGTCACCTGGGACAGATTTTAGAGAAATCTGACTCTTAAGTACAGGCTCACCTCAGCATGGTTGGCTGATAATGTTGTATAATGTTGCTGCTGCTGTCTGTACGTCGGTTTGGTTTTTAGTAATTAAGAAAAAAGAAAGCCTTATGTTCACATAACACACCCTTCATTTTTTGAGTTATGAATAAGTTACATAGCCCCCAGAAGCATGAAACTTGCTCTACCAATAAAGGACCATGTACAATTCAAGTAAAATCATTGAACCCATGAAACATGCAACAACAACAGCTCTTTCTAGTGTGATGGTCAGAGGGCAGTTAAGAGCTGGTGTATGTATGTGTGTGTGACCAGAGATGGGCAAAAATACAGTAAAATGTATCTAGATACAAAATACAAATACATGACCATTAAATGTATCAAAATAAATGACAAGTTACTGGTGTGAGCAAATGTATTTAATTAAAATTAAAAAATACCTGTCATTTGTATTTTCAAATACAAAAATACATAGGCCTACACTGAAACATAATTGTCATTTTCCTTTAGGTGTCTATTTGACAACAAATAATAAATCAAGCATGAAGCCCCAAACAGCTGCCTTGCATAAAAGAAAAAGGACAACTAAACCTTATTTATCTAAATATTTAGTAATCTTTTTTGCCTCTTAGTGAACATGATTAATGAACAAATATTAAGTATTTAAGTATTTTTATTTTTAAGTGTGTACTTTTCCTTAGATTTCAACAGTTAGCAAATCACTGTTTACTCGCTTTCCGTTTCTTTTTAGTTGCTTTTGAGTACAACTAATTTAACTCATGTAGTCACTCCCAGCTGGCACATGCATCAAGCAAGTCATGTGACACATGTCCATAGGATCAGTCAAAACAGGGCTGCATCTCAAAACTTATGGAAATCTAAATATTTGAACTCCCCATTTCATTTAGTCTTACATATAAAAAAAAGTTATTTAAGTATTTTAAATACAAAGATTCTACGCCTAAAAGTATCTTGCTACAAATTGCATTTTGTTTTTTTTTCACTCAGGTCAAATACAAATTACAAAATACTAAAAAGTAATTAAAATACATATTTCAAATACATGTAATTTAAATACTGCCCATCGCTGTGTGTGGCAGTAAGACAGTGTCACCAAGGGAGAGAGGAGGAGAGAGGAAGATAAAAAAGAAGAAGAGCTAGAGTGAAATACAGAGAGAGAGAGAGAGAGAGAGAGAGAGAGAGAGAGAGAGAGAATGAAGAGGTCAAAGGTCACCGTCTCACCTGTGGGATATCCTCCGCTGCACCTCCAGGGCAGGTGACACTGTGGTTGCCATGACTCCCATAGAGCGTGAGTGTGAGTTCGGACGAGGTGGGTGACACTCCGCAGCGAAACACCGCAGGCTCCCCGACCGCCACGGTGATGTCAGCCGGGAGTGTGCTGTAACTGAGAGCTGCAGGGCTCGGTGATGAAGCGTCGGTGGTGTTGTTAGGGGAAGTGCTGGTGTTGTTCTGGGCTGAAAAAGTGATTGGGTATTGTGTTGTTGTTGTTGTTGTTATGTGTGATAAAGAGATGGAGGAAGGGGGAGGGAGGGGGGATGTAGGGACCAGAGGTTTAGACAAAAGAGCGCAAAGAGTTGAATCAAATAAATGACACAATAGACATAACATTGCATACATTCACAGATCATCAAAAGCACCATTATTACCCAGTGTAGTTGCTGCCACTGAATGAATTAAAAGAGCCAAAGTTATGAATTGGAATGTAGCTTGAAACAAAATGTCTACATAGGTCTGTTTTATGAGTTAAGTTTTGTGATCTTCTCCTCAACAATCACCTATCACAGGATTTACACAAAGATCTGATTTTTAACCTATTAACCTATTGCCTTCCAATACAACTTTTATCATCTGGTCATCATGCCAGGATGCATTAAGTGACTGGTCTAGACACACAGAGTTTCCTCACATTGCTATTGGGTCGTCAAAACCAGATACTGAAGTGGTTCGCATTGTGATCAGAATCCCACATAGCCAGGAAGCAATCCAGCCACAATGTGCATACAAGCAATGCAAAGAGGAGAAGGAGAGGCAGAGTGGGAACACACAGATTTAAATTACGTAATATTGAAGACACATAGCAACCATTTCCAGGCCAAACAAAAGCATACAGTATTCTGATGTGATCTCATGACATCCGACCTTTAGAATGAGATCTCAGAAATCCAAATGACGCGCGTAACCGTAGCCAGACAGAACCCACGTGGAATCTGATCTTTCCCTTGTTAAGACAGCCATGAAAAGATCAGATAGAGGCAAACAGGTAAATCTGAGTTTCTCCCCGTGGGTAAAGGTAGCCTCAGACCTCAACAGGTCGTATCAATGACCTAGACATTGTCTACAACATACTTGGGTGATGAAGAGCTGAGCTTTTGTTACATGCTGTACCAAAAACAGATACCCGTCCTTGTTGTGTAGTGTTCAGAAATCAGGATCGCCACCTGAGACTCAAGCATTCACTAGCTTTCCTCAGTGACCGTAGGCAAAGTTCCTCCACTCTCTTCTAAACATTTGAATATTCTAATGACTGGCTACGAGTGTTTCCCCCAGACAATTTTCTTGATAGGATGGAAAGACTACAGAAAGAGGAAGTAGACCATGAAACACTAAAATTCTCAATTTCAACAACTGGGATGGTGTGCATCCATCTTTTCCTCTTATTTGCTCATAGATTTGAGGTGGAAAATATCTAAAAATGGCATAATGGAGAATGCAGGGTCAAGCCTAAGGATATCCAATAGATAGTGTCCTCTAATTCTTGCATTTTTTACTTTGTGTTTACTGTAATTAATAGATTACATTGCTTCCTCAATGGTAGAAAATGTTCCATCACCCTGGGATTAAGCCAAACCAAAGATATCATATTGTAAAATGTCACAAAAAGACAAGAGCATCAATGAAATTTCAGAAATGACAAAGATGTTTCCAGAATTGATGAGGATAAGTTAATACACAGGACATTATAATAGCCGCTGGAAAAAAGTCTTTTCGTTTTTTAATGGTACCCCTTTTTTTTAGGTCAGCGGTATGTGGATGTTTGAATTTTGGGATCTTGTATTTAATGTGAATATGCACTGAGACAATTCCTTTCAAACTTTGAGCAAAATAGAAACAATAAATGTTGAATCTTAAATCTTGAGTCGTTCTCTTACCTGAGGTGGGTGTGGTGAGCTGGAGCAGAGCCAGCAGCAGCATGCAGAAATCAGAGAACTTCCTCTTCACCTCTCCTTTCCTCCTCTTCTCCATCCGCTCTGCACTCCTCTCCCCATTCTCTGCCATTCTTCTCTCTCTCCTATTCCATAGGTTTACTTTGTAGTCTGATAAAGTTTAACCAATAAAACTTTACTTCGGGCAACTATAAAGGACTACAATACATGTAACAGTGTATGGGTGATTACGTCATGTGTCCTAGATTTCCTTTACAGATTGAAACAGTGAGATCGAATCTAAAATCTGTTGCCAGCACCAATCTGAAGGCATTTAAACTGCAGTATTTCCACTATATACAGGCTATAGTGGCGCCCCCTCGCAGCAAGGTTCTCCTCACCAACCACAACAATAAACAGAGATTATATGCATTGAGTACCTTTGAGTAACTTTGTAGGATAACAGCCAGTAATGTCTGTGTTTTAAAAGGGGCAGCACCGCAAACTCCTTTGAGCTTTGGATGAAAAAAGCTGCCAATACTCTGAGAGATGCCAATATTAGGGCCTGTAAACACAATTTTAAACCTAGGTCTAAAGCCTGAATGGCTCATTGTACGCGGTGAGATGAAATGAAGTAAAAAGTTTAAAAATAAACTTGAAATGTAAAAAAAGCCATTCAAAACTAGGAAGTCATGCATACTGACCGTAAAATGAATTGGAATTCCCCAATTGGTCTGCAGGAAGCTTCCTTATTTAAAGATGACACTCTGACGACACTCTTTTCAAGACAAACCTTACAACTTGTTGAAATCAACTTCTCAGATGCCTCAAGACAAGACTTTCTCCAAACTAGTAGTCTAACATGTACCTACTGTCAATATCTGCACAAACAGTGAAGAAGCTGTTAAACGTCTCCACAACCTCAGACAGTGCTGACTCTCTCTGTTGTCTCTCTCTCCACCCTCCCTCTCCCCAGCCAGGTGAGGAGTCCAAAAAAACAAAAAACAAATGAAGGAATGTGGACATCTTCCTGATTTACAAGAAAGTTTCCTGAGAAGGAAAATATTTGCGAACAGGTTGAGCGGGACCGGCCTGAGCCAATAATAGCACTGGGAGAGATGTCAACCAATCATGCAGGGCCTTTCACTGGCTGAGAGAGAGAGAGAGAGTAAATCTCTCTCTCTCTCTCTCTCTCTCTCTCATATTCTCCCTCCTTTCCTTTCCTCTTCCCTCGCTCTGTCTTACAGATTTGAATATTTGAGTTACAAAATTTCACTTCCAAATAAGTCCACCAAATATTACTTTCCTTGTTTTTAAAGGTCAAGCTCAGGTTGTCTTGCTTTTTTTTTTTTATTGCATATCTGTTGTAGGCTACTGTGTCTCCACTGTTGCTGCACCACTGGGAGGAGATTTTGCTATTTTCAGCTGTATGAGTTTTAACACGTGCCTCTTCCATTCAAGACTTGTTCGACTGCAGTTTTAGAAATACACGATGGGCAACTTCTAACACTATAGTAAAAATGCAGGATTATGCTTGAATTACCAAGTAGGCATGTGGTAAAAGCCCTGAAAGATTAAGGCATGTACATACATTTGCAATATTGATTACAATTTCAGTTGGAATATGCACCCATGTGAATGTTTGCGATGCTGTGAGCTATGAATCCTAATAGTAAAATCTCCACTGCAGTAGGTAATTGAAAAAAAACATGAAGGGACTGATATGTAGAGGGCTGAAAGGTGGTAGTTGAGGTGGAAGGCAACACATGCTTAATATAGGATAGGTGAATGCTAGTGGAGGAGGATGGAGGACTTCTGTGAAGACTACTACTAAGTGCTAAGACAGGGTCGACACAGGAAGTGGAGAAATCTCAACCACAGCTTCCTCATTTCTACAAAACGTTTCTATTTTTCAACAGCTCATAGTTGCCATTCTTGTCTATGTAATGTATTCTGTGCTCAAGGGTTTTGTGTTGATGTGGTTCCTGAAGGTGACCGTTGTAATGCTGCTGATTCTGATCATGAGTCCAGGTGAGCAGACTGATTTTTCTATTTCAGTTTCTATACAGAACCAGAAATACAGAAGTGTAAAGATGACAAAAAACAGACAAAAGAAAACACTGTCTTTTGTAGGCTCAGGGAAGATAGACTTAGTTGTCAATTTGTATATGAAATGAGCTGAGATGTTTACGCCTGAATACTGTAATGGACTTTAATAATGAATAGCTTTGTGGTTTCTGATGAGTTCACTCAGAACAACTGTAGTTGAGTAACTACAAATCATCCCCAGACCATTCTCGTACTCTTGTCATGTAGGGACCCAAAAACAAACAGTCCCTTGACCTCTTTTGGGTCAAAAAGTTTAAAAAATACTGGATGATGATCTGGATGATATCAATTAAACCTTATTTGCTTATCTGACATTTCCGCTGTTGTCTTAATATTTTGTCGTCTATATGACAAATTAAACTGATATTTTAAAGACTAATGTCAATTTATCAGTTTGGCAGATGACATGGCATTTTTCATGGTCTTTCTGCAGGAGTGGTGGTTGGTGATGGATTTTCAGTGACCTTTGAAAATCCAAATCCTTGTGCTTTGCGGGGCTCATCGGTGGAGTTCAGGTGTTCATACGAATACCCGGATGGTGAAGTGGTTAACAAAACCTCATGGTCCAAAGGAGCAATAAAAGATGGCAGATGGACACGCACTGAGCTCTCCAGGCTTCCTTCATATCAAAGTCGAGTTGAATACCTCGGCGACCAACAGCACAACTGTAGCCTGGCAATTTATGACCTACAGGACAATGACACCGGATATTATTACTTCAGGCTTGATACGCATGATTACGGATGGCGCAGTAAAGGATCGGTGTATCTGTCTTTAGCAGGTAGAATTCATTGATATTAAGTGTAACTGTGCTTTACTGAATTCAAGTTTTAATATTTTCAGAAAAGTCTCTGAATATCTGTTTCTCCAATGCCCAGAACTGACTGCCAGTGTGTATCCTGCCAGTGTGAGAGCAGGAGGGAACGTGACTCTAACATGTAAAACATCCTGCACACTGCCTGCCACCATAGTCTGGTTCAGAGATGGACAACCAGTAGACAAAGCAGAGTTTCATGCCAGAGCAGAGGATGCTGGGAACTATTCATGTGCCATTGAAGGACAGGAATCAATGAGATCAGACCCTGTGGCTCTGGATGTTCTGTGTAAGTACATTTATCACTACATTATTTGTTAAGATACACTCTTTGTTTATGTCCATTGAATTATATGGACATACTTTATGTCCATTGACTTATACTTAACTGGTTGCATTCAGGGATGAAACGCAATTTTTCACTGAGGCTCTCAATATAAAATTAATGTTTATATTGATCAAATCAAAAGTTTGGTGTGAGTAATCTTTGTGTCACAGCTGATGGTCAGTTCTACAGTACTTCTCAATCAAGCTGTAACATGTGGATTAATTCTTAATCATGGGAATTTATGTCATATGGTGCCAAATCTAGCTGTGCCAAAATCATCTGTCTAAAGAAACAAAAGTGTATTTTTTTTTAAATAAATTTGAATTCAGCATGTACTGCTAAACCATTTTCTCCAAAAGTTTCCTCTTTTTGAGTTCTGCTTTTTCTTTGTATATCTATCTATTTCTGTAATCAAAAGTACTCAGCACACAGTTTGAAAGTGAATTTGTGACTTGTGTATTGCGTCCAATATGCATATATGAAGTAGATTCTCTCTAATGCATGTGCTGGTGTAGGTGTAGGAACAGTTGACTGCTTAAGAGCCTCAAATAAAAGAGTTCTTGACAGGGAATGCAATTTAGTTGTCCATTTATTTCCTCCATTCAACTCATGGTTTTCTGCAGTATAATCAAAGAAACAAATGCATAAATCAATAATCAATACAATAAATCAAGCTATCCATAAATGAGGTAGAAATGTAATCAAACGTATGGTGACAAGCATAATTCAAACAATAAACTGTCAAGAAGGAAACTCACATTGTCAGTAATGCATGAGGGAGGCAGGACTGGAGAGACCTGAGTGCCAGGTCTGTCTGCTCTGAACTGGCAGAGTGTTTGGTCTTCACCTGAGCACACCTGAGCACACCTGGAGTCCCTTACTCCAATCAGGAGGGTTACGTAAGAGGTACATTGTCTCTAAACCCTCTAGGGGCAGTGTTCCTCAGCAGCACAGAGGGAATTCACAATAATATACATATTAAAAAATCCAACTTTATTTACATAGCACCTTTGTACACCAACACAAGTCAATACACTTTTCATAAAATAACATACTGAATTAGTAGAAACAAACATAAATAATAATAAAACAATAAGACATATATGTATGTTATTGTCTTTAAAAAAAAAAGTATTATTATTATTATTCTTTGTAGTATTTTTAGGGCTGCAGATCAAGCTTTCCAGTCTCCCAGACAGAATCATTGTCCATCATACAGAGTTTGAAACTTGTATAATAAATACAGTCTATAATTGAATGTATATTAATAGTGCTGTGTGTTTGATTTTTCCTCAGATCCACCAGTGAGTGTGTTGGTGGAGGTCAGTGGTCCTAGCAGCCTGGCAGAGGGCAGCAGTGTGAACCTGAGCTGCAGCAGTGCTGCTAACCCAGCAGCAGACAGCTACACCTGGTTCAGGAGGACCGGCTCTCCCGGCTCCAGCTCCCTGCTCCAGGTGGGGTCAGGACAGGTACTGTCTCTTCCCTCTCTGGAGCCGTCCCACACTGGACACTACCTCTGTCAGGCCAGGAACCCACTGGGGGAGAACAACTCAACTGAGCTGCTGCTGCTGGTGGGCATGACACAGAGTGAGTTTGGAGGGGAAGGATAAGAGCAGGATAAGAATGCTCTTCATGATGTTTTGCAAATAAATGTAGTTTATTAAAAGTGTATTTATTGAATGAATTTGAAGACTAACTCCTCACAATACTGGGGCCTGATTGGCTGACATTACCAGCCCCTCTAGTTCAAATGATGTAAGGTCAGGTCAAATGCTGTAAACTGGCTTGGTCGGAAAGATTTTAGCAATTAGTGAGGGGAGCCAATCAGGACCAAGCCCAGCTGTGATGCGTTGACTGGAGTTGACCCAAAGCGTCATGTGTTAAAAAGGATGGATTTTTGAAAATGCAATAACTTTAAATTTATGCAAACAAAATACAGTTTAACAATGTCTTCATTAAACATCTCCGACAACATATGTGTATAAATAGTGGAAGATTTCAGTTCCTAAAATAGGGCATCCTTGGGTTAAATAGTAATAATGTAATAATGGCAATAAAAAAGTAATAATGGTTAAATAGTACTTTCTACTCTGTCTCTGACTGTCTTTAGCAGGTAGAATTTGCTGATATTAAGTGTAACTGTGCTTTACTGAATTTAAGTTTTAATATTTTCAGAAGAGTCTCTGAATATCTGTCTCTGTTTCTCCAATGAATCGCCCAGAACTGAATGCCAGTGTGTATCCTGCCAGTGTGAGAGCAGGAGGGAACGTGACTCTAACATGTAAAACATCCTACACACTGCCTGCCACCATAGTCTGGTTCAGAGATGGACAACCAGTAGACAAAGCAGAGTTTCATGCCAGAGCAGAGGATGCTGGGAACTATTCATGTGCCATTGAAGGACAGGAATCAATGAGATCAGACCCTGTGGCTCTGGATGTTCTGTGTAAGTACATTTATCACTACATTATTTGTTAAGATACTTTCTTTCTCGTACAAGCTGCATTGACTTATACTGAACTGGTTGCATTCAGAGTTTGAATGAAGCACGATTTTTCACTGAGGCAAGTTTGGTGTGAATGATCTTTTAGCACAGCTGAACTCAGTTCTACAGCACATATGAATCAAGCTGAAACATGGTTTAATTCATAGTCATGGGAATTTATGTCCTATGGTGCCAAATGTAGCTGTGCCAAATCCATCTGTCTAAAGAAACAAAATACTTTTTTTTTTGTTTTTTGTTTTTTTCATAAATTTGAATTCTGTATGCACTGCGAAACTATTTTCTTCCAAAAGATTCCTTTTTTTTTAGTGACGTTTTTTCTTTGTATCTGTATTTTCTGTAATCAAAAGTACACAGCACACAGTTTCATTTCAAAGTTTTACTTACTGTTCTGTAAGGTGAACTTGAGTGTCTTAAAAGTGCCCACAAACAAAATGTATTATTATTATTTGTAACATTTTTAGCAGCAGATCAAGCTTTCCGGTCACCCAAACAGAATCATTGTCCATCATACAATTTTGAAACTTGTATAATAAATACAGTCTATAACTGAATGTATATTAATAGTGCTGTGTGTTTGATTTTTCCTCAGATCCACCAGTGAGTGTGTTGGTGGAGGTCAGTGGTCCTAGCAGCCTGGCAGAGGGCAGCAGTGTGAACCTGAGCTGCAGCAGTGCTGCTAACCCAGCAGCAGACAGCTACACCTGGTTCAGGAGGACCGGCTCTCCCGGCTCCAGCTCCCTGCTCCAGGTGGGGTCAGGACAGGTACTGTCTCTTCCCTCTCTGGAGCCGTCCCACACTGGACACTACCTCTGTCAGGCCAGGAACCCACTGGGGGAGAACAACTCAACTGAGCTGCTGCTGCTGGTGGGCATGACACAGAGTGAGTTTGGAGGGGAAGCTACTTTGACTGACACAACAAAAAAATTTCAATATACTGAAAATAATGTTTTAAGGGCCCATATTATTCAGTTTCTTGATTTTGTTTTCAAATATACTATGGCTCAGGATAAGAATAAGTCCTAACAATACTAGTCCCTGACTGGCTGACAATACCAGCCCCTCTAGTTCAAATTAGGTAAACCTGCTGTGTCGTCAGGTCAAACGTTGCAAACTGGCTTGATTGGAAGGATTTTAACAATTAGTGAGGGGAGCCAATCAGGACCATGTCCAGTTGTAATGTGTTGACTGGAGTTAGTCCAAAGCATTAGGTGAAAAAGGCAAAAATGCAATGACTTTACATTTAAACACAAAAAAGCAAATTATATCAATGTCTTCATTGAACATCTTTGACCATACAGTATATGCATACAAATACAAATAGAGGAACATTTGAGTTCCCGTAACAGGGCCCCTAAATAATTGTTAATTTATTTATTTTCCACCCTGTTTTACTCTGTCTACTCTGCTCCAGCTGACCGTCTCATCATTCTTGTTGGTATTGGAGTCAAGGTCTTCGCAGTGCTGGTGCTTCCAGTGATTATGGCCTGGGCCTGGTAAGTGACTGTTTATACACAATTGATTAAATAGCCAGTTTTCATTTTGAATCAGAGGGACATGGTTAAATGATTCAGTCGTGCAAACTAGCATACCTCAAGATATTCTGTTTTGTACTAGATTGTTTGTTTATATTATAGTGAATAATGTGAAGTGTTGAAGAGTTTAGTCTGCCTCCTTTAAAAAACTTTGTCTCATGTTGTTTTGAAAGGAGGAAGGATTCTGCTGCGGACAAAGAGGTGAGGAGGACTCACTTCTTTTTAAATCCGCTCATTACATTTTTTCACATCGAGCCTAATGTTGTTCTGTTGTCACGTTTCAGGAGTCCAGTCCAACGTATGAAAACATCAGTGGAAGCAAATGTTACGGACAGGACAGCAGGGTTATAGAAGAGGAAACTACTGCCTAATGAAACTAGAGTATGAGGACATTCCATTAAACTAAAAAAATGACTTGGCACATATAAATGTCTGTGGTCTGTATGGTGTAACTCCACATGTGACACCAAGAACAGCTTGATTTTGAATTATAGCTAGCTTGCCAGTTTGAAAAATGCTGCAAATTGTACCTCCCACCCATTCCTGGTTCATGTCCATGTAAACACTAGATTATTGTTATAATTTATATTATGCTGAAGACAAACATTTCAGCACAATAGAACTGTATTTGTATATACTGTATAACTCCTCAATAGCAGTATATTAGTATTAATGTATTGCAACATTTATTTGGTTCAAGTCTCAAAACTATCTTCACTCCTTAACCAATCTTGCAACAGAGGACATTATTATTTATTTTTATTGTATTTTAAAGGCAGCCATTGAGCATCATAAGTTCTTGCAGTGTTACTCAACCGTCTGCTATAAAATTCTCCTCCTTTTCCACCAAATCATCTGTAAACATAGATCAGTTTTCCCCAAACAAACATTTGGTTTAACAAACACTGGATGCTATTGCCCCATCAAAAATATTTAGCATATTATTATCATCATCATTATCATTATTATTATTATTATTATTATTATTATTATTATTTAGTAGTAGTAGTAGTGGTAGTAGTAGTATTTCCAAAATTATTTTTATTTCCAATAGTGTAAATGGTTACTGTGTTACCTCTGAGCCACCACAGTCATCTCCTAATTTGAATTATCCTCTAACAAACTCATTTTCAGTTCAGTTTTTATCATGACCACAACATCCACACTGAAGTTTCACTTACATCTGTTACTTTTATCGTCCCAAATGGGAGAATTTGTTGACAATACATTTAGATAGGAGAGCTTGTTTTGATTCTGCAGCAATTTTCAGAGGGAAACTTTAATTTCCTATTCTTGTTTCATGTTTATATTGAATATTCATGTTTATTATTATTTCAGACCAGTGTTACTGGTCTGAAAAGGTTTCAACAATGTTCTGTGGAATGAGTGGTTCACTGCTGTTGTGATAGATCTGCTGCCCTCTAGTGTTAAAAATGCACAGGCACACCTGGGTCTGGTATACTGAGAAAATCCTGACCAGTGATAGAACTACGTACGTATATGTTATGAGAACTGGCATTAAAAGTTCAGTAAACATCCACTGCCATCAGCAGTTGAAGATAACTTTTTAAATTGAAGGGCACTTACTGTCTATTTGGTTTCTAACACTTAATGTAGAACAATGGTTTAAATGCTAAACGTTTCCTTTTGGACAATAAAATTTTACCTGAAGGAGTGTACGAGAAAATGCATCATTCCATTTGTCATGAAAGCTGATATGGGACTATAACTAAGGGGACACCAGAAAATTAGTGTAAAACTGGAATTTCCATATTGGAATTTGATATCAAAAGCTTTTGTATGATGTAAATCCACATTAATGTGCACATATTGGAAATTGTCATGACATGTAGATATTCATATATAATAATGACAACATTTTGTACACAGCATACTGCATTGCAAGGTGGGAGACCCATTAACTGATTTACTGACAATTTGTTTGCATTTTAATTGGCATTTTAAAAATGTAAGGTTTACTCAGCCATAGCAATTTTTATAAATCAGATCAAAATTTGAAAAAGGCTCTTGAGACAAAGTTGAAATCCAAGTACATTTTCGTAAATGAATGTCCTGGTGTCAGAGTCACTGTCCTCTTGGTTTTCACCCTCAGGCTCTGGTCAGTATCTTTGTGCCTTATCACACTGAATAGTTTACCCCAAACCACAGAAATGTAAGCTAATTTTAAACAGCAGTTAATTGGATCATTATGACTTTATTTTCCATCATCATCATCACTATCATGTCAGTCCATGTCAGTGTGTCTGACATAGACATTGCTCATTCTTGGGTGGATGTTGTTAAAATCCACTAAAAATATTACTGCTAAAAATAGCTCCTGGCTTTATCTGTGGTCTTATTACGTGATGAACCCAGGAAGTCATAGTGAAATTCACAGTAACTGTTGACAATAATATAACACTGTCGGCAGGCATGAAGAATAAGCTCCACAGTTCTGAACACGGAAGTTTTTCTTTACACTAAGAACAAAACAGACAAAAAATTGCACTGTTTTAAATATTTTTCAAGGGCATCAGCACCATAGAAAGGTACAATAATTTACTGACACATTGTATTCAATGAGACGGGATAACAGAAGATTCCCAGTCTATTTTCTGTGTCCATGCAGTCCAAGTTTTTTTTTTTCTGGAAACCTGAACAATGCATTTCCAGGACATCAGTCTGCAGGAGTACTGACCTTGTCCCACAGCAGAAATGTATTTGTGGAAGTAGAAACAGATATTTTTTTTCCCAGGTCTTAGCCACTAAATGGCCACAAGCTAGTAAGAGTTACTCCAACAGTTTTTCATTGCTTCAGTTCGGCTGTTAAAGTCCAATTAACTTCATCTCACTTCACTCCAGTTCAGTTCATCTTCATTTAGCTCAGTCCAGTCAAATCCAGTCAAGTCCAGGATTTTTTCCAGAAGTCCAGAAGTTTTTCTGTGTGTGGCATTGAACACTTCATCAGTCTGGCAGGTTTTCATGTCCGCCATATGATCTGCAGGGCCTTCCGCATTGTGTGGATGGTGTCATTGTCAACAATCTTGAGAGTTTTTGATTGTGAACATGATTTCAGTAGTAAGGTGTAGCAAACTAAATAAAATAAAAAAGTAAGTTGAATTCCTTCTATGTGCAAAAATAATTGGCCAATAAAAGGATTTTGATTCTGATTCTGATGTACATCTTATTTAATACTGGTTTCAGGGTCCTACAGGGTTTAAAGGGGTGTGTGTGTGTTACGTGGCATACTTGCTGTGTTGGATCTTGCACTCTATCAATAGCCTTGAGACTGTACTGGGCAACAAGAGGCGTGGATGGAGCGGGACAAGTGTGACAAAAAACACTGTTGAAAAAGGTCAAGGATGCTGAGTCAGCCTACTCTCAGTTACTTAAATGTAACAGAAAGTCTCTCCTGCTTTTTTACTGTGAGTCTTGGGTCTTGCAGTCTTGGGTATGTTTCTTGTCTGTAAAGCACTTTGAACTGTCCTGGTATAAATTGTGCTGTATAAATAAAATCTGACTTGACTTGACCTGCAGTGTCTAAGGTGCTGTAGGATTTGTCTCAGTGAGAGTGTAGGCCTGGTGACTGGAGGCTGAGCGCCGTCTCCTGAAAGGACAGACAAATTAATCAACATAAACCACTGATATTTACATTCTTTCTTTCTTTCTTTCTTTCTCCTAAATTAATTTTTTTTATTAATAAAAGAATATTCTCTTTAACATAAGACATTTATATATGGCTATATCATTAGATTTGGATTTTTTGGTAGTTATATCTACAACATATATTAGCATAAGCTATAGACACTGGTTGGGCCAGGTCATTCTGGGGCCAAGCACAAGCATTTTTTCTGGGCCTCCCTCCCTGTTGCCTGTTGGAAACCCATATCTGTAACATTAATTTGAATTGAATTTGCCATCCCTCAAACCAGGGTTTGTCTTTAGTAAAACAGTGATGTCACACGATGTCATGGTGACAGGCCGACCGTCTTCCACACCTGTTTCTCATCACATATTTAAATCTGAATAGGTGCTACTTAATCATAATAAATCTCTGCCGTTCACAGCTGTGTCACTTGAGCCACTGACAACTGAGTCAGAACTAATCTGTTCAGAAGGCCTTACCTGAAATACTGATAGAATAGATCACACAGTGAATTATTCATATTTTAAATGCATTTCACAAACTCTTGACTGGTTGTGGGCTAAGCCAAGCAGCTCACCTCCTGATGATAAAGGCCACTGTGCCCATGAGAATCAGTAGGAGAGCGACGATCACTCCAACAGTCAAAACTCTCAGTCCTTTCGAGGCGAAGTGGCTCCTTGCTGCAGTGGACAACACAATACAATATAATACAATATGTGCCTGTGAATGGATATTTTAACATGAATCATATTTTATAAGTAGGTTAAAGGAAAATCATGGTAGAAGCTACAATTTACAGTTCTAGTTCATGTGATGCTACTTGGATATTATGTCACAATATAGGAAATGCTTCAAATTCCTGTCAACTATTTGGAAGTTCCTCCCTCTTAAAGCCAGACACCAGCAACACTTTGTCCTTTTATGCCCCCCCAACCCCAGATCTGTACTGCTTACATGTTAATTACCAGTTTCTGAAAATGTTACTATATTATCACTAATTTACCTAAATTTTGCAATAATTTCTATCACCTTAGTGTGTCAAGTTATTTATAATATCTATTCCCTTAGCTTTATTTATTGCACATTACCATGTCCGTAATGTGAGCTCTGTGATAAATATCAGGCTAATGAGCTGTAATTAGCAACTTATAAATTAACATGTTGCCACAAGACTAATTCGTTGGTGGATGCTCTTTTAACCCCTTCTGAAATTTAAGGAATTAAGCAGAAAAATGTTGGTCACTGAGTTTTTCCTCCTTTCTGGTGAGTTGTGTCGATACGGGAGAAACTTGTTCCTGTATCAGCATGTTGTCTGCTGAGTGTCTAATGATGAAGGTTTAGGATGTGGGAGGAGCAGGCTGGGCTGGTCAAGAGGTTGTTGCAACCAAGATCCTTCACTCAGACCTAGTGGGGAATTTGTTCATATTTACCAAGGAGGATGTGGCAGACTTCCCCTCAGATGTTGCTTAAAATTTATAGTTATCAGCGTGGATGAATTTAAAAATAAACCAATTTTGAAAAATAATGTAGGCTTGAGCCCTGACTGCTGTTTGACTTGATTCACAGAATATCATATGAAATTAGGGTGCATTACTTGCATTACAGGGTACATTACTTACTTTGCTCTAACCGTAAGGGGTGTTGGCTGTAAATGTGTAACAACAGCCTTATTAACTTCAGCATGGTGAGATGCCCAACATTATAAAGATCAGCTACCACAGAATCTCAAATTAGTCACCAAAGCCCATGGAGCAGGACTGTGGAGTGAACATGGCTGTAACTGAAAACTGCAACATCCAAATTCTCTCAGTCACCGTCTCTTCATGCACCCACCTGAGGCTGCAGTGAGCATCACATTGTAGTTCTGTGAGCCATGTCTGTTGCTTGCTACACAGCAGAACTGCCCATACTCCTCCATGGTGATGTTAGCAATGCTGAGTCTCTGGCCTGTTCCTCTGGGTGTAGCGAGGGATTCTGCTCCTTGCTGAAAGTTGATCCCCGGTGTAGCGAGGCATCCTGGGCCCTGGTACCAGGTGTATGTGTGCACAGGCGGGTTGGCATCACTGCTGCAGGTCAGAGTCACAGGAAGCCCCTCTGGTAGCTCTCCAGCCGGCGAGACAGAGACAGTTGTGTTTCGAGGAGGGTCTGGAGAAGAAGGAGTGGAGATGGATGGACAGATGAATTAATGGATGGCTGAATGCATTGTGAATGAATGAATGAATGAATGAATGAACAAAAGGATAGATGAAGGAATAATTTGCACATTTAGATTGGTCAGTATATTTAGATGTGAACTTAGAATGAACATTTAACCTGTGGATTTGCTTGATGGAAAATAACACAATATGTAAACCTCATTCCACATGATGTGTTAATCCGAATTCGAAAAGGGCTGAACCTTCACTTACACTGTACATCAATGGCCATCGCTGTTGAGTTTTGTGCTCCATCTCTAGTCTGGACCTGGCAGTAGTAACTACCAGTGTCCTCAGCCTTGACATCACTCATGCTCCAGACCTGTCCATCATGTCCAGGGGTGGCGCTAGTTCCCTTGTACCAGCTGTAACGGGCGTCTGGATTGGCTGAAAGGCTGCAGCAGGCCAGCTGTAAGGCCACGCCCTCAGTGATGTCACCGCAGGGACTCGCTGACACCGCCACTGCACTGGAGTCTGGATAGAGAGATTAGGAAAGAAAGAAACCAGTTCAAAGTAGATGCACTTGTAAGCTTTGTTTTACTATTGGTCATTAGTGCTAATGCTTATACTGTCTACAGCGTTAGGCTAAGTATTGGGACAGTGAACTTAAGCAAGTCTTTTTTTGCTGCTGACTCATTTATAGTGTAATATGGATTTATTATTAAATATAGACAGTCAGTTTTTGATGGTGGATCTACAGCATGCTTGTGGCCAAGAAGCAATTCTACAGTGACATTAGTTCACAACAATACGTGTCCACTTATTTGACTATATCCACTATATTTGATAGTAGACAAATGTTTATTTGAATGGGTTACATCAGTGGTGTAATTGTGTCTAAAACATTGGGGGAGGGACCAACTGAAGGTCGGGGGGCCGGGAAATGTTACTAATTTTAAATGCATTTCCTGCAATTTTACAGACTTTGGCATCACTGTTGAGCTTTCTTGAATACAGTAAAATATAGACTAAATCACCTTCACCAAAAAAGGAAAATGCTAAGTGACAAACTATTGATATATGTTTTGAACACAATTTTGAATTTTGAATTTTCATCAATCAATTTCTTTTACAGTGTAATGTGTCTACTTGGAAAAAAGGGTAATGACATAAATCCGGCCACGGAAAAAGGAGACTTACAGGGAATTCTTCACACAAATATTGCAATTATTTCCTATCAGACATTGTTGGATAAAATGGGCTACTTTGACAGTTTAACTCTATTCATATACATTTATTATTTTTTTATTTATTTTCTGAACACATACCTAAGAGGCATGTGATGTAGATTTTGACTTATTTTACATACATTAGTCTTGAAAAGTTGCATGCAGTAGGTTTGGAGTAGGTTTGTAGATGCATGCATCTACAAACCTACTCCAAATAGAAATAAAGTTCTACATAATAGGCTAAATATCATTTCGAATACGTAATCCAAACTCATTTTTGGCATTCAATCTGCGGCATGGCTCGCTATTTCTCCTCCACCAATTAGAACACGGCTTCGCTTCGCCATTCTAACTGATTACGACATCATTGGATGGAGCTGGACTCTGCTCTACCAATCAGAGCCTGTCTCAGCTTCATACCTTACGATGGTAAGGTATACTCCCCTGGGTGCTGGTACAGCTGTTGCTTGGACTGCGGCAAAAGGCTCTCTTTGGGAACCTTTTTACACGGTCCTCATTTCAGACCAGTAGCTATTGGCTTGATGGGCGTGTTTGGAAACTTTCTCTTATATTAAGTTAATAGTTCACTGAAATATGTTTCTGAGAGAAATGAGGACCCTGTAAAAACAAGCCTTCAAATTATCAAAATCCTGTCAAAACCGGCACGAGACACCGAGAGATGGAGCAGGAGCAACAGATTGGTGGTGTCTCTCACGTCTCTCATGCCATCATTTTTGACAGTTTGGACCAGCAGGTGGCGTGGTGGCTAGCAAACGTGGTTTGTTGAAGAGCTGGTGGTTGGTACAAATAGAGGTGGTTTGCCTCCCGCTGAAGCAAGCCCGCCAGCCAGTCCAAAAATGTTTGATTTTTGATTTTGTTTGGACCAGGTGTCATGGCGGCTAGCGAATGAAGTTCGTTGAAGAGCTTGTGGTTGGTACAAAGAGGCTCGGATCCCTCTGAAGCCAACCTGCCAGCCGCTCCAAAGGTGTGGTCTGGTGGCAGCTAGCAGCTAGCAGCTGCATGATCCCCTCGATACCAATGATAACAAGAACGTGTTAGTTTTCTAAAAGCATTAATGAACTTCTAATGGTTCAGTATTGTTTCTTGCCCACTGTTTGACCCATCACCTTCCAGCTACAGTTGGATGGGAGGTCTAGTTCGCTATGCTGCGTCCTTTGTGGCCTAACCACAATACTGTGTGGCAATGCTGCATACAGCTGCACACTTGCACAATTATATCCTCAAGAATATCCGTTGAACTGTATGAATGCCGTGGCCTTTTATGGTTGCTATCAAGTACAGTACAATGTGCTGTGATTATATGCACCGGATATTTTCTACTACTATCTTCTACTCAGACTGAGGTGAGACCAAAAACATATTTCCAGCCTTCCTCCAACAATAAACTTCTATTCTATTCTATTCTATTCTATTCTATTCTATTCTATTCTATTCTATTGTTTTGTTTGCTTTGTTTGCTCTACAGGTTGCCAGTAGTTACCAGGGTACTGAGGATGAGTCTATGACAACAAACAAGAGAGTGACTTCCTGCAAAGATTTCTCAATAATTACCAAAGCAGTGTCTTTGTAGTGGAACGACATTACCACTTCCCTCCACCATCCACCTTCCCCTACACAAACAAAATTAGACTCACAACAATGTTCAGCAGCAGGTTACCTGTCTGTACCTCACAACTTTTGCCAAGACTATGATTCTTTCCAATAGGCTCTAATATCACAAATTGGTCCAATTCCCCCTTTTTTCACAACTCGGTGTTGGCAGATATGATGTGCACTGTCATGTTTGGCTGTCAATGAGTTGACTAAGAAATGCAATTTAGAAATTGGTAAGAAAGGTGAAACTGGTCCTTGACTTTATAAAGGTGAACATTATCAAGCTGAGTTCATACAGTATTTATATTTAGTCACTGCTCAGTTTCAGTTCTACTTCTGAGGAACAGTAAAGTGTGTCACAGACATACTGTAGATGGGTAGAGGAAATGGCACTATTGTCTCCATACAGTGGGGACAGACAGACAGACAGACAGACAGACATATAAACTGACAGACAGACAGACGGATAAACAGACAGACAGGCATATAAACTGACCGGCAGACAGATGGACAAACAGGCACAAAACCAGACAGAACAGAGGAAAGACTGATGGGGGATGTGGTTTGTTTACTCATTCTGTGACAGACTGATGAACTAACCACAGGGCTGACTGAGCATCTATCACCCTCTAATCATACTGTGATTATTTCTGTATCAATCTACTGAGCCTCCATGTGTTTCCATTTGCTCTGTTCCTTCTGCTGGAACTCACTGCAACCTGATTTAAAACTGACAAAACATTTCTTTCTTTAAGAATTTGACATGATTATGAAAGATATAAGGAGTGGTCTCTGCCTTGTACTTTATATAAGTGTGGCCCGGTTGGACTGCTACTGGACTCCTGCCTTTGAAAAATCAGAGAGGCCTCTGCTAATTTTGTACAAGCCTGGTCCTCTGAAATTTGAAAGAGAGAGAAGCACATTTTCTTACCATGAAAGGATTATCAGAAGGAGAGACAAACAGAAACAACAGGCAATAGTTTAGGATGGGTGTAAAAACCTATCCATGTTTGCACTTTGCTTATGTAGAACATTCTTAAGGCATGTTTTGGACTAGCACCTAGTTATATTACTGAGCTTTTATTCTATGAGCCCAAGTTCAGCCTGAAATACTCGCCCAGACGGAAGAATAAGGCTCTGGAACGACCAGCCAACCCGATGTTCTCCTTGTTTAAACACTGTAAGAATTTCACTGTCCCATAGCACAAAATAACATATCATACCATAATGTATCGACAGGAGTTTGATAGGGTTGTTGATCAATACCAATGACTCAGCAATTACTTCGCCATGTTCTTAGATTCCTGACTGTAAAAACTCCCTTTCTGGCCCGTACTCTATGATTTGGAAGAACCCTCCACCAGACTCCTTGCATTTCAACTGCTCAAAGATGGAGGACAGTGCTATGAGTGTTTGTTGTCAAGCCAAAAAAGCTAATTACAGAGGAGCACTGCATTGTGATATGTTGCCTCACTAGACCAGAGAACCCATCGATGTTGTTTCAATTCCTACTGGTCGCCAATAGAGGTCTATAAAAGTAACAAATTACTTAATGCCCCTTTAAGGCTTTCTTTAACCCTATTCTGTTTGTATTCTTGTTTTAATTCTAAGCCATAGTTTAAATAAAGGTTATCAAGATGATGACGATGATGATTATTATTCCTCCTACCTGCCACCAGCAGCTGTACACCGCTCTGTTCTGGCATCTTCTGTGTGGGGTGGCTGGTGACGAGGTAGAACACGTAGCTTCCACTGTCCGACGGTCTCAGCTCAGAAATCCTCAGAGAACAGTTCTTGGTTCCTGGTTCTCCCAGGTACTCCACTCTGTTCTGGTAGGACGGATCTGGGAGGATACCGGCACTGTGGAACACATATCTGACAGAGGGAGAGATGCATCAACTGTTCATTTCCTCTGATTGTCTAAACTCTAAACTAAGAATTCTTTGCAAAAATTATTTGATGCAGGTCTTTTCTATGTGTGTATTATCATTCATACCTTGGCGTGATACAGCGGCTCTCTCCCAGACACCACATCTCAGACAGAACGTTGTACTCTTGCTCCTCCACTCCTGCTCCTCCCCCTCCAACCTTGATCCCAGTAAACAGTAAACAACAAGGACAGTGGACACTTTCAGATGTGAACAGATTTACAGGACCAGAGGAACTGTCTGATGCAGCAGATTAACACTGGAAATGTATGCAAGCAGTTGATAGGTCAGATGTGAACGTGGCTCTAGATGTTTTCAAACCACTTCCTTTAAACTGGATAGCAGTGAAATAGTTTACTGCAGTTACACTGCATCAATCCACTAGCTGCTGATTCTCAGTACAAGTGTTGAGGTTTTATGTCACATGCCAGAGGCTCACTGACTTCCGTTCATTCTGAACGCTGATTTTACCTCCTTGTAGAGAATGTCTTCCGGATAAATGCAAAGAATTGTGGGATACATTGGGACTGCTGACAATGCGGTCTTTATTTAATTACCTTGGCAGAGAGCTGCCCCTCTCCCCCTGTTTCCCTGGAGCTCTGGGGGTAGTCATAGGAACAAGGGAGAACCACAGAGGAGCCAATCACAGCACAGATAGGACTGGAGGGGAGCTGAACTGACCAATCCCCAGCGAGAATACCTGAAGCGCGGAACACATGCACAACACATTACTATCTAAATCAATTTTAAAAGAAGAAAAAAATAAAATAAGGCTTAGTAGCTTGTACTGCACAGAAAATACAACTCTCACCTACAATTTGCACACTCCAGAAATGTTGACCTTATGAACTATTTTAATCTTGTTTTCAATCTTACTTGAGAGAAGTGAAAAAATGTGCTTGTGTGGTGAGATAATTCACTTTATTTGAATACAGTGCCATTATCTTGAAACACGTGGTGTGATGAGCCTTATTTCAAGATATCAAATTGTTGTTGAATTAGCTCACATCACTGGCAGAATTTTTCACTTGTTTCAAGAAAATGTGATTGTAAGACTGAAAACAAGATCAAATGAGTTAACATTGACATTTTGGAGTGTGCACACATTATAATTAATGTGACAATGTGTATTGTATTTTGTGGACAGTACAACTTATTTGGGCATGACAACTTTTTCTTTTGAGATATTACAATGTTTAAAAGTGAGGAGTGAGAAATGTGTCTGCTCAGTAGGTCCTGTGTTTCCAGTAACAGTCAAAACTCACTGGATGCTTTCTAAGGGTGGCGATACATTAGACAATATTTAGGACAATATAACAACAACAGATAACAAAGTAAGTCATATCGTCAAATATTCAAATGTTTCATTCCAACAATACACTTTGCAACAAGATGTGGCAACAACGTTTAGGCAACTCCTTGAGTAGCCTCCTTGAGTACCTACTTGAGTAGAAATTAAGTTGCCAAGTGGTTTGTTGGAATAAGGTTTGTAAAGTTATTGCAATATTACAGGACAGTCATTCAAAATCATACAATGACAGAAAGGTTAAAAACTCAATCAGCAACTGATTAATACCAGTTTTAGTGGCAGCCAAGTTATCTCCATAATCCTGTTCCATCATCATTGCTAAGCACTGTAACTGCTGAGTTTAGGCCAGCTGATCTTCTGGACGTCTCACCATGTGGATCTTATGGAAGGAATCGTTACATATTTGCAGGTCACACATCCTAGATCTCCCTCTGTTTACGGCTCTGGGTCTTACCTGTCAGAGAGAGTGCCAGCAGCAGCCAGCATGTCCGTGGCACTCCTCTACCCATCTCTCCGTCGTTCTCCTCCTCCACTCCTCTTCCTTCTGTCGTTGCTTCCTTTTTCTCCTTTGGTCCACCTTTCCTCTCCTCTCCTTTGTCTACAGGGTGACTCTCTGGCCTCTTGTTTACCAACCTGTCCTCTTCTTCACTCAGCGACCTGTACGCCTCTCCTCCTCCTGCAGAAGAAAGAGTTTTGTGTCTGTTTTTCTTACTTCCCTTTTCTGTTTTTCTTGCCAACAAGGAACTGGTGCGGTTACTGGTGTTTCATATGTAGCAAAGGGAACTTGCAACTTGTGAGAGACGTATGACCTTCTTTGTCTTACTGTTTCAGTGTGTGTGTGTGTGTGTGCGCGTGTGTGTGGGGTGGTGTGGTTTGGTTAGGGTTGGGGAGGGGAGGGGAGGGGTGGGGGGATGATCCTGATGATGATGTTGATGGCATCCCTGTTAAACTTCCCTTGCTGAGAAACTTGCTCTACCAAAACAATATTATTGATTATAATATTGTTAAAACAATATTATAATTTTTCAACTGATCGGATTCCATTGAATCCCTATCAGGCTGTGCTTTATTATTCACGTCTTGGGGATTGGATTGTGTGATTGTCACCTAGCCTATACCTAGACTGCACTATCAGACAGACAGACAGACAGCAGGTCTGATGTCCAGTTTGGCCAGTCAGTAACGTTACAATTTGACGTCAGCTGGACCCTCCTGGCTGCGCAGTTGACCGCTCAGAGGACAAGCAGGACCCAACTACACCACACCACCCGGGAAACTGAGGATACATTTTTACAAACTTGTTTTTTATTCGCTCAGTCCTCCAAATGTTTCTCTCTTTTCCATTAGAAGCGGACGCCGGTGGTTTTGGTTGATTGAAACGACTGAAAGTGTCGCTAGAACTTCTGTTTTTTTTCCTGCTTTCCTCGGGGTCAGTAACCTGTGAAGAGAACAATAAAGGATTTACTGAAAACTTGGGATTTATCTGTCGTGGGGTGTAACGTGGTGTTGTTGCCTATTGCCAAGGCCGAGGCGAATACTTTATGTTCTTTTGTCAAAGCGGACTACAAAATAACTTTTCACTGGAAGAGGCCTGGGCTACACCTGCTGCAGGAACAAGACAGGTGAGTGACTTTGTAAAAGGCAACTTCCAAGAGTTTAATTTGCCCCTTAAAAGTCGCCGTACTCCACTACTTTATTTAAGCTGTCATATGAAAATAAAAGATTGGTTCAGTAGTTTTGGTTTTATGAAATGTACAAAAAATGGCTATGCTGAAAAGAAAATACCGCATTTGCTATGCGACTTCTTAGATAAATCGTTGAAATTCAGTATTTTTCAGTGAAATAAAATAATTCTAAATCATTTTAATTATTTAAACCATTTAGTGAGACGTGCAAACGTCAGCTGCCCTTTGGTTTGTTGAACCTGTTTAACCCATCTCTACCCCACACTGCTATTTCATGCTTTTGAGCTGCAAAGGCCTGAAGTCTTTAGTAAATAGGCTTAACCCTAATAACTTACAACCATGCAGATACTGTATATAGCCTAACGCTGTATACATTTCAGTCATTAATATCAGTAACCCTACGAAAAGGAACTAGGCCCTATATTAAATGTGAAAATGATACAAATATCATAGCAACATTTGACGTGCCTTTATTAATGTTATAGGAATATTATAGGAATATTATAGTGATGTTTCATTGTGGTTACATTGGTCACAGAAACTATGATCTCATGTCTCAGTCGTGCTGTTTGGTGGAGGGCAGCGAGTGAGTATCGTGACTGGTTTAACATTCGTTGATGATTAATCGATCAGCAGGCAGCTATCTGTGCATGGGAAGACTTGTTCATCAGGGATGAACTAGATCCAAATATTAAGTAGAGTATATCATGGTATAGTGTAGTATAGCATATAAACCAGGACTGGGTTCAGTCAACTGAGTGCAAATTAAAAATTAATGTAGGCCCTAATGATAAACGTTTGGCATTAGATGAATGAATTACATATCAGGACCCCAGACCACCAAGGGTCCCTAAAGCCCAGGTTTTTATAAATTAGTATTTAGATTTTAGTTATCCCCTCTTATACACATTTGCATAATATCTTCAGTAGGCTAGTTGTAGGCCTACACTGATAATTTTTTATTAGGCCTATTGTTTGCTAGACCTATGTGATGGGATGGATCCCTTAACTGGGTGGTGCTGTGGGGCAGATGAGGGTGGGGGGACATAAATTGAGAATGCTCTATTAGTGGCATATTGCACTTTTTGCTCACATTTTGAATGAACTGAACAGAGAGTCAATAAACTCCTGCTCTGAAATCAGCTTCCTCATGTAGGACTTATCAAGGCTGAAAGAGAAATTAAATAAGAATTCAGAATCATCAATACTGTATTATTACAGTCTGAAACTACCATTTCATCAAGGGCAACTGTGGGGTTTGAACTTGATTCAAGGCCGTGACCGGAGGGCGGGGGAGGCAGGGAGGAGGGCAGAAATGGTATCGGCTTCTATCCAAGTGAAAAGATCAAAAAATCAACTGGGCATCTCCGTGAGATTTTAGGGTGAATGGCATTCAAGTCCCATTCTTGAGAAAATCAATTTTTTTTTATTGAAAAAGTAAATGATCACCCTCACATTACTAGGTTATATGGGAAAATGGAGGGGGTGCACTTATGGTTATTTTAGATAAAGGAAGCATTAACTCACTGAAAAGTGCAAAATAATGAGAATCTATCTATCTATCTATCTATCTATCTATCTGCTTGCTTGCCAGCTTACTTCAGGCATTTAAACTGGGCATGAGGTATGCATAGATGAACTATGCGTCACTCATTGTGCTCAGGTGAGGTACTCTGACTTCTCCTGTCCCATTTTAAAGGATTCTGTTGTAAGATGTGAGAATAATTCAAGGGAGAAATTTATTCAAAACATCTAACTCTAACCTAAAATGTACCTGGTGACACTGTTTTTTTGGTGACAATTCAACATTATTTCACCGTGCAAAAGGGATTGCTGAGTCCACCTGCCCTGAGGCGAAAGGAAAGGAGGAAGGAAGGAAGGAAGGAAGGAAGGAAGGAAGGAAGGAAGGAGACTGTTAATTGACCGTTCTGCCCTCCGCTTCCGGAAGAATGTATGCTGAGAAAGCTGGGACAGACGGAAAGATGGGTGAGTACACATGTCACACACCTGCCATTCTTCATCACTCACTCTTTAATTCCCCTCCCCCCACATACACAAGCGCACACACACACACACACACACACACACACACACACACACACACACACACACACGCGTGCACACAGTCAAACAATGTGCTTTGCTGGCCTGTTTTCTGTATTTGGGACCAGACATCAGTCGACTTGGCTGTTAACTATTAACTGGTTTGTTCATCGCTGGCTGGCGAATACTCTCTCTCTCTCTCTCTCTCTCTCTCTCTCTCTCTTTCTCTCTCTCTACTTTCATATAATGTTTTCTTTTGCAATTATTTATGTTTCTTTCATTCAGTAAGAGTAAGGCCCAACCAATATACAATAGGATTGTGATAGCAATGTTGATAAAAAATTACCAAATGCCAATACATCTGCCAATAATGCCTGAAAATCAGTGGACAATTTGTTGAAATTCAAGAAAGTGGTGAGGAAAGTTAGCATTTCTCCTTAAACCTATTGTCAGCATGAGGAATGCATTTGATAACATCACTATCCAGTTATTACAATTACACCAATAACAACACACTCTGTCCTGGCATGCACAAACAACCCAGTGTAACCCTCAGCCCATATAATGTTTTCCTACCTTATTCATCCCCTCATAACCTGAAACGCACTTTTCCCATCATCATCATCATCATCATCAGTGAAACAGCACATATAAAAGGCAACCAAAGAATCCACTTCTCTCCCTATGTCTTCCTGTCTCAGTTGTTTTTCTTGGCCTCAGTTATCATATAGTGTTATGGCATACAGAGTGCTGACCAGATTTGCAGCTTTATGGCTTTTAATGAGTTTACTGTCCGTCATGATGTTATGGAAGGAAAGATAAGATTACTTTCTTTCGTTTTTACTGTTGTCCTTGAGCCATTTGTGTCAATATGTTCTGTGAAACTCTGTGAGTTTTCAATATATCTCTGTTCCAACATCACCAAGACAAACTCTTATACATTTTTGATGTATTTAGTGATTAAAGTGATTCTAATGTTTTATAGAGGAGTGTCTCGGAAGCATGTGTTTACGTTTTGCAATGGTGGTAAAACTTTTTCACCAGAGAACTGCATTTTAGCACTTAGCACTCGAGGCTCTGGAGGCTCGTCTAACAAAGTTTACCCTTTTCTTTTAGACCATAAACCTACTAGCCGACAGTATTGTATGTAACCTACCTTATATTGCAGAGACTTGGGAACTCAGTGACAGCATAACATAGCCGGTCGCCTCGCACAAAGTAAAATTATCTTCAGTTGAAAATCATCATCATTTAGAGAGACATTTCAATCTCCATATGTTCCCTATTCCTATGACTTAACAAGGTAAACTAGAGTCTTGGTTTTACAGTTTCTTTATTGTCTGACTGAAGGGAGTCCGCCCAGAAGCAAGTGTCTTGGTGTGTATAATTACAAGAGAAGCAGAAGAGTCTAGGAGTGGCGTGTGTGTGGTGTGTTTGCACGCGTGTGTGTGTGTGTGTGTGTATGTGTTATGATTAGATGGGATTTATGACACACCTACAAACTGTACATGTGCAAACAAGCACAGAAACACTAATACGACCACACACACACACACACACACACACACACACGCACATGCACACACACAAACACACAATTGCACATGCACACACAGATACACATGATCACACAGCTTAGAATATCTTTCCTTTGAGGGGGGATAAATCAATTGATGTCCGCTGTGTGTTTGTTTTTGATTTAACTTCTCTGTTATGACTACGGCTGCAACACATTATGACTCATATCACTTGTGTGTGCGTGTGTGTGTGTGTGTGTGTGTATGTGTGTATTTATGCGTCTCTAAGAAAGACAGAAAGACTGTTAATCAGTCATTGTCTGCCAGTTACCTTTAATAGATCCAGTATTAGCTCATGCTGTTTCTGCAACTGTTTCTTTTCAACTTACTTTTGGCTCATTCTATTCTAATCACTCCCAGGTTCAATTTACTTGCAATTTACGTAATTCACTCTATTTGGGATTTTTTTCAAAATGCCATTTTGAGAAACTTTTTGCCAAAGAAGATTTTCTAACTATCTAACTTATCAAGGGACTGTTGTTAGCAATTTGAGTTTCTGTTTACATTTTTAAGTTTCTGTTTACATCTTTAAGCGATTACAGGTGTGGAGCAATAGGGCAGCAGCAGTGTTACTGTTGCATGCAGGGTCTGCAGTAAAAACTGGGACTTCAGTGATGACATCCTGTATATAGTCAGTCCACCTGGCTGAAGAAAATGTGTAGAGCTCCCAGGCATGAAATACACCTTTCCAGCTAGTTAATGTTCATACATGTAGAACATTATCACTCAACATGACAGATAACACTTTAGTGTAACACAAAATACAATAGATACAGGTGGAATATGGCTTCTGTATATTCTCAGTCCTACCAACTTTCACTACTACAGCAGTGGTACTTTTAGTGTACTTTTACTACAGCGATTTCAGAAGAATCCTGCATTACACACCCACATTACATACACACACACACACACACACAGAGGGGGAGGTCTTAGGTAGAGACATGGACAATAGAGTCTTTGTTCTCTGGAGTACTGTGACGAGGGGGAAGAGGGGAGGAAAGAAAGAAGAAGAGAGGAGATGGGGAAACGGGGAGGAGGGGAACAGCATGGCAGGTAGTGCTGCGTCTGGGTTAGAGCAGTGGTTCTCAACCTTTTCCCCTTGTGACCCCTCAAAACGAAGCGATGCCTACTCGCGACCCCCAGTGTACACAGTGAAGAACAGTTGAACCAAAGAATGATTTTCCCTTTTCAGGCTGTCTCATTTGATTAATTATCAGAGGAGGCTGAGAAGCTTAAAAATGCTTAAAAAAATAACGCTTAAAAAAATTACAGAAAAATCTGACATGATAATACATTTGTATAGTAGAAATATGTTTCTTTTCCTATCCCATAAATCATCTTGCGAGCCCCTGGTCGGTCCTGACCAATAGGCTGAGAACCACTGGGCTTGAGTTGAGGTGGGTGGAGGAAACATTGGGGTATTTCCTGGAACCGCCATCTGAAAGAATGAACACAGGAGCCAGGAATGTCCCTCTGATAATATGTACATTGGCTGTCTAATGTTCACTGTTCACATACTCACCAAGTTCACGTCTTTTTGTCTCTCGCTATTTCCTTTTCTCTCTCTCTGTCTTTGCATCTTTCTTGCTCTTTTTCTCTCTGACCCTTGGCCCCTATTGTTACCCACAATCCAACAAGCCAAGGAACAATAACACCATTAACAAGCTTACTGGACTTTTGGGAAGAAAGCAGAGGAAGGGAGGGGGGGAAGAGAGGACAGGTACGGAAAGGGGAAACGAGAAGGGCAAGAGAGGAAAGGGAGAGATGGGTAAGGGGAGGAGGAAAGGAAAGGTGGGGAGCGGTCAAGAGGAGAAGATTCAGGAAAAGGTTTGAAAGTTAAGGGGGAGGGAAATGCGGGAACAAGGTACAGGTAGAGTTGGACAGACAGAGGTAGAGGTGTAGAGGAAGGGAACAGATGTGCGGAGATGGAAGAGGCAGAGTTTGAGATGGAAGGTAAGGTCTCTAGATTATCAGGTCCAGGCAGCTATCAGGTTTCTTCGACAACAACATGGAAATTCGGCAACCGTGGGACCATCTGGGACCGAGCAGGCTTGCTGGTTCTGTAGGACACTGCCTCATGATTTATGGATCTTATTGGAGGGAGAAAGAAATGAGAGAAATGGAAGCAGATGGAGTTGTACCTTGAGGGTCAGTTGGGGGAAAACTAAACTAATGAGGTGAGGGAGGGAGGCAGTTCTAGAAAGAGATTAGTGCCAGTAGAGATTGTATATGAATTGCAGAAATTTGAATTTGTCGTGCCCCTATTGAACTGTTAAATTTGAAAAAATTTACATCAGCCAATGATCTAGCTTTCTTCTTCCCACTTAGTGAAAGAGTTGCAAATTGTGTGCTAGCTACTAGGACACTGGGCTGCATAGGACGTTCAGTAGTTTGCTTCACCAATTTGCTATCTTGCAGCTACAGCTGCGTTTAAAAGCAGTGTATTGAAGCGTGGCAGGCCTAGTTGTTTGCAACATCGTAGCAGGCAGCAAATATTTGGATATTTAGCAGTGGTAGTGTAGCATCTCACTAAAGTTTGTTTACATGCCTGGTCACTGCAGTACAACAACAATAATACAATACAATACAACAACACATGTTTTCTGAAGAAATTAGTTAGCTATTAGCTGTTACCTAGCTAACAGGTCGCAGCTATAGGCTGCATGTTCACATGTTTCTAGACAAAAGCAAATTTTAGCTTGATTTATCAAGTTGATATGACATTCACTAATAAAAAACAAATGACAAGATTTGCAACGCTTTCACCAAGTGTATAGAACAAGGCTCAATCATTGGCTGAGGAGATGAACAAGGCATAGTGTCACCTGGCTTGAGGTTGGCTGAGTGAAGAATGGGACGGGGCCACTGTTAGCAGGTGGCGCCTTCCAGTCGACACTTAGGGAATTAAAGCACCGTGTGCCCGGATATTTGTTGTTGAGTCGAGAAAACTGACTGAATTGCAAATTGCAGTTTGAAATTATTGTTAAAAGTTAAATTTAATAATAATAATAATAATAATAAATATCAAGCCATTGCATTCAGTTTCAAATTGTGCCATGTATATTCAATTTTTGAGTTCATTTATCAACAAACATTTTTTTTTTAATTCAGTGGTTCAATATGAGCATGGGAAATTAAAAATCTGCAAGTCTGCAATTCAAATACAATCTCTGCTGGCACTAACCTCTTTCTATAGACAGTGAGAACAGTAGAGATGTGAGAGGGGAGAGAGGAGGGAGAACGTGGAGAGAGATGGGGGCAGGAAGGAAACTTGGCATCTGGAATGTTTTCTCTGATTCGATAGGGAACATTTACTTCTCATATACTGTTCTGCTGTTGTTCTTTGGCACACACTACTGTTTTAGCAGTATTATCCCTCCAGCCCTGACTCTCTACTGCAGTGTGATGAAGAATAGAAAATCCACTTTAAGAGAGCGCACATTACAGGCTGTCCTACACCAAAAACCATTGATACATGGCACTAAAGACTTTGGGTTAACATTTTAATTTCTTAGTATACACACCTTCATTGGAACTCAGGAGTCGTCAATCTCCAACATGAGCTGCCCACTATCAACATTTTCCCTCTGCTATCAATACTGATCAACAGAAATAGGCAAAATTATTTTTTAAAATGTATGAGCAAGGGCACAGAATAAAATAAAAATATCTGGAACTACTTTTCTTTAAAGTGGCCACTGGTTCTTTGTCCCCAGGTCCAACTGCTCACCCCAATAACAATGTCATATCCACCTTTAAAGGGACAGTTCACCAAATAACGTTTGTTTACACAAATACAGTCAAGTTTAATTTTCATCAAATAGATTGACTGGTTCAGGTTGTTTTGCTCAGTTGTTAGCTTCCCTAAGAAATCATTTTTCTACTCTGGCTGCATAGACTGACATCTTCCACTCACACACTGTTCTCACCTTTCTATTTTCACTACAGAGTCTGAAAAAAACAACAGAGTAGCATGATGTAATTTACTTTTGTAGTCTCCACCCTAAACCGTGCATGAGGCAAGATTTACCGCTTTGTGACCAGACTTAATCTGTCTGTGTCAAACATGTTAACCCCAGCCTCCTGCTTTTGTCTGCCCTGTTGATCTAGCTCAGATGCTGATGACGATGATGATGATAATGATGATGACTGGGTCATTGTGTAAAACTGGTGGGTTGTGGGAAATGAAATGAGCTGTTTTTGTAGTGATAAGGAATGTGACTGACAGTTCACATTTTTTAAACACATTTTGTCTGTGCACGTTTGCTAGATAGGGAATGAATGTTGACTAATATTACTCTTAATCTAAATCGCTCTGGAGTAGAGCATCAGGTCGGCCTAAAAGTGGAACCAATTAAATGGGCCAAAAGTGTGATAACAAGGCAACACTGGAATGAATTACAGATTTATTGATTAGTTTGGAAATGGTGGAAAGGGATCTTAGCGGGGAACCAGGGATGCTCTGTTGATGTTTGGGATGGGAGTCTTGGTGTGGCGTCCGCTGAGCTGAGTGACCCCTAGGTAGACTGGAAGATTGAGACAGAAAAAAAAAACAAATAGGGAGCATGTTGGATTAGCTTACAAAGTGTGCGATCTAAAAATCCTTCCTTTTTTCCCCTAGTCACCTCCATTTCTCTGCTGTCATGATAGTGAAGGAGAAAAAAGAAGCAGCTGCTTAAAACACTTCTTTAAAACCCTTCAGTACAGGATGTTCTAGGAAATGAATTACATGATTGTGCACCCAGCATGGCCAAATAAAATGTAATGCTTCTCACGATGTGAAATGACTTGATGATGAATGAGAAGAAAGCTACTTACGACTAGATACTTACTTACTAGATACTTACTTGGCAGTTGGTGAGAAGTTATATTTTGCTAGCATGAGCTCTTCTCCTCTCCTCTCCTCTCCTCTCCTCTCCTCTCCTCTCCTCTCCTCTCCAGTAATTAATGTTTTGGTCTCACACCTTATGGTTTGATGATCTGTGAGACAGAGATTAGGGATGCGGCTCGAGAGGCCAAGGGGATTGACTTAATTACAGTGCTATCCGCCACCTGAACATTGTTTTTCAGCTTTATTTATCCAGGTTAGTCACACTGAGACCATGGCTCTTTTTCACAAGTAAGACCTACAGCAAGCAGGTTACTAGTAATAATAGTTAATCAAAGCATTGACAGTTTCCAATAGATTGCTCTTCCATAGTGCTAACTACCTCTGCTAATCAGTTCACTCCAATCTGTGGGTCAAGTTGACAAACTCTGCAGAGCAAGGATAACAGGGGCAGAGAGGGACACACTCAGGACAACACACACACACACACACACACACACACACACACACACACACACACACACACACGGACAGACATGGCACCATATCCCAGTTCCCAGTTTAAGAGTTTGTTCTCGCTTGGTGGAGAAATGCTAGACTTTAGACTATTGATCTAATCGGTGTCATTTGTACTTTTCAGATTTTGCCAGGAAATGTGCTGTTATGCTATTCCACTGGCATACAGTCAGGAGGATAAGCATTGGGACAGTGTGCAGAAATTGGTCTTTTTTGCTAATGTTTGTGGTAGAATGAGTCAAAAACAGAACTAAATCAAAAGCTAACAGTATGTGCTTTTGCTAACATGTTTGTAAAGTGTAAAGTTTGTAAAGTCTACAACAAAAAAACAACAAACAAATCTATATTTAGTTTGCTGTTGTAATATTTACACTTTTGATTGTATCATCTAAATCTTCTCTTCAGCGATCTGCCCAGGTTGGCGTGTAATGTTATGTAATGTTACATCTGTATGTGTGTGGGTGTGTGGGTGTGTGTGTGTGTGTGTGCAGCTGTATACGTGCTTTTGCATGTGTGCATTCATATCCATGTGTCTGTTTGTGTCCATGCCTGTGTGTACATACATTCATACATCTGTGTGTGTGTGTGTGTGTGTGTGTGTGTGTGTCTCTACAGGCAGCAGGGGAATCTCTCTGACCTGTGTGTTGACCCCCTGTCGGGTGGTTGGGGTGTGTGTGACGCTGATGACCTTGGGAGCCATTGGAGCTGCTGTCTGGGCCGTAGGTTAGACAACACACACACACACACACACACACAGGTTTGGGAAGGCTAAATCCATTAAAGATCGCTGGATGCATACTTATAATTGTAATTATTTGTTATGTAATGCACTGGAGTATTATAACTACATAAAAACATAATAACAACATGATAAGATCCCCTCTAGTTACTTTTGTACTGCATTGCCTCCAAAATACATAGAATATGAAGATAGATCATGAATTTCAATTTCCAGGCTGTAATTTGAGTAGTGTTATGATAATCTATCATTCTCAACTCTTATCTCATGATGTTTGTATACGTACAGTCATCTCTAATCCAAAAGCATCGCTGTTCTTTTTTTTATTTTATTCAGATTACTGCAATCCTAGGACATGTAATGACTCCTCCCTGCTTATAGACATACAGCCCTATTCTGTTTTGAGTTCTCATTTTCATGAATCTGGTGATCAAAAACTCTTTGTGTCACACTGATGTTTTAATATATACCTACTGTTTTGCTCTTCGCCCTCTGTAGTCACATACTGCAACATGGAGGAAGACACAGGACTGTATGATGGTGAGTGACAGAGCAGAGACTGATGGATTCAGAACCTGTTCACATTTTTCAGAAAAAAAAAGAGAGAAAGACACAGGAGAGAATGTTCTGGCAGGATTCAGTTATAGACCACATGTGGTTCAAGGGGAGAAGGACTTAAAAAGTGAACTGGGCACATTCATGGTACTCTTTTAATGAAGAGGCTTTCAAGTTTCTAACCAGAAAAGTGCCTTGGGGCTTCATTTTGTTCTAATTATGCAATAATTACAACATCAGAGACTGAAAACAGGGGTGTGTGCCTTTGTACCAAGCTTGTTTTGAAAGTAACCCCATCTCACCCCCTGCAGTCCAGGTGAATTCAGCTGACCAGCATCTTCGAGTGTTTGACTCCGCCCAGAGGAGGTGGCGTCAGGTGTGTTCCTCTTCAGCCAATGAGCAGCTGGCTAGCATCAGCTGTGAGGAAGTGGGCTTTGTCAGGTGAGATGTTTTACAGCAGAAATGTACTATGTTTTCATGCAGCCTAGTAATATATCAGCAGGACTAACGTGTGTGTGTGTGTGTGTGTGTGTGTGTTGTGTGTGTGTGTGTGTGTGTGTGTGTTTCAGTGTGGTGAATTACTCCGTAGCGTCAGTCCCGGAGGCCAGTAGTGATGGAGGGGAATTCTTCTGTGTCAAACAGGAAGAGCTCAGCTACGGCAAGAAAATCAAAGACTCATTGTTCCCATGGTAACACACACCTGTCTGTCTGTTTCTGCACCTGTCCCGAGCTGCAGGTAGACAAAGTCTGCTGCCATGCTTGGCGTTTGTCACATTAGAGCATTTTTGGCTAGAACTCAAAGTAGATAAGCAAGGATATGAAGACAGTTTTGTAAATCTGATTTACAATTTATGAACAAGTAAAATTAGCATTGGTCATTCTTCATATAGTACTTGTGAGCCTCTCACTTAACGTTTAATTTAACTTAGAAGTACTATCCATGCCTGACATTTTTCTAAATACTTGTTTACACCATTGAGAGCCTGAAAAAACTTTCAAAACTTTGGAGGGTTTTGTCTCAGAACTTAAAACATTGAACAAGCCAAAGCATCTCAGTGTTTTCTCTACTTTAGGTACAAGACACATCAATTTGTCTGCTTGATCTTGCTCTTCCAGTGTGGAAAAACACAAAATGTAATTTGTCAGAATGTTTCACTGTTTTCAGTAATTTTTCTCTGATGCTTACTCACATTTTCCACCATAATGATCATCTGTCTCACTCTCATTCTTTCAGTTTCTGTACTTTTCTATTTCTTCTATACCTTTCCGTGGCAAACCTGTCTCCCTCTCACCAGTCTGTCTTTCTGTCTTTTTGTCTCTACATGTAACTTTCTAACCCTGCTGTCCTGTTTGTTTCTCTCACTGTCTGTCTTGTACCTGTCTGTCGACTCAGAGTAAACTGAATAGTAACTTAAATTCAGTTTGAATATTTGTTTTTCCACTGTCAGCCTGTTGCTAACTCCGTCTGTCTTTGTTTCAGTGACTGTGAGAGCAGGGAGGTTCTCACGCTGTTGTGCCAAGGTAAGATCTGAGCACAGATCTGCATTCATTCTCTCTGACACACTGGCACACTTTATACTTCTACCTTTCTCTGACCTCTGACCTTTTTGCACGTACTCGCCGTTTAACTCTTCCATGAGCTCTTTATTCTTTGGGTCAAAGGGATTTCTCCCTCTGTATCCTGTCTATCTCTCCCTGTTTCTATCTCTCACACCCTCATTTTTACTTTATCTCAGTTATTTTGTTTTCTTGTGCTGATTTGCTTCTCTTTCACTCACCCACCCTCACTCTACCTACAACTAGTCCTTGCTAGTCCTTCCTCTTCTATCTTGCCTTTTAATTTTTACCTTAGCACTCCTCTCTCCTCCCTCCTCACTGTACCTCTCTCCCTCCACAGACTGTGGCAGGCGTAGTTTGACGGAGGACCGTATAGTGGGTGGTGTGGATTCCAGGCAGGGCAGCTGGCCATGGCAGGTCAGCTTGCAGTACGATGGAGTTCACCAGTGTGGAGGATCCATCATCTCAGACCGCTGGATTGTCTCCGCAGCACACTGCTTCCCTGAGTAAGAGGCCGGGCTTGAATTTACACAGCAACCACATACAGTATATCTGAGTTTTAAGCATGTGCGGGACAAACTAGATTACTTTTAGATGTCTTAACAGGGAAATCAGATAGCCGTGAGGAGATTAGATCTGTGCCATGAAAGGTTAAAAGTGAGATTTTAAAGACACTTACTCAGATCAACCTTTTTTAAATAGAACACAATGACAATAAGCACGCATTTGCAGGTGTACAAGGGGAAAAATAAAGAAAGACTACGGTAACATATAAACGTATAAAATAGATGTATGCAGGCTCAAATGCACACACACACATACACAAACACTCACACACACACACATGCATGCTTGGACACAAACTTAAGTTACTTAAATATGTATTCAGATATGTACTGTAGATAACAGAATAGTTGACTAATATTAAAACTTTAGACTGAGACTTGTAATAACCTGTATAGACAATTGTAATAAATACAAGACATCTCAAATCAGAATCACCGTTAATGTCTGTAACATTATTTTAGACACATTGTTTCTCTGATAGAAATCAATGATCGCATTTGAATTGTGACCTAATATCAGCTTCACAGCCAGTGATTTGCATCAAAATCCAATAATCCTCATCATAGGAATGTCCTGGTATAAACCTGTCAACTAGGTCTAGGTGTTTGGGGTGGTGGGTGTTGAAAAAGCTTGAGATTGACTAAACTAGAGTTAATATATCTCCCTGTCTCACTCCCTCTCTGCTAGACGGTACCGCTATGTGGCTCGCTGGCGTGTGCTGCTGGGATCCATCTACAATAAACCAGTCAACGCCAATGTGGCGGAGGTGAAGACCATTGTCTACCACAGCAGCTACCTGCCCTTTGTAGACGCTAACATCGATGACAACAGCAGGGACATCGCTGTCCTGGCTCTCACTCAGCCGCTCACCTTCACCGGTAAGACACAGAGGCACGTGTGCAGAAGCAGGAGCGCACATTAAAAAACAGACACACCTAAAGGAACACACACATACTGTACAAACACACCCATGTCTGCACACATATTTGATTGCATGATGATGATGAGAGGTGATGGGGACTGGCAAAGAAATGGAGAGAGAGGGAGAGTTGATCATTATGGTAAATTGGCTGCTTCAGGTTTCATGTTTCAGCATGAAAACATGTTTCAGCAAGAGTCAGCATGACAAAGGTTCTTTCTGTCCAACATAATTATATCAGGACAGAACAGGATGTAACTGACTCTTCCCTCTCTTGTCTTTCTCTGCCGGAATCCCAGGGCTCTTATTCTGAAATATCAGCACTGTAATAATGAGAGGGATACAGTGATTTTCAAAACGATTCATCTGTCATCTCTCCCTGGTTACTGTAATCCTGTGAGGCGAGGGTAAAGAGGGTAAAGGGGTGGGGGGAATGGTGCATACAGGGTGGATTTACACAGGTATCAAAGGTTTGATTTGTTTCCAACTCTTTGTGCCATAGATTTGCTCCTTTCCTAGGAGGGAGAGAGGGAGAGAGAGAGAGAGAGACACAGAGAGAGAGAGAGAGAGAGAGAGAGAGAGAGAGAGAGAGAGAGAGAGATACATTGGTCAATAACCTGATCGACCTTGCAGATATATTGTCATCACTTTGTGCTATGGCTATGGGGCAGTGAAAATCTGGCCCTTTAAAGCAATGTTTCCCCCAAACATATTTCTTAGTGTGGTAGCATTTGAACCATGTGACACGATGTGACAAGATCCCTTCAGTGAAAAACAGTTGGTCATGTCTGACATCTAGTGTTTGGCACACGTGATTACAATCACAGCATGAAGTTCACTGGAGTGAAAATAAAGGAGGTGATGGACAGTCGAACTTGGAATACCCCTTCTGTTACAATAAGCTGTTACACTATTATTGTTAGCGGCAGACCAGCAGGAAATCATGTGGTTTCCAGGTCCCAAAAGTGAAAATGAGATATAAGCTCATTTTCACTCTCTTCTTCAGTCTCTATGGTTTGGAGTCAGCTGTTTCACTCTTGTGTGCAAGTGTGCCTGTGTGTGCTGTGCTGATATGCTTATGTGTTTTATGTGTGTTCATGTGCATCTGTGTTTGTACATACAGTACATGTTTGTTTATACACATTGCATACACCATTGACACCTGTAGCAAACATGTAAATAGGCATTTTATTAAGTTTGCAGATGATTCTGTCATGCAGGAGGCTGAGGCTGTCATGGTGTGAATTCTTCCTTGAGTTGAATGTTGTCAAAACTAAGGAAACGGCAACTGATTTGATAGGATTACATGCTGTTCCCAAACCCACAGTAATACATGAAATGGATATTGAATTGGGTTATAAATATCTGGGAACTGTTGCGGATAAGAAAGTTGCTTTTGAGACAAATGCAGATTAAATCTGTAAGAAGGTACAGCAGTGTTTGTGTCCCTACAGAGAATGAGCTTTTTTAGCAAATGTGGTAAAATGGTGACCTTGTTCTATTCAAGTTTTATTGAATCATTCTTAACCTTTTCTATTGTAGCCAGGTTTAGCAGCATGAGCTAAAACAGATTGGGTGCGAGCCAGTCTAGACTAACTGAAATCTTTGAGAAGTATAAAAGGCAGGCCAATATCGTTCTTGACTGTCCCGGTCAGGCCACACAGCTGATACCTTTGGGTGCCACTTTAGAGTGTGTGAACTTAAGAATAAAATAAGCAGGGACTCATTTATCCCAACTGCAATCTATCATGCCTATATAAGAGTGTTTTTTCACTGATGAGTGACTTTATATCTCGCCATATTGACCTACTGACTCCCTGTCTGGCCTTAACAATCAATGTTTATCTGTGTGGTAGATGTTGCAGTGGTTTATTTTGTGTTTTATTGCGCTTTTATGTTTTTATTGTGTTTTTATTTTATATTTTTACTTTGGACTTGTGCCTGTGTGTGTAGAATACATCCAGCCTATTTGCCTGCCAGCCTATGGTCAAAGACTGATCGATGGACAGATGGGAACAGTAACAGGCTGGGGAAATGTAGGATACTATGGTGAGTCTATATTTCAATACCACACCACACACTAACCTGAATTGCTTGATAACATATAATGTTGATGTTGCTGTCTGTTGTTTGCTCTGTATTTTATCTGACTTTTTAGAGACAATGAATTTAATTAATTTCCCACTGTAGGATCAATAAAGTACTATTATCAAAACAATACCAGCACTACTTGCAGCTTGTAACTGCGTAACCTTCCTCCCTCCCAGGTCATCTAGCGGATGTTCTCCAGGAAGCGAATGTCCCCATCATCAGCGATGCCGTCTGTAATGCCCCTGATTACTATGACAACCAGATCACCACCAGCATGTTCTGTGCCGGCTTTGAGAAGGGAGGTATCGACGCCTGCCAGGTCAGTGTGTGTATGGATTTGTGCACTTTCATCTGTGTATGTTTGTGTGCTGGAGTGTGTGTGTGTGTGTGTAGGTTTTAAAATGTGAGTATGTTCTCTGATGTGTGTGTGTACACCTGTAATCTGAATACATGTGTGTGTCTGATCCGTACTTTTTTTAACTATATGTCTGATATGTCTTTGTATCCCTTCCTATTAACAAGTGCATTCCTGAACCCCATATGTGCGCCTGAAATGGGCAGTTCTAACGTGTGTGTATTGTTGATGGCTGTGTGTGTGAACTGATATAAATGAGTGTGTTTGCAGGGAGACAGCGGGGGTCCTTTTGTGGCAGATGACTGCCTGTCGAAGGCCAGCCGGTACCGCCTGCTGGGGGTGGTGAGCTGGGGAACCGGCTGTGCCATGGCCAAGAAGCCTGGTGTCTACACCAGAGTGTCCCGATTTCTACCCTGGATATCTACTGCCATGAGGGTGAGGGACTGGGAAAGATCACATGCACACACACACACACACACACACACAAACAAACAACCTTGCTAATTAAACACAGTATCCATGCAGACACACATACACCTGATTGCTGGCTCACGTTTTGCAAATACACTCACACATACAGACATGCACAAAGTGATCAGGTTTAGTGTTACATACTTCCTTTAAGATTGGACCTGAACTGTCCCACTCGTGACCTTTCAAATGTGTTCAGCAATTTCTCCTCTCATCTCTCCTCTCTAGAACTATCACAACTCACCAGGGGTTCACAAGCTGGCGCGGACATGAGATTGCTACACCTGTTTTTCCACTTTTCCTACTCTTGGAAGACTAAGGATGGACCCTGAAGAAGTCCATGGGGGATGATTTCATGGGGGGTGAAAGAGGATGGCATCCCCTTCTCAGCATGGTTGCATGTATTCCCCTTTTTACCTATAGATTTAAGATATAGAAACGTGTGTGGAAACTATAGAATTTACCCAATTAGCATCCCCCTTGTTAAATTGATGCAAAAAGCCTACAGGCCATCCCATCCTGCACCTTTCCAGAGAGATACACAGAGCTCTTAAAACACTTTACGTCTTAAGCTCATGCAGCACATTATTTAGTAGGAGTACACTTTGAACACTTTGCACGCAATTATCGATAAAATGCCAAATAAAGGAATTAATGTCAGAACTCACTATGCTTGACTAAAGATGATGATGTTGCAATATGAGATTAATGTATTTTTTTCTTTTACTTTGGTATTTTCCAGCTGCATACTATTTAGGTAGTAGAGGTGTGCAGACGTGGCACTATTTATATCTGTATCTGTTCAATCATGATGATTATTTGCATCTGTTTTGGATAAAATCAGCAGGAAGTAACCTATGCCTAAAAAGGTTTTATGGCACATTTAGACTATGACTAACCCTGAAACACACTCATTAACCTGTTTTTAAATTGTTTTGAAAACATTAACAAGCTGCATTTCAATGAGCAACAAATACCTTAGAAAGTGAAAAGTTGCACATCCAAGAAATCAAAATAAGCTCATTGATGTAATAATGGACACAGAACAATTGATTTTAACATCACTAATGTAATACTATGATAATATTTTTGCTGTTACAAATGCAAAACAATTTCATACAAACAATTAGGTTCATGAACGTTACCAGAACTGTAATAATCAATGTTATAAGCTATAAGTTAGAAAAAAGTTAGCTGTAATTGCATCTGTAAAAACTCAGTTTCGTCTTTAGCAGTCCAGATGTAATTGCAATCAATAAAGGAAATTAATTTATACATGGTATTCCTTGTGGAGAGGTGAGGTTTTTCCCACTTCCTTCAGTTCCAGACTTCAAACAGCCAGCAAGTGGTAGCTCGCTCATAGCAAGCCACAATAATTGCAGTGTGACTATGTGCTTAGTTTTATTGTCACAGGAAATTTCTATGAGGAAGTTAGGAAATAAGTGATGAGCCCTAATCCAAGTACCAGGAATGGTAGCTCTTACACTAGCTGCATGAAACAAGGAACTCTGCCTTAGCTCAACAGCAGAGTCCCGGGGCGAACAGGCTGTGTGTGAGGACGAGGTGCAATAAGGACAATATCAACTCATAGAGGAGGGGATAGGGCTGCTTGGTTATAGAGCTTAACTATCACTGTCACAACAAAACCACCTGATAATCCTCCGCTGAGGAATTAGTCAACTTAAAATGTCATTTTTAATCAGATCCGCTAATGAAATGCAGCATTTTCTGACAAAATCAGTTGTATATCTCCCAGTACAAAAATACATTTCCTGCCCTGATGAAGTAGTTACTCATGAAAAACAAAAAAAAGTTATACTCGGCATTTTTAGATTCTTTGTGCAAGAGAGACTACAATTAGTTTTTTTGTTTGCTTACAACTACAAAGTCAAAGTTGCTGGGCAGGTTTTATAGTCACATGATTACAGATCCTCTAAAATGTTACTGTTAATGCTAGTGAATAACTTTGATAACATTCCTTAGTGAGTTTTATTTTCAAGCCAAAAATCCTTGTGTAAGAGTACAGCACATATCAAAGTTTTAAAATAGTGAGCATCTCATTTTAGAACAAAACTGCAGTTACTATTCACATTTTAGGTTGTCGTGATGGTAGATGTTGCATTTGTGATACATGTGAAGTCTTGTTATATGCAGTAGTCTGCTGTAGACATTGTTGTGATTATTGATTATTGACACATTGTCTTTATGGGCATTTTTATGTTTCGCTTGTTTGTTTGGCCCAAGACACAAACTATGAAAGAACAAAAAAATTACCAAATGTTTAAGATGAACTGGTGAAGTTGAGACTCAGTTCAAATCAGTATTTTGTTGTTATTTTGTAAATACTAGTCAATGTCTTTTTTTTGTTGATAGATGTTTATATTAGACATGTTACAGACGTTTAAATGATCCACAGATTTTAATGCCAAGAGTGCAATAATAACCAAAATCATGTTCTCAGCAAATGTAATTTTTCACAGCACAGGTTACAATGACATTTCCTACAATTACTGAAGTTCAGAATCCAAGCACATAAATCACATGATTGGGAAGGCAGGAGAACTGATAATGCTTGACACATCACAGATTAGGAAAAGGGACAAACTCTTCTCTTTTGTTTCTGACCAGTCGACACAGTATGAATGTTCGCTGATTACGACCCAAGGCCCAGGACATTGGAATAACATTTAACCTAAATTATATGCTCAGCGATCTTCCCCTTTAGTTCCCGAGGGCATATTTCACATGTACCACAAAGATTTCTTTCAATAGTTTATCAAGGGATGATATGGATTGTTGTTTATTGTATGGTTGAGATGAGGGTGGTGTCTGCCACCAAAGAATAAAAAAAAAAAACTTTGACAAATTACAAGAAGACAGTAGATTTACACTGTGTTCACACAGGGAGAGAAAACTAAATCTTTTGTGGGACCGATGTGATCTTTTCACTAACAGTCTAAACAGACAAAGATGGTTTCCACTTGGTTTCTAGCTGTCATGTTTCCTCCCTGTTTGGACGGAACTTTTGTGTAAATGCAGCCATAGAGTCCCACAGTGCTTACAGCCAATCCTCCCTTTAAAATAATATGTACAGTATGTATGTACATTTCTATCAATTATGATGTGTGCTAGAGGAAGAAATATTATTGTTACTGATTACAATGTTATTCATTGTAAAATGTAAATTGTTGCATTGAATATTGTATTGAAATAAAGCCTTAATTTAAGAAGTTTGTGCCATTGTCATTGTATAGAGTGGGACCACATTTACTTTTAAAAACTGCTAGGTCCAAATAGGTAACGCTTTATTTTATAGCCCACTAATTACGGTGTAACTAGTTTGCAATTATGGGGTACTAATAAAAGGGGTAACAATTTTGTAATTATGAGAGATTTATAAGGTGATTATGGTGTAACTATTTTTGTAATTACTGCATACTTAAAAAATAATTACAGCATTACCATAATAATAATTTTCTGTTTTTTTTTAACAGAAAACAAGTGGTATAATAAAAGCAAAATGGACTCTCAGTGGAAAAACAGACACATTTAGAATAAATACTGATTGTTAGTAATAGAGGTATAGAAAATGTTAATGGCCAACATATATTTACTAATACCATTACACTTTCAGACACTATAACAGTAGTGTGCAAATAAATGTATTCAAATAAAATGATTCAGTTGTTGATTTCTGTAAAGTGGATATGAAGATGACAGGAGTTCAGGAGTGGACTGCAGGTGAGAGGGCAGTCAAGCAGGGCTTTGGCTCATCTGCTTCTGTTTGGCAGGTCTGTTGGAGCAGCGTCTCTGCTGTTGCAGCCATGTTGTCTGCAGATTTCTTCTTCTTCTGCCAGAATAGGCAGGATAGCCAAGAAAAGAAGCCATGCTTCTTCTTTGGTGTTGTTGACAGACTGTCTTTGGCACTGGAACTCTGAGCTCCTGTAGGTTTGACCAGTTGGACGAGTGAAAGTGTTTTTTCCAGGGTCAGACCAGACAGATCCTTGGTGTCCTTTACAGTTTCAACCACAAGGCTTGGTGGGGCTTTGACCTCAACCTGGATGGCTGGAGCCTGGGACTCCTGAAGCAGGCCGGTTGATCCTTCCTTACGGTGAATCAGGGTGTCTTCAGCAAGAGAGACGAGAAGAGCCTCCTCTGAGGTGGAGATATTGTCAGGTCCAGCAGAGAGGACAGTGACTTTTGTTCCCTCACAACATTCAGGTTGATGCAGGACAGTGACAGAGCTTTCAGCAGCAGCCTTAGTCTGTGCACAAGAGTTGACCGTTTCCCTCTTGATGATAAAAGGACATTGTTTGTCCTCCTTCTCCAACTCCTGGAGGAACAGCTTCAGTTTAGAATCAGCTCTGACGACTGGCTCCCATTCATCAAGATGATCTTGAGTAGGGGCGTGGTGTGCAGCGCAGGCAGCCATAAATGTAGAACTCACTGTTGAGGAAGCATAGATGTGCTTTTCACCAAGTTCCTCCTCCTCCAGGAGGACTGAGAGGAACTGCATCAGGTGAGAATCAGTGCTGCTGACAACAGGTTCCCATTTGTCAAGCTGGTCCAGAGTCGGCCCATGCTGTGGGGAGCAGTCAACTGCAAATCTAGAGAGATGTGATGAAGCATAGAGGAGCTCCTCACCAAATCCGTCCTTCTTCAAGTCAAAGTGGGATTTGACCAGTGGCTCCCACTCATCCAGGCAGCCCAGAGTGGATCCACAGGGTGAGCAGCAGTCAGCCACAAATCCAGATGTGTCACATGGAGGAGCGTAGAGGTATCTCTTTCCAACTGCCTCCAGGTGGTAGTCATCGTCAAAACCAAAGGGGGAGTGCTGAAGCAGCCTCAATCTCTCAATGATTTTGAAGTCGTCAGTTTGAGCCTCATGGGATGGAGTCTCAACAAGGCGGAGCAGGTTAGACTGAGACTCAACATGCTGAGCTGGGTGGATGGATGCTCCACCTAAAGCTGTGTCTTCGGTCATGAGAGGAGACTCTTTCTCTGTGGGAGGAAGGACTCCTTTGTCCATATCCAAGAGAAGTTTGCATGCTGATGAAGCTGCACTGGCTATTGGTTCCCAGATATTGAGGCTCTCAAATCCACAAGCAGGTTTGGAGCCGAGACCAACAGCAGACTGAGGTGAAAGGTCACACCCGAGCTCAGCAGGAAATCCAGAAAAACTAGAGGCTTCAGCATAAAGATAATGCATAAGTTTAATATTGCCACTTAACAGACAGATGTGGAACAGCCTGAATACAGATTTTTTTCCCCCAATAATTTATATACTATAACAAAGTTTAGTAAAAGTGCCCAGATTATTAGGTTTTCAGTAAGTAGTCCAAAATTCATTTCATACAAAAATGACATTGGTCCACCTCTAAAAATGGAAATAAACATAATTTTAATAAACTTTAATAAACATTTTAATAAACAAAATAACTTTCTTATTAAAACAACTTTTAATTTTAATCCAACTACAAATATCATAAATACAATGTGTAATCTACAAAAATAAAATGTAAATTTTTTTCAAAATTTTGAACCAGTTACAGTTGTGATAGTAGGCTTATGGTTAACATTGCATAAATTACTGTTTAAACAAAGAAAACAGAGGGGAAAATTCATCTCCCCATTTACTATCAAGACACATTAAACATAACAAATCTCAATACTATTGATGCTGTAGACAAGATATTGACGGTTCCATGATAAGCTTGAGGCCAAACCTGCGCAAATAAAAAAATCTATTTCTTGATTGTATTTTGGACCCATCAGGATTCCACCAAACTCAGCTGTGTTTAGTCACAGTAGCGTAGATCACAGAGTTGTCTCCCTCTCCTGGCTTCTCGAACCTGAGGAGACAGTACAAATTTAGGATAGAATATCAAACACAAGAGAACTGCGTCCTTTGGGGTTGTGAACGGTGCTGACCTCCCTGCACCAAGTGTCGTTCCCACTGGTGTAAATCCCAGGGGTGCAGGGGGAGCGGCTGTAGATGTGAATTACTGACAAGTGTATTTTGTAAAGTGTCTGTCCTGTCTTGCAATCTTAACCTATGTGTCATGGGCATGTTTTTTATTTTTTTTGTCATTGCATCAGCATATGATTTCAATCATTAAACTGTATGGCAATATTTCATTGAATAAATCTAACTTATTAATAAATGTACAACACTTTAGGTCACCTTTGCCTAATTTGCCATCATTCTCACTGCTACAGAAAGGTAAAAAGAAAGAAGCATGATACTTAATTAAGGGCTTTACAAATAAAGTTAGCACTGAACCTTTACTGTAACTGGCCAACCTACTGGGTGTGTTGGTCCTGCAGGCTGTTGTCTGTGTGATGTGGAAGCCTGGTTTCTCTTGGTTTGATTGTCACTGTAGAGTAGACAACCTCCTCTCTCCAACTGCTGGGGTCCTGAGAGGAGAGGAGAGGCGAGGAGAGGAGAGGAGAGGAGAGGAGAGGAGAGGAGAGGAGAGGAGAGGAGAGGAGAAACACAGTGATCAGCTCTCCTCTTTCCACATAACACAAATATACTCAGATAATATGAAGTATTTATCTAAATAAATGTGTTGTGTTGGAGCATGTTATGTTGTTTGCATTTGAACATTCATGTTTTAGCTCCATATTTACATCGTATTCGTTTGAAGCAGTCCTAACTTTTCCTGCCTGTCCTGAGTGATCTGAATTCCTGCTGGGGGAAGGAGTCGAAAAGTGATCGATGTTGGCGTAAAGAGAGTCAGGCTTCTCTGTATTGGCTGAAGAGTCAGAGCCCCTCCCACCGGGCCTGGAGTCGGACATAGTCTGCTGGACAGGAGACAACAGAAGTCAGACAAAAGTTAGCTGGTGAACTGTCCCTTTAAAGTGTCATGTCAGTGGGGAACTTGTGTGTGTTTTGATTCCACTAAAATCCCTGTTTTTGTCTTGTGTGCAATGTCATGACCAATTCATAATAAAGGCAACACGACAGGTAACTAGTGTGACATTTTCTCTTCTCAAATTGATTGGTTGGACTCTTGATAAAGTACCAAGACTGAAAATGATGTTGAAATTTGAGTTTAAAAACCTGTTTTGAAGGTCTCAATGGTTTGTTTGTGTGTATCGTTTGTGGAAATGTTGTGAACTCATTGAAAAAAGGTTCATTTGTAGGGGCAAGACATACTCTTCAAAAATGTAAGTGCCTTTACCTCTGTTTAGTACTCTCAAAAATAAAGTCCTTGGTCTAGGATTAAATCAGATTTGTAGATACAGCACCACTGATAGTAGGAATTTTAAACAGTATGTGCATCTATGTTCCAATAATAATGTTGAAAGGAGTTTTGATTCACTATTTAAAGACTTTGCTTTAGGTGTACTCACTTGTTTGTCTGCATGTTTCTGTTTCTTCCTACCAAGACAATCACAAAAAAACCCCCACAAAAACGTTTGAGTTACTTAACATATCAAAGATTGAAAAACTCACACAAGATTTCTTTTGTGGCCTCATATTTTAGAGAAGTTATTTTGTAATAATGGAAAATTCACTGCAACGTGCTACTTCATGTGCAGTTCCTATGACAACATCAGGCAAATTTACACAACATTGGGGTAAACCTTCCTTGCTCCATTTAGTTTATACAGATTTTTTTTGGGCAGTTGCTGATTCTGCGAGCTGATACTTTTGAGTCTTCTAACTGTAAAGAGAGAAGGTGCACAAACAAGCCAGTGTCTAACAGTAACATCAACTCACTCATTCACTCATTCAAACAAGACTCACCGGAACAAAAGGACAAGTGCGACCAAAAATATCACAAGCACAGTGACTCCTACTCCAGCTAAGACAGGCAAAGCTTGGCTGGCTGAGAAGAAACACACAGTATAGGGTTAGATTACTGTTGGTAGATTGGGAGTATTTGTCAGCATACCAGTTCTGCAGGAATTCCTGCAAAATGGCAAAAATAAGCAGTTAGAAAGAACAGCCTTGCCATATTCAAAGCAAAAATAAAGATGAAATCTGGACATTTCCTGAGGGACTGGGCTAAGATGCAACTGAGTGCAATAAAGATTAGCCACTTAGCTCTGCTCAGTTGAGGATACAATAAACTAGGAATATTTAGCAGCTCATTATAGTAGGTACAGTTGAAATCATTATTTTGACAGTGAAGCCACACAAACCCTTTTCCTGCATCAGTAGCAGCAGCTCAGTTGAGTTCTCCCCCAGTGGGTTCCTGGCCAGACAGAGGTAGTGTCCAGTGTGGGACGGCTCCATGGAGGGAAGAGACAGCACCTGTCCTGACCCCACCTGGAGCAGGGAGCTGGGGCCGGGAGAGCCGGTCCTCCTGAACCAGGTGTAGCTGTCTGCTGCTGGGTTAGCAGCACTGCTGCAGCTCAGGTTCACACTGCTGCCCTCTGCAACACGTCCTGCTGGATCCACTGATACGGAAATGTTCTCTGGAAGGTCTGATGAAGGACAAATACTGTTAAGGAGTTCTGTTCCAAAATGAGCTAACCAAAAGTGACACTTACAAAATAATTGATACCATTGAGACTATATTTAACTCCATTTTGTATAAATACATAGATGTGCATGTAGAGTTTTGGAATAGAACTCTTCACCATCGCATTAACTTTATTTGAATAGTCACAATTTATCCATATATATTCCAATGGCATCAATGGTGGAAGTCAATCATTCTCAGCTAGTTGAAATCGCAACCTCAGTGCGTTCCAGTAGTCCTGGAAATGTGGCTTGAAAGATTTAATTTGCCCAATGCAATACTGTTCCCCATGAAGCAGCTTATGTTTTGTGAATGATATTTGGCAGCATTAGCTGGCTAGTCAGCATATAATGTTACCAACTGTAAGTGCAACTTTACAATTAAAATGTATATCTTTAACCAGTGACCACATAGGTGTTTTGATGAATTTAAGGTCATGCAATGCTGAAAAAGTAACTTGTATGTATTTTATAATTCTAAACATGTTTAACATTATGCTGTGTAGCATTTACAGTGAATACCACCATGCTGATGTGATGTCAGGTAAGTGCACCTCAGAAAACTACTTTTCCTCGTAGAAAGTCTGAATTTGCAACATCTCTGGAATGCAGCATAAGGAGTACTGGCACCACAACATCACAGTTTGACCAACAGATTTTTACTTTTCAAAGTAAGGAAAAACAGATAATACTTACACTGAACATCAAGGTTTAAATTGGCAGACTTGGGAAATGTGATGCCATTCGAGCTGATATGATTCGAGGCTCGACAGTGGTACAGTCCACTGTGGCTGGGCTGGATGTCAGAGATGATGTGGTTCTGCCCTGATGCCAATGGAGTATCTTCTGTATCCTTGTACAGAGTGTATCCCCCCTCTGTCACTGCTGGGTTGGCATCACTGCTGCAGGTGAAAGTCACTGAACTTCCTTTTACAACATCTCTTGATGGACTTACTGACAAACTGACTTTCCTCGGACCGTCTGATAAAGGGGAGATGAGGTTGTTAATCACACAGAGTCTCAGCAAAGAAATTTATTCTAAATTCTACTGAATATATACGGGTGGAGTCCGCTACTTTTCAGTTATTATGCCGCTGCTCTACTGTACTTTGACTACTTGATATGTCTTCATTCTGATGTACTGACAAAGAGATAATAACATAATGGCAAAGAAACTAATTTAACACAGACTACATCAAACAACACACTTGTCTGTCATCATTTATCTCAATCACATTACAACCTTGCACCATTACAACCATATTGTGTTTGTTTGTTTTATTAATGTCAAGATTTGCTTATTAACAGGTCAGTGCTGTCAATATCTCATTAGAACAAGCTGTATTTCACTCAAGTTACTCTTTAACATGAGTCTGAACATTCCCATGTTCATTGAAATATACTGGCCCAGTCAATCCAGGTGAAAGCCATGGTCCCTTATTGATTTCCTGCCTAATCAGCTTCAGTCATGAAAGGGAGACGTAGAGGAAGGGGAGGAGACCGGTTACAGAGGGACTTTTTGGCCTTGAGAAAACCGAGACATTGCAAAACTGGATTTGTGTAACTTGTCTGACAGAGATCTTCCCAGTATTTTGTAAGAAAATTCATCATATACAGTGTTTCCTCTGTAATTTTATGTAGCTGTGGTGCTTGGGGGGATAATTCTAGTTTTGTCCCTTATCTGTCGCTGTTTGGGTCTAAGTTACTTCTAAAACATTTGGACTACACTTATTTTAGTTCTAGATGATAAGACTACATTAAGAGACTAAATTACAGTTTGGTTGCACATTTTCTCTAGCAGTGGTGGTAATTCTCTTGACACAGGAAACTGCCACCACTCACATACTCACTATACTCACATTGTACTCACATTCAACATTCAGAGCAACGGAGACAGATCGGATTGCCTCCCGTCCTCTAATAGCACAGTGGTAACTCCCAGCATCCTCTATGCTGGCCTGGAAGTTTGGATTGGTTACTGGTTGTCTGTCTCTGAACCAGACTATATTTTGTATAGCACAAGCTGACGTACAGGTCAGACTGACCCTCTCTCCCTCTGTCACACTGGTCGGCTTTACAGCAGCAGTCAACTCTGGTCCAGGAATAGAAGCAGAAACAGATTGGCTTTAGTAAAATCATTTATGCTCAGGAGAGACCTTTGACCATTTTTTTTTACTCAAACCTAAATTGTCATCACTTTGTCATTACCTGTTACAGACAAAGAAAGGTATTTTCTACTCATCCACTGATCCGATGTTGTCTCAAACATAAAGAAGTACGCTCCTTCATCGGTGTCTTGTAGGTTATTGATCCTCAGATTACAATTACTCAATTTGTTACCTAGGTATTCAAAACGGCCTTGATATGAAAGGGCAGTTAAGACCCACCGCCCCAATGCATATGTCCCTTTAAACCATGTGACTGAGGTGACTCTCTGACCTCTAGGGTAGTCATATGAGCATTGTATAACTACAGATTGCCCTCTAAAAGCACATTGACTATTGAAGGTCACCCCCCAGGGTCCACTCCAAACACCTTTGGGAAAAAAAGGATAAGAAATGTGTCACTATTATTATTACTATTATACATTATTATTATTACTATTATTATTACTCATATACAGTCAAATCAGCCAACAAAATGAATGATAAAAATCTGTAATAAATATAAGATACAATCAGATTTGTTATTAGTTATTATTTTACAGCTCTATTTGCCACATGATTTGGTAGTACAGAGCATGCATGCAATCAACTACTATTCTATTAAATTTATGCTTGTCTGAAAATAAAACGTTTGAGGTTAACTGTGACAGAAAATAACGTGATATATTGTATTTCAAAGTTCGAAGCAGAACCTGCAGAATCACTTGATTACATCTTGCAAAGCCTAATGACAACATATTAAATGTTAAAGCCAAAAGTAAAGCTTAAATAAAGTCTAGCCTACAGCCACCACATATTTCCCAGCAATGTAGAAGCATCAATAAACACAAATTGCATTTCTTCACCTGGCATAATTACCAGAATCACCAGAATCACACTTGCCATTGTTTGACATCAACCTGCAACATGATACACAGGATACATCTCATTAATGTATGTCTGGGGGGAAATTACATCACAAATGACCAAAAAGAGCGCTGTAAACATTGTCAAAAAGGTTTTGTGCCTAGAACGAATCGTCTCTCTTAATTCTGTCATTGATCTAACACTATCCCTCAATGTAACTGATACAGTAATATCTTTATACCTGCTTATCAAGAAAGTACATTGTCAGTGTATGAAAGTAGCAGAACTCACCATAAAGCAAGCGGATTTATTTTCATGCAGATCGCTGGAGGCGACTTTGTGAATGTGGAGTGAAAAACAGAAGTAGGGGTGAGAACATTAAGCTGATGTCCCCTCCCTTACTCTTCAAGTCTTCACACCTTCAGACGATGACACAAAGTTTGAAAACTTCATATAATCTGATCCAAACATGCCTGGTCCACCTGCAGGACAGCCAACTCAGCATGCAGCAGAAACACCACCAGGAAACCACATGAAATGGCACATGCCCATGTCAGAGTGAAACTGTTCTATGACAATGTTGGCTACTCCTTCTCCTTTTCCTTTTCCTTCTCCTTCTCTTCCTCCTCAGAGCCTCATCTCCCTCAGTTGACGGCTGCAGCAACTATTACTACTGTGATACATCATCTGATACCCATCTGTGGTGAAAGCTCTACTTCTGCCAGATGTGCTTTTTATTTGGTGATAAGAAACTTTGTCCAGCAAGTCTGTGGGATATTTTCAGAAACAGATGGTTTCACAAAGTCAGCTTTCTAACATGTTCTATTTTTGTCCACAGGATGGTGTCACTGGACCGTGCAACAGATGTGTTATTAGTTTGCAAACCTCCAGTGGTTGGAGGAGCTGGTAAGAAAATACTACTGTGCCTGATTTGTTGAATAAAAACCAGGTTTAAACTGATGCTATGATTTCATGAATAGATCTGTTTCCTCCTATAGAGGTGCTGTCTTTCTCTCTACTGTCTCTAGAAACCTTTAACCTTCAGTTCTGTCTACTTTTAAGTGGCAGATGGTCTCCTGTGTGTACAAAAGGTGTCATAATCCTTGGACCAAGACAAACCATTGAAAATGTATTTATTTTTAATGGCAAAAATATTTGAGCATCAGGGAAAAAAACATTTTTCTTAACTCAATGAAGATGGAGAGTTTTTTTTTCTTGGACAAATATCCACCATTTGTTTTGAGTAATAAACAGGCTTCAGTGCATCATGAATTGTCTCATGAAGTGGCTACTGACCATGGTGGCACCATTTTGTTCTGCCCAATATTGTATCAGGACATGGGTTAGTTTGAATAAATAAATAATTAATTATATAATAATAATAAACAAATACATATTTTTGCCATAATAAACATTCTCAAAGCAACATGGTCGTATAGAAGTATAGAACTAATTGTGTAAGATTTAAAAAATTATAATTTAGAAAAGTTGACAATTCTGATTTCACTTTTGAAAATCTGATTCCCTATGGATGTCAAAATCACAAAATGTGATTCTTTCCACATTTACAGTAGAATATGTTGGATTTTGGCAAGTTTATGATATTTTAACAAATTAAACCAATCAAAGTTTACTCAAAGCCGAAAGAGGATGTGTCACCATATTGACTCATGCATTACAGCAAACACTTCCTCTACACCACTCAAACAGAGCAAGAGTTACACAACACCATTTAATTAAAATTTAGTGCTCTGGTATAACTGACGATTATCTCTTCCTGAGTTACTTAGGATCTCTATATAACATTTTTAGGTTGATGGTCAGTTTAACAGAACTGAAATCAATTGATGTCCTTTTAACTCTATAATGGCTTCACTAAGCCACTTTTATGTATGTATAATATAATGTGAAAAAGTTTCAATTCTGTTGTGTGACGAATACAAATACATTTTGTAGGGTCATTTGCATTGTGTGTATTTTTTTTGGGCATTTGTGGTGCCCCATATTGGTTGATTGTACGAAGGAAGCGTTCAACCCTTGGGCCAATCAGTAAATAAATGACAAATTTCATGTCATGAGGTGTGGGAGATATGAGTGCTTCTAACATTTTCATTGTGACATGTAGGTCTAATTTTAGCGCTCTGATTGGGTCAATCAGTGTAATTTTGAAAATTCTTAAAATATGCTGAAAATGCATACAGTGAAAAGATCTTGTTCGTAGATTAATTTTAATTAACAGGTCAAGAACTATTTCAATATCAGTAGTGATTTTGAAAGACCGAAAAAAATAAGAATCAAAAAGAATATGCAGTGAAATAATTTACTGTCAGTTTAATTGCAATAATCTTTATTGCCTCCATGTTAAAACATGTTTATTACCAGCAAATTATTATATTTTTGTCCTGAATATACCAAAACAAATTCCAAGTAACCTTGACTGATATGACATATTAAGTTAATATGGCGTATTTGGTTGATTTCCTTTCAGAGCCACAGATCTGAAGACTTCATGGCTGCCAATACAGGGAGAAACTACATGGAGGGTAAATTTCCATGTTAATACTGCAGTGAGAAAAAGTCTGTTCTTTTCTTGTCTAAATGCATCCAAAGTTGTTCACTGTATTCCTCTGACCTCACTGGTGACATTCAGGTTAACATAGAGTTTCCTCACCCTCAACACTCACCTGCTGCTAATGTATCCATGCTGTCTTGTTGGTGAGTTTAGTTAGTTTTCTGTCTTTTTTTTTTTTTCAATGTAACAGATCACATCATGTGATTTACGTTATTGCTAGCTTGCTTCTTCTAAATCAAGAATGGATGCAAAACAGAAATAAATGTTGCAGAGTCATTATTCAAAATAAGCTGGTTAGTTAGCTAAGTAGAACTGATTTTACATTGTTAAATATACTGTGCTGAAATTCTGATTGCTCACATACAGATGTATCATTTGTAGATGTCAAACCTTTTACTGCAAGTTTTTTTCCACTTCTAAAACTTCTTCTACTGCATCACAGCGTCACATTGTTATACAGAGAACTTCTTTAGAATTCAAATGTTTACCACTTTTCAGTGGTCAGAAGGTAAAAGGGATCATGTAGCAACCACTCATTCAAGAAGTATTTATGACTTTTGTGGCAAAATATACCTAATCAATTGTACTTTAATACTCTGGTTAGGAATGCAAGCAAAATGGCTTAAAATATGAATGTGATTGTAGACTATTTGTAAAGCATTTCTGCTTTACAGTATTAGTCATCATACAGTGGTAGGATGACTGGGAAAAGAGGGAATGACATGCGACACAGATCAGGAGCTGGACTGAAGCAGCAATACCACAAGCTGCCTTCACGGTCTGGTGAGCCACGGAGCTTCCCATATTAACATGTCCAATCTGGTTCATCCAAAGGCATCATCAGAGTTCACAAGGATCAGTTTCCTGGCCCACAATCCTCTCTGGTAGTCGGGCGAATGGGAGCAAGTGATTGGTTCTCTTTAGGAGGGTTGATGTGTTGCTCAGCTAGTGAGAAGAGGGGAACATTTATTAGAATAAAATGACAAAAGAGTAAAGTAGAAATAAAACAGAACACAAATTAATGGTTTAAAACACAGCAGAATAGACTAAGAATATTTTTTACGGTTATTTCATTTACCAATACTGGAAGATCTTAAGTAATAACAAAACAAAAAATTGGCATTGGTGGTTGAGTGTTACTTTGCTTTGGTTCCTCATTCCTCCTCATTCCTTGTGAAAAACTGGGTGATTTTGACACTCATGCATTTCAGAAAATGTTACCATAGTTACCATGGTCTTTTATGCGCGCTAAGATCATGGAACTTATCCCCCCCTTATAATCACAGTCATGAGGTTTTCATATGACAACAATAGTATACTAGTTGCAAAGTGTCCTACCTGAGGGGCGTCCTGCTCTCTCTCAGTGGCGAGGCTGGGCCAGTAAAGTGTAAACAACTTTGGAGGAATCCTTCGGTTCTTTATCGCCACCCAGAGGCAGGTGGGTGACCTGCACCTGGTCCACACTGAACCAACATCAACAACAAACAGCAACAACGTAAATTAATCTGGACTTCTGTGCCTGTGTCTGTATCTGTCTGTGTTTGTATCTGCTCTGTCTCCGTCGCTCTCTGTCTCTCTCTCTCTCTGTCTCTCTCTCTCCGTCTCTCTCTCACACACACAGTTGTGTTAATGCACTCGTAAGAACAGCAGTTTCATTTGCTGCTATAGGTGTTATCATTAAAAAAAAAATCATCCAGATTGCTCCAGAATCATTTTTGGGTAAATGCTGTTTAAGATGAGCAAAAATTGAGACCAGAGATCGATTCCACTCTCAGAAACAGAGAAGAAGAAGGGGCTGGAGGCGTCACTTAGCAGACCGAGAAAAGACTGGAAAGAGACAGAGAAGACTAGGAGAAAAGCCAAGGAGCGGAGAGGACAGAAAGAAGACAGGAGAAGGGAGCGAGAGGAGGAGGGGAGGAGAGGAGAGCAGGGAAGAAACAGACAAAGGGGGGAAGGCGATGACAGGAGGAGAGAAAAGAAGGAGGCGAGAGGGAGGCAAGATGAGTGCGCTGATGTAGATGTTGTCGAAGTTTCTGACATGCGAGACATGAAACAGTACACTGCTGCTGTGGTCAACGGCCATGTAGCTGAGGGAGACAGATGATGAGCGGCAGATGGAGACAGACAGATGTGGAGAGAGAGAGTTGCAGAATAAAATAGAAAGAGAGCAAGACAGACAGAGAAAGAGGGAAATAGATCAAGTATGTAGAGGAAAGAAAGAGGAAATAAATAGAGAGAGCTAGAGAGAGACAGAGGCAGAGAGAGGAGGGTGGAGTCTACCTGGGTATCTTAGAGTAGTGGACAGTGATGTAGTTGGGGGCGGGGCTGCGGCTTTCGGCTTCTGTGATTGGTGGAGCATCCTTCAGAGGAATGATGGCGGGGTGGGAGCTGTCACTCACCTCCTCTGGCTCCTCCTGCACGCACACGCACACACACACACACACACACACACACACACACACACACACACACACACACGCACACACACACAGGCACACACACACACACACACACACACACAAAGGTGCACATCAAAATACAAATTAAGAAAATGAGATTATGCATAATATATGGTATTTTCATAGTAATGTAAGACTAGGGTTAGCATGTAAGTATCTTTAATCATTATTTGTGTGTTAGGTGTGTGTGTGTCTGTGTGTGTACTTTGTTGCGTACTGGTATGTCGGACATCTTGCCCGTTCTCAGTGGCAAGGTCTGCTGGGCTGACTCATAGAACAAGGTGTCAGCTATCAGTGACGGACGCTGGGGTCACAACACACACACACACACACACACACACACACACACACACACACAGTAGGGGAAAGAGTGAAAGTAAGGATTGTTACTGTAATATTCTGTAACAGACAGGACAACGATGGAACATCATGGACGACTACGGAAACTTTCAGGACTTTAATGTGAGATCCTGGCTGATTTAGTGTTAAAAAAAAAGAGTTAAAAATTGGTGTGTTTTTGAATTGTCAGCTATGAGCTACACCAAAAAAGAGAGAGCTGGAGCGACAGAAACAATTAAAAGCATATTAAGAATCAGAAAACAATGATCGCTGTACCTTCTTATATATACCAAAAAAGAGAGAGCTGGAGCGACAGAAACAATTACAGGCATATTAAGAATTAGAAAACAATGATCGCTGTACCTTCTTTACATCTTCTGCTGACTCCATGTCTACTCTGTGCATGTTCTTACTGTGGAGAGACACAGAGGACAATTATTATTCCTGTTACCCAGTGTCGACTGATACCATGAGATGAACGTGAATGAACAAATAAACTGATGGTATTGTACACTACACTGTGCCTCCTATACACATCCACAAAACTATTCAATAAACTGATGCTCAAAAAACAGCTAAAATTAAGACAAAAAGCTCCACCTAGTACTGTATATTCCTTCTGACCTCAGGAACCAAAGCAAGCTGTAAGAATTGGGGCAAAAAGTGCGTCTCACATGGTTTAGTGGCCCATGCCAGCTTTTAAGATGTGTGGGAGGATAAAAGAAACGCATCATACAGTGTGCTGTGTGTCTGTAACAGTGTACTTCCCGTCACCTGATCATGATGGCCACGGTGAGGGTGATGAGCCCAGCAGACACGCCCACCGCCGACGCCAAGGCTATTACCTTCAGACGACCTGCCAATGAGAGACCAGGGTAAAGATTATCATCAGCATGACTGCAAACATGAAGGAGAGAGAAGAGATCATACATGTGGCGACAAGGACAGAGAGAAAAGATGAGACGCCTAAAAAGAAATACAGCGAGTTAGAGAAGTAGACATAAAAATCGAAAAAGGACACAGGAAGGATAGGAATAGAGAAAGTGAAAAGGAGAAGAGGGGAGGAGAGACATAAATAAAGAGAGAGCGAGACAGACACATAGGTCAAAATTAATAGTATCGCAGTCACGAGTCGAGCCGGTTGTGCATCATCTTGCAGATGTCTAGACTTGTTTCCAATTCCGATTTCCAAACCGAACTCCAGTCCTGCAGTTGTCTAGACTTCAGAGTAGTTTTCCACAACACCTCATCACCTCCTCCGCTCCTCTCATAGTGAGAGTGCTTTACATGAGTCACTGTGACTCACAGAAAAACAGTCAAAATTCATGAGACAATATACGAGGACCAGACCGGGTACATGCTGCGATAATGGGAGGGAGGTTTCATCGCTCACTGTGTCAAACACACAGGATCCGATGTGAAATATCTCTTCTGTTACAATCTTAGATGAGCACTTGGGAACCTTGACTCCCTTCACAGCTTTTTGTGTCATTTGTCTAAGATAATGATAAAACTAGATGTAAAAATGGAAAGAGGGCAAGTATATATCACTAAGTATGTCACACTTCTATAAGTGTGACATATATCTATTGCGTCTCACACTGTGACTCGAAAAAAGCAGAAACAGTCATGAAACAATCCACTACTCTAAATGTAGGGTGTCAGGGAACACTTGCAGCCAGCGGAGGTCAACCATTCAAGCAGAAGGCTTCCAGTGTAACTTTAAATGTACCTTAGACACCTTAACAACCTCTAAGATGTCACTTTTTTTCTTAAAGGTTGCTCTGCTGTTCTACAATACAGCTTCTGACGGAGAGCCTCTCCAGCCTGCTTGCTAGAGGCTATAAATAAAGTTATAATCCACAACATTTTCATAATAAATGTCCATTTTGCTACTCTCCACTGCTGATTGGTATAACACAATAGTGATTCAACATATACCCAGTTCATGAAAGCTTTTACATTTTCTGTTCAAACACCTGGTGTTGTGTAGCTCTTTCCCAGGAAAAACTCTCTGCTGTTCAGGAAGTGATGCGTTTTACATTTGCGGCAGCAACAGCAATTTGTTTGAAATAAAAATAAGAACTCACTAGTTAACCAATGCAGTGGTAGCCACCATCGCTGAACAAGCAAAGAAAAGAGCGCCACCTACAGAAAGTCAAACTTCCAAGGAAAATCCAAGGAAAAACGTCACAGTAGTGGACACACTGTTTGATTGACAGGTGATCTCTGGGAAGCGTAGTGCAGAAACACAACAGCAATGAGCGCTTTGCAACAAAGACCAGCAGTTAAGGAAACAGATAAGGAAATGGCCGTCCTTCCCCCTGTACCTCTGACTCGTACAGTGAGGACGGGAGAGCTGTGGGCTCCGATTCGATTCCTGGCTTCACAGTAGTACTGACCACTCTCTCCAGGACCAACCTCTGAGAAGGTGTAGATAGGACCAGACCTGGTGCCCCACACTGGAGCAAAGAGGGGAGAATAAACACATTCAGACACACAGACAGACAGACATACAGACAGACAGACAGACAGACAGGTCAATCATGAAGTTGGGTATTTTGTAATAGATAGATATAGTCTTTATTGTCCCGCAGGAAATATGTTTTCCCAGCCAGTACATGCACAGAAACATAGATAACCACATCATATAGATATACATAGAGATACATAAACACATACCATTCATCTGTATCCCAGCACATCTTCATATATCACATTCACAGATAAGTCTGTCATAGCACTGCCTTGTAGCACTGCCTCGTAGCACCTATGTCCTGTTGGACCAGAACTTAGCTTTACAGCACTTACTCTCGTTGTTCTCTCCTAACTAGAACCTTGCTTGTGTTGTATGAAAATCTCATGTGTAAGTCGCTTTGGATAAAAGCGTCTGCCAAATGTGAAATTGTAATTGTAATTGTACAAGGTCAGCGAGGCAGTTTGTTCAGTATAGCTATGGCGGAAGGGACAAAACTTCTGCCAAAGCGCACTCTTCTCCATTTCAGAGTCCTGCATCGACGGCCTGACGGCAGTAGTGTGAAATATGGATTGAGGGGGTGATCGGTGTCATTCACTACTGTGAGTGCAAGGCGTGTGATGGCTCTGTCATTCATGTCTGAGAGATTGGGTGTAGGGGAGTGGATGATTTTGGAGGCAACATGTGTGATCCTGGTAAGTTTTTGTTGGAGATGGTCAGCATGGTGTAGAAACAGGGGGAACAGTACAGCAGGATGGGTTGGATTATGCTTTTGTAAAGTAACAACAGGAGGTGGGGGGCAACAGAAAGTGCTCTGAGCTTGCGGATGACGTGGAGTCTCTGCTGGGATCGTTTATGGATATCAGTGATGTGTTGATCAAAGCTGAGTTTATTGTCTAAAGTGAGTCCAAGATATTTGAAGTTGTTGACCTGTTCTACTGTCTTGCCGTGGATGGAGATGGGGTTCAGTCCAGTGAGGAGTGTGTTTGGTGTGTTAATGACCAGTTCTTTTGTCTTTTCCACGTTCAGTTGGAGGTAGTTGTCCATGCGCCATTGTGTGAAATGAGAAATGGAGTGTTGATAGGCTGTGATGGAGTTATTGTCATTAAGTAGTCCCAGTATGGCAGTGTCATCAGAAGAGTATTTGTAGTAAGTGGTGATGGGTGAAGGGCTGATGCAGTCGTTTGTGTAAAGAGTGTAGAGAAAGGGGCTGAGATCTCTATATTTCCTTGTGGGAATGTCCACATACTGGTGGAAAGAGGACAGAACACCATCAAGTCTGCAGTTGTTGAAATCACCCACAATGAACACCGGGGCTTCAGGATATTTAGCCAGCATGGAGCTAGCGCTCTCGGCTACTAGCTCCGCTGCCATTCTGGTGTTAGCGCTGGGTGGGATGTAAACACAGCCGATGACTACTGTGGGGAATTCCCTCGGGAGATAGAAGGGGCGTAATGACAGGGTCAGCATCTCCACGTTGGGTGTACAGACTATGCTGTGGGTTTTGATGTTATTACACTACCTCTTGTTGATAAAGATGCAGACCCCACTGCCTCTCTCCTTGCCCGACTGACTAGTCCTGTCAGCCCTTACTGTGGAAAAGTGATGGAGACTGACCTCGGTGTCTGGGACGGTCTCGTCGAGCCAGGTTTCAGTCAGGGCGATGATACAGGTGTCTCTGAAGGCCCTCTCCACCTGGCACTTGACGTGTAGTAAATCCATTTTATTCCGAAGGGAACGTACAGGTGAATGTATAGGTGAGTGGACTGTAGGCGCTAACCTCTGGTTGTAGCGCTGAGCTGTTATCAATAATCCATAGGGTTATGAATACGATCCAGAACACCTTGTATAGATCCAGCATCTTAGATGTTTGGCTAGATAATACAGACTAAGATGATCAAGACTTTCAACTACAAAGAGAAAAAAAAATACCTAATGTGGTTCCACTAATCCCTAGTGGAACCACATTAGACCAATAAATATAAAGATACACATGGAGTATCATGTGATGCTGACCTCGTGCGGAGCCCCCATCCAGGGCGAGGCGGTGCCATGTGAAGTTGTCTACTGCTGGGTTGGCCTGACTGCTACAGGTCAAGGTCAAAGGTCGACCAGCATCCACGACACTGGAGGGACGAGCCAGAACTGAGGTGTTCTTAGGAGGGTCTGCAGAGAGAAAGAGAGAGAGAGAGAGAGAGAGAGAGAGAGAGAGAGAGAGAGAGAGAGAGAGAGAGAGAGAGAGAATGTAAATTATGTTACCACAAATTCACTTTTGGTGCCCCAAAGTTTTTCAAAATATGTGTCAAATTTTATGATGATTGGACAAATGGTTGTAGAGTTATGAAAGTTTTTGTACTTAGCCATGCACTTTGTTAGGTTAATTGGTTAATTGTGGTCATGTTGTTTATCTGACTGGGTGTGTTTTTAGAGCATTTTTTGTATTAGGTGTGTTTGAGCTATAAAACAATGTTGGGGTTGATAAATCATAAAGTGGCAAATCCAAAAAAAAAAAAAAAAAAACTTCAAAAAATTCAAAATGGTGGACAATCCAATATGGCAAACATGGGTGGTCCCAATGGCAAAGGCTGCATATGTATACTGAGTTATGACCTTTTAAAGCTGAACATTTTTGACATTTTATTATAGCACCAACATCTGGCCAACTTGGGTGGCTGGCCTTGCCTGACTATGGGTCAACATAGGAACCATAGCTAGCCAAAGAGAGGAGAAAAGTATAGGAAGAGAGAGAGAGAGAGAGAGTGAAAAGAATATAGATAGGAAGACAGAGGGAGAGTTTGAGATACTGATATCATCTGTGAGAGAATAATCTCTCCAGGACAGAGATGGGACAAAGACGAGAGAAAGTAAACAAAGGCACCGAAAGAGAAGAGGTAGCTGGAAAGACAGATGGGGAAAGAAGGAGAGAGGAGAGGAGAGGAGAGGGTTTTGGTAAGTACACAGACAGAGACAGAGGGGGATGGTACTGGACTGGAGGTATTGTTTAGCAGACAAAGGTGAGACTGCACACTGTGACACAGTCATACAGCCTGAGCTAAGCGTCAATATTGATAACAAACACTGATGTCAAATGTTTTGGTCAACCCTAAACTGGAAAATAATTAAGACATTGCTTGGAGATTGGTCCCCATATAGTACGTATACATTTTGTTGGTTCCCTGTTCTTGTGACAATGAATCACAATTCACACTAGACAATGATTTAGTTAAGTCTACCAACTGTCCTCAACACCAGTGTTGGGGTTAATTCATTTTCATTTCACTCAGATCAAATGTAAATCACAACTGCAATTTACATCATAATGGTAGCTTTCATTTTGATAATATTACCAGCTTTTGAGGAAAATTCACTTGTTTATTTGACTGAAATTGCAACCCTTGGAACTCCAAACCATGTCACACACACACACACACACACACACACACACACACACACACAGCATCCTCTACTTACACAGTACGGTGAGTGTAGCAGAAGGGGAGGTTTGGTATCCTAGTCGGTTCCATGTAGTACAGTAGTACTGACCAGCATGGTGAGCGCGCACTGATGGGAACGACAGGTTCTGGAAGGTTCCTTTGGCCCAAACCTGGTCACCTAGGATACGATACCACGCATACCTGGAGGAAGATGGATGGTGATGATGATTATGATGAAGATGAAAATGACTCACAATAGGACTGGGCAATAACTCAATATTATCATTTATTGTCTTTCAATAGAATCGTATTGTGAAAAAAATAATAGAGTTATCATGATACACAATTCTGTTGTCTAAATGAATGATAAAAAGCAAATATTAATTAAAATATGAGATCTGACACAAATTAGGGAATATTCTTTAAAATATTCTGCCACCAGTAGTAGCAGAATGAACATCAATTTGATTATTCAACATGTGATTTTGCATACAATAATTTCTTAAGATTATTATGATTATGGTATGAATTATGATTATTAGTTGACATTAATTAATTAATTGACTGACATATCACCCAGTCCTACTTCATTATACATAAGATGATAGTGAAGAATAGATTCATGTCAATGTCAAGGTACCTGCATCCCTCACATCCAGGAAAATAAAAAAAAAAACTTGGTCACAAAAAAAAAAGAATAGAAAGAAAGGAAGAAATTAAGATTGTTCAAAAGATAGATAGATAGATAGATAGATAGATGATAGATAGATAGATAGATAGATAATTTCAAGATTATGACAATGACAAATAAGATAATCATGATAATGATGACAATAACAGCAATTACACTGATAAGGATCATGATGAACAAAAAGCAATGTTAATTAAGGCAATGTTAAAAACTCCATCCAACCCCAGCATCACTTGTTTGATTGATTAACTGGAAGAAAACGTTGCCTCTTAAAGCTAACAGGCACAAAGTCTTCATACCTGTTGACAGGCGGGTGGGCGAGGCTGACACAGCTGAGGTTGACATGTGAGCCTTCTTTGATGTCACCTGGAGGACTGACCAGCACCCGAGTGTTCTTAGGGGAGTCTGGACAAGCAGGCGGACAGAGAAAAAGACAGGAGTATCATAAATTACAAGGTACCCAAGTTCCCTAATGGCATATGCCTAATACAGTTAACATTGTTTGCATTGTTTGCATGTGTCAATATGCCAACAAAACATTGACATCACTTGGGGAAAGCAATTTATTGCTTTAAAAATAATCAAGAAAGTTTTAAAACTTGTAAAATTGTAAAAACAACTGGAAGCCAATGTTTCAGCCCAGGACTTAAAATGAACAGTCTTGCAATGGATCCCACACCCATTAAACCATCCTTGCACTTTCTTCTGACTCATAGTTTTAGAAACAGCAAAGTATCAGTAGGAAAACTGTGGTGGTCAGCAAACAGGAAGTCAGTAGTCTAAATGGAATTAGTATCACTTCCTGCTCAGACCATATGACAAATCTGACAAAACTAGAGTTTCAAACAGAGCTGTTGGCCAATCAATATAACCCAGACGAACCTCTAACAGACTTACACAACACAAGTAGGCCCATGATGGGTCCATTTTGGGTTCCCAACCCATAGTTTAAAAAACCTGACCCCGACCCTGGTTTGAACACTTTGCATGTGATACTACAGAAAAAGCATGACAACCTTACATGTTACATTGAGTAGAAGTGGTTTGGAGCGGTCCGTCCCCAGGGAGTTTCGCGCTACACAGAAGTACTCGCCTCTGTCTGTGTGTTTGAGATGGGACAGGAGGAGCTGAGGCCTAAAACTGTCTGGGATACTGCCACTCTCCATGTCTGGAACACGCACACACACACACTCACACACATTACCAGAATGAATAATCCATTTAAGTCTGTGTGAGGACTGCCAACTGTGTAAGAAAAGATCTATATACTGGACACCAAAACATTTCTTTCTTCTCACAAAGGGCCTTTAATTCTATAAGAATCTACCAAAACTCAGTAAAGTTTATAAACTGTTGATGAGTCTCTACTGTATTAGCAAACTCTAGGAAGTCAGTATCCTAATCTGATTCAATAATTCATCAATAGACCTTCAGGTGCCCAATCTTACTATACTGTATAGGACACATGATGATCCCTGTGCCAATGCACCACTGCAATTAATGTTCTCCATCCAATCCTTTAAAGCACACATTCATCACAAAGATGGTCAATGTACACATTGATCGGTCAATATACGGTCAGCATATATATTGATACACAGAAAACATGGAGTCCTGTACCTTTGAACCAAGCAAAGCTCTCTACAGGCGGAGCTGCATCACTACTGCAGGTCAGAGTGACCGACCCCCCCTCTGTCACCTCTCCTACTGGGGAAACCGCTATGGAGGTGGAACGAGGACCATCTGGAGGGGGGGAGAGAGAGGGAAAAAGAGAGAGAAGGAAAGAGAGAGAGAGGGAGAAGAGAGAGAGGGGAGAGAGAGGGGGAAGAGAGAGGGAAGAGAGAGGGGGGAGAGAGAGAAGGGGGGAGAGAGGGGGAGGAGATGCTTCAATGGTTGGATGTAGAAATTGTGCAAATAAAATTGTAACTACAGTATACACTGTACACACACAACTCTATATGAAAAACACTTCATATTGATCAGAGCCATTAGCAGGCTTATACAGTCTCTGATCCATTTTGCTGAGACACTGCAAAGGATCAGACCCTGCATTCACATGCTTTTGAATACATCAGAAAAAAATAATTTCCTACTTGGAAAAACAACATTCAAGTCTGATGATGAAGTTGGAAAGTCAGGGAAAATTTTGCTACCCAAGTTTCCAACTTATGACTCAACGATAACCTTTAACCTTCTCATGGCGGAAAAATCAGAATAATGCACTCATGCATTTAAAATCTACTTTGTCACACACCTGATATGCTTTCTCTCTAGCTCAATCCCTGGTGAAGAAACTGGTAGCAAGTGCTTTTAAAAAGCAAGAGCCAGCCAAATCCACATTGTTTGTTCATCGTTTGTCTTCTGGGTTTTATTTTCCAACAAAAAACATGAATGCAATGTTGTTTTGCAGCCCACTTGGAAGTCCCAGATGTTGGACCTTCCCACCAGCATGTGAATGCACCAGGATATAAGTATATATCGCGAAAATGTTGTGTTTTGTTTGGCTTAATTGGATGATTGCTTGGTTGATTGATTGATTACTCACGTCCCAGAGCCAGGGATAGGGGTGGGGACTGTACATTCTGTGGTGGGATTGGTCGACAGGCGTAGGCTCCGGCATGCTGTTGGTCGAAGCGGGTGACAATCATCCATTTCTCATAGGAGCCGAGGTTCAGCCCGTTCCTGCGTGCACAACATAACATATGATATCTAGAACACACAGAGTTACATTTTAATTCTCATAACAGCGCCCAGTACAGACACTGGGGGAGCCCACAATACATACTCACATATTGTAGTTTAAGCTGTACACACATAATATACATGCATGCATACAAACACACATACACACACGCACCTGTACAATGCAAGGCTCCTTCCTGGAGCAGCACATCCGCTGGCCTGGCAGCCTAGAAACACAGTCTCTCCAAAGGCAAACATGTTGGCTGGCCTGGCTGGATGCACTTGGACCTTGAGGTCTGAACACACACACACACACACACACACACACACACACACACACACACACACACACACACACACACACACACACACACACACACACACACACACGCACACACACACACACACACATGCACACACGCACACACACACACACAACTTAACCATTAGCCTTGACTAATGGAGTGATTAACTATTAATATCATAATTAGGCTGGACACACCTTTGCCTGTTACCTGGAATCATTTTTTTCCTCATTAATTTTTATTATCAAGTACAAGTTCTGTCATTATTGAAAGACTGGATAATGTACTTCAGTTTGATATCACATTCTCCTGTGTAAAGAAGTGAAATAGGACCTAGCCTCTGTTTGAACTATATAGGCAGACTTACAGTAAGCTGAATTTAGTAAACTCTGTTTTAAAAAACAACAGAAATCAACTTACTAAGTGTTTATTATATTACAGACATGTTATTTTCTTTCCCCGTGGCTCCTGTTCTCACTATGACATCACATTGCAAATGGAACATGGATGATATCGTTCTGGAAGCAATGGGCATAATTTGACCACTACTACTCAGACACACACTGTGATCTGTTCTCTTGGAGTTATTACTTATTACTCAGTTACTTAGTTATTACTAGTTTTCCCAAGCGTTACCATGGCTGATCGAGAGCCAAAGAACAACTTTTTTCAGTTCCGGAAGGGGGACAAGAAATGGCACCACAGTCTGCACGGCTCTGATAATGATGCTGATGTAAGTTTGACCTGCTCTTACTAACGTTATGCTCTGACCGTCCTGCTGTTCACATCTCAAAGTCTGCTTTCATAGAAATTTTCCTAGAAAAATATTCTCATCTTTTTAGTTTTTGAAATAAACTTGCTCAACTCTGTAATTATGCCATATTATTATGTTTTTTATATTGACATTGTAAGTTATTTCAATAATTGGAATTGGTTTATAACAACTGTAATCAGTCAACACTGTCAGCTGAGTCTTAACTGTTTAAACTGAAAAACTACACGTTGCATTACAGTGTTACATGCAGAGCCACTCAGGACAGGTGGAGTCACCTGACCTCAGTGAGCAGGAGGCTCTGGCTGCCAGAGCAGACAGGATGTGTGCCCGGCAGGAGGCGCGAACCAAGGCTGTTCTGGAGAGGGTGGGACGCTCCTTCCAGCCTGAGCGGCCCCCTTCACCTCGACCCTCAGTCCTCACGAGGATGCAGAACGCTGTTCTGGCCCCCATGAGGAACCTGGTCCAGAACAAGTGGTTTCACCCCACTGAGCCCATCCAGACAAGGACCAGCAACGGTGAAGCCAACATCCCTGCTCCTCCTCCCACTGGCTCCGTGAAGGACAACCAGAGGAAGAGGAGCGTCAGGATGTCGGCGGGACGAAGGACGTCCAAGACCCAGAATGTCCACAGAGGTCCCGAAAGGGGCGATGAGGATGAATTCTGGTCCATGATGGAAGACGAGGCCACTCGCACTCATCTGAGGCAGGAGGCCTGGAAGGTGGCTGAGCTGATAGCCAGAGACGGGAGGCCCAGCACCGCCAGGTCCACCGGCTCTCTGCACAGTTTGGACCGTGTGGACACAGAGACTCCCGCTGAGCTGCGGGGCTATCTGCAGGTCAGGAGCCCTGCTGAGGTGTCCCGCTCTCAGCCGGCTCACACTCCCACTCCTCCTCCTGCTGCTCCCACAGCCAGGAGGAAACTGTCCCGTCCCGGGAGGTTCCTGAAGCTGCCAAAGGCTGCCAGTGGAGCAGGTGAGTCTCTCTATGCACATACTGTTGCTGTGAACTTCTACTGAAGTGAATTCCCACCCTTCCTCTATTATAAATGATTGTTTGACTTGCTGTAATCCATACATTTCTCCTACTTTTGATTCATACATTCTCCTTAACATGTCTTAGTGTTGGAGTTGTCAGCTTGCTGTGTTTACATAACCTCATTAGCTATATTCATATTTATATTCTATGTTCTTTTCTGTATCCCATTACCATTTGCTGCTACAGCAAACCAATTTCCTCAAACAGTTTATTAAAGTTTCATCTTGTCTTGAAGTCACATGATGTTATTGCACAGAATCACTGATTTTGTCAGCACAATTCCTCAGGTGGAGAGAAAGAACTAGGTGAAGATAGATGAATGTGATGAATGGGTAGAAAGGTGAGTGATGAGCGTCTTGCTCCTAATCTGAACAGATAAGCAGGCAGCCACCGAGCCAAGGGTCCAGGTACAAGATCAGGATCAGGATCAGGATCAGGATCAGGATCAGGATCAGGATCAGGATCAGGTCCAGCAGGTCCAGGTCAATTTGCAGCCCCTGGCCAACCCTGAACAAAGCCTTGAGTTGAGCTTCAAACTGCTCAGCTCAGACGACTGGTGAGGATTTTACTGTAGAGAGTTAGAGAAAGATTCATGTTTTGATCAAGATACTGCCAGGGGCCAGCAGCCTGTTGCACCAGCTGAACCTCCAGTACACTCAATCTTCAGTTAGGGTGTAAAGTCTACACTAAATGTTCGGTTGAAACCAGTTTGACACTAAAGCTGTGTCTTTGTTTCATTGCACCATGTAAGGTACATCTTCTAGCAGAGCATTAAGAGACCACTAACCAAATCATTGTCATAGACCGTGATGTTTTCACCTTCTGTGTTCGAGCCAAAATCAGTTTCTCCTGTCCAAATGAACAGCAGTCTAGTTAATGTCAGCTAACTTACAGGGTAGTGAGAGAAAAAGAGGAAATGAACATCACCAAACGTCAGCAAATAGGTACCTTTTCTAGTACAAAGTATTAGGATTCATTTTACAGAAGACTATTTCAGTTGTTGCAACTGTTAAATGTTTAATAATGTGTGAACTCAGACTTAGACTAAGACTCAGCATTTACGTTCAAACAAGCCCACATTTGAACTTGAGTTTAACTGCCAGGTTTGCAAGGAACATTTGTGTTGTACTTGAAGTCATGTAAAGTACAATTCAATAATTCTTGTCACTGAAACACAGGGAGAAGAAAATTGATGGCTTGACATCTGTTCGAGCGTTGGCACAGCACCACTCAGCAACACTGGAGGCCAAACTTCATGAAGTGTGTCGGGCCGTCGTTGAGGAGGTATTGTTGCCGTTTGCCTCTTTGGCTCTTTCTTTGCCTCTTTGTCTTTGTGGTTCATTTATTTTTCATTTGCGTGTGTGTTAGAAGTCTAGCCATCACTTGTGATCTTCATTGTCGCTCTCCAGGTGAAAAACCTGCGCTCTACAGTGTCCCGTGTTGCCATGGCGACCCTCGGGGACCTGTTCGTTCACCTCCAGAGGGCCATGGACTGTGAGGCAGAGGAGACGGCCCGCATTCTGCTGCTCAAAGTGGGCCAGTCCAACGCCTTCATCCAGCAGCAGGCCAACCTCGCCCTGGATGCCTTGGTGCACAACTGCTGCCCCGGCAGAGTCATGATCGCTCTGCTGAATGGAGGGCTGAGGTAGAGAGTAGAGAACGGCTGCATTCACTTTATCACAATTTATTAAATGAAATGAAACAACATGAGCTTAGTCACCAGCTTCTGTAAATCTCACATCCCCATGTCTTTGTCCCTCCTCAGCCACCGTAGTGCTGCAGTGAGGGGGAGTGCAGCTCAACACCTCCACCAGCTGGCTGACGTCCTCGGAGCCACTCGACTCCTAACAGGCAGGAAGAACTTCACCGAGCGCTTCCTGGTTGCTGTCAGCAAAATGTCTGAGGTGGGATGACTGAACTGTAAAGTTATGCATTTAGGTCACGAGGTTCAGAAATGCATTTTCTTATGATTTGTGGTTTGGGACTCCACCATGAAATCATGTTTGTTTGTTTAACCTTTTAGGAATCTCAGTTCCACTTATCTGTGCATTGTGCTTACACTCTAAAGACAAACGGTAAATGAGAAGTCAATTTCTCCACAGGCACCACGGACGAAACATCCTCCAGAAACTTGCCCTCCATGGCAGCTTCCCAAAATTGTGGGCGAAGACGGTCCCTCAAAAAGACAGAGCTTTCCTGGACACAGTCATCAGGAAGCTGACTGTGAAGTAGAGTGGACTTTCCCTCTGGGTTGATGAGAGGAGCAAAGACATGTGTTAAGCGAACCAACATTTGTAAACAAATGACACGCGGTCCTACGCAGTTCATCTATTGAGAACATTTCCGAGAGAAAATTACTTCCTGTCAATCACATTGTCACGGACAACAATGGAGTAACAGCAGCGTATTGCGATTGCGATAGTAGCTTTGATTATTATGATTTGGTGCTGCAACCAAATAAGAACAGTGGAGTACAAGCACATCTCGAGACGTGTGAACAATGTAGGATTGCTTCACACAATTCAGAGGAGACGTACAAGAGGGTACCAAAGGAGAAGGCGGGCCCTAATGGATGCCTACAATATGTTCTCCGTGTACTTATTACACAGAAGACGAGTGAGGTATTTATTTAACGTTACATGAATTAGGGGCTGTTCACACCTAACGTGTGAACATAACGTCACCTGACGTTAGCTGAGCAGCTGCTAGCGCAGTAATCAGCTGGTTAGCACTTCTAGCAGACAATGTTGTGGAACAAGCAAAGGCTTACCAGATATTTCCAATACATGTCCAGTATATACTGCCTTTATGATCGCTGTTACAGTAACGTAAATTCACAACGTCCTATTTCTCCACCGGCACTTTCACTTTCTCCATATTTGTTGTTGCTATGGGAAACGGCCAGCGTCTCCTTTCCTTTTCTTTTCTCTCATTTTGCTGCTAGGCCAAGTGTCAACATCCGTTTTCAACCCACAATGCACTGTATTTTGGTTTGCTTCCTATATTAGGTCCTATATTAAGTCCGATTACGTTCTCACCAAAAGCGAACTGAACCGTGGTTCACTTGGAAACGGACCGAGTCAAAAGGACCATGGTTCGCTTGTTTGGTTCACACCAGAGTTCGAATGTTCTCACCTCTCCGAACGAACCAGACTTACGGAGTAAGCGCACCATGGTTCGATTAAAACGGACCAAACTGTCACCCAAACCCATAACTGTCACCCAACAACCACGGAGGAACTTGACATGTTGATTGTGTAAAAGTATTTGTTTTTTTTTTTATATTTTATTTTGAGCTTTTTACAATATACAAACGCACAGAGAGAAATTTAAGAAAAAAATTAATTGCAAGAATAAAACACAAAGACCTGTATAACATGGATGACCATTAATCATCCGTGCATGCTAGAATAGTCCGTGTCAACAATGTCTGTAGCTGCCAGAACTGAATGTCCACCAGATCCACAATTGTCCTGAGGTCAGAGGAAATCATACATAACCATGGTCAGAAGATGACCAGTGAATATGCAATGGAAAAATAAATGCAAAGTAGATTAGATCAAGATAAACAAATTAAATGTACAATGGGGCATACTCATCAGGGCACATATAGACCAACACATACACAAGACCCATACATCAAACACCACGTCCCCTAATATGATCAATGAAGGGTCCCCAGATCTTCAGAAACCTTGAGTGAGAATTAGATGTGGAGTATCTTATCTCCTCTAAATACAAACAGGAAACCATGTCATTAACCATGTCATTCTGGCATTACAAGCCCAATAATAATGTCGAAAGACCGGAAGCGCTAAGCCTCCATCTGTCCTGGGTTTTTGCAAATGAGCTTTGGAGATGCGATGGGACTTGTATGCCCAGATCAACGGCTTTTTATATTATTTTAGATTATAGATTCCAAGGTAAGAAAAATGGGTATATTTTGAAAAAGATACAGAAATTTAGGGAGTACCACCATCTTAATAGCATTCACCCGACCGATCATAGATAATGGTAAAAGCTTCCAATTTTCAATGTATTTTCTGAGCTTCATAACCATATCTAGGTAATTGAGCTTGAATAAATGCTTTGGATTCCTGGAAATTTTCAGACCAAGATAGACAAACTGATCAGTCGAGATTTTAAAGGGCAGGTTGTTAAGAAAACTTGAGTTTAAATCATCAGTAAGGGGCATAAAGAGACTCTTTTCCCAATTAACAGAAAAGCCTGATATCTTACCAAAATCCCCAATCAGACTTGAAGAGGAGGAAGAGAGGTCTGGACGTCACAGGAATAAAGCCTGATTGATGAGGATGTATGAGGGAGCCAATATGTTTATTCAATCGGTTAACTAAAACCTTTGCAATTATCTTTTGGTCGTTGTTTAGAAAGCTTAAAGGCCTATAAGAAGCTGCATTAGTTCCATCCCTATCTTTTTTCAATATAAGACATATGTTTGCTTCATATATTGTGCCAGGAAAAATTCCAGTTTTTACAGAGCAGTTGATCATTCGAAGCAGCAATGCTACTGTTTCTGAGTGTGATTAATTTGATCCCAAACCCATCAGGGCCAGGAGCTTTACCATTAGGAAATGAACGTATTGCAGATTTGATTTCTTCCAACGTAAATGCAGTGTCCAGCTCCTTTACGGCATCTGTGCTGAGAACAGGCATCTCTACAGCATTAAGAAAGTCTGCAATGTCAGAATTAGTGGCTGTGGATCTAGAAGAATATAAATGTGTGTAATATTCCAAAAACCTATCATTTATTTGTTTTGGATCTGTAATCAATTGCCCAGAACTGGAACAGATTTTGTGAATTGCCCTATCAGCCTGCATGTTTATGTTTTAGAAGCTGAATGTGATATGAATATCAACATAAGCCCTATTTGGACGGGGTTAGTTATGTGCTGCATACATTTGGATGTACAGTCGGGGGAATCGTCGTCATGAGCAGTCGGGAAGGAGGAGATCACTCCAGGAACAGCAGGAGGATGGAGATTTAAATTCATCTGACGTGGCTGAACACCTCAACATTGGAGTTGTTGGCATATACTCAGAGTAAAAATAGATCTGAATGGGGTCGGGGCATGGTTGATGGGCTGGGGATTTGGATGGATATAATATTCACTTGTATTTACTAATGTATATGTAGGCCTAATCAGTAGAATATGTAAAAACAGTGTAAAAGTATGTATGAAAATGTCCAAGTTTAGTATTATGTTAGTTCAGTAAGTGGCAGGTTAATGTAATCAGGGCAGTAACACTCCTGTCTGGCTGGCTAAAAGGCTTCCCAGTTCAAGCTGGGGATGTGAGAAGTGAGTCACTTGTGGTATAAAGAGGCTTTGGATTGTCAATATCTTTTTTTTATTTTTCTAGCAACATATTACAGTGGGGTCACATACAGAAAGTGATTTGGTCCGAAGTTTCTTTTTAAAACAAAATACATGTTAGCTACATCTTTTACGGGTATTTCATGCTGAAATATAATGTACTAAATTCAGTCTTCTACGTTTTAGTATTGTACGTCATATGAGGCCTTTTTCCTATGGTGAAGACGGGGATAAAGGCTACGTTGAAGTGGATCACATCCCACCACTGGAGTCTCTGAGGAGGGCAAGAGACCAGCCTGAGTTTGATTCAGCTGTTAATTATTCCAGTGCAAATGATTGAGAGCAGCAATCAACAAGACTAGTGTGTTGAGAAACGTACATGTGATGTTTCACTCCAAGCCAAGACAAGTCACCATGACACTGCAGTGTGTGCTCTGCTGCTCTCAGTACTCTGCTGGTACATCTTTCAGGTCAAGGCAACTGGCTTCATTCAGAATAAAATGGTGTTCATCTGTGAAGGCTTTATCAAAGTTCATGTACACCGATAAAAGACGGATGTTTTTAGAGGACTGATAACCTACACATTCAAAAGTGCATTCAGTAGCATCCATAAGTAGCCTGTCTTCAGTTCAGTGCAAGACCTGAAAGGAAGCTGAACACTTGTGAATGACTGGAGTGTCCCCTAAAGATGCAGAGAAACACTTGCACTAACCATTTCACTCTGCACACCCCAATATCCGTACTGCTCAAACTCAAATATATATGACAAGAAACAAACAACCTGCCGCATGGTGCTGAAGTCAAATCCATCCAATCTGTAGAACATTACTAAATCGAATAAAATATGAACAGAATTGATTCATATTGGGTCCAGTGTATACTAACTCTCAGAAACAGCAAATGTAACTACGCTTGGAAAGGCAAAATGAAACAGAGCTAATCATTCAAGGAAACTACAGGCAGAGGTTGGCGGTATAGTGTTGAAATGACAAGTGTTTGATTCAATGTTCATTTAATTCAGTAAGAAAATGTGCACTGAATAAAGAAAAACCAGGGTGCAGGGTGATAGAACGTTAACGTTGTTGAACGTTGGTGCAAAATGGCCGCTTTATAGAGAAGCCCTCCCTCTTTGATTCTAAGGATTCTGCCTACTGTTCATGTTTTAGATGCTCCAAGATCAGTTCAATATATAGAGTGGAATGAGACTTCTTATGCTATGTGGTGTACGTTTCTATGCAAATGAGAGCAGAATTTTTTGGCACGGTGGCCCCAGTGGGAATCAAACCTAACCCTGGCTGTTAGTACCACGCCCAACCCAGACACACACACACACACACACACACACACATACACACACATGTTTACTCCAGTGTATAGCTCTTTCTTGTCACTAGCAGCAGGCTAACATGTCTAACCTCATCTACTCACTGTGCTGAGTCCAAACAACATCTGCTCAAAGGTTTAAGAGGAAGTTCAGAAACACTGGGTGTTCAATGCCGTGTGGTACCATTTCACATCAAACAAGCAGGATACATACATCCATATACAACTGCTCCATTGACATAACTTGCGTGTTACAGCAGCTTTTTCCCCCACCCTTAGACAGGTGAGCTCACCTATCCAAGGGTGGGGTGAATACCATTTCAAAGAAACTTGATGCTATCTGTTTCAATGGAACAGTCTAATGTCACAGTACCTAAATGTTTTTTCAGAGAATTTCATCAGAATTGTTTTCACAGGAAAGTTTTTTAGCACATGGTTTATAAATACTGCTTCAGATGCCTTTCACCTCACCGTGAAGCATATTTTCAGGGAAGCTGGACCTACCTGTAACAGCTAGAGAGATGGTGTCAGGTGAGGTCCATCTCCCCTGGGGTTGGTCTGTCTCAAACCTGAAGTGGTACTGGCCCGCATCACTCAGCCTAACACCCCTAATCTGGACTGAACAGCTGGAGTAGCTGCCCCCGATGTAGCTGGAATCCAGGATTGGCTTGTTATACATTTGTACATTCATTCACAAATCCATTCATTCAGTAGTTTTCTGTCAATTTGTGCATACTATGATTCTCTGGTTATTCATTCTTTCATTCCTTCACATTCTTGAAATATCACAATGGTATTCATTGATTCATTGATTCTGTGCCATTACATCATTTGTGTGTGTGTGTTTTTCTTACCGTGTGCGTCCACGGTAGGACAGGCTGATCAGGTCTGGGTCAGAGTGATGGGTAAACTCCCTGCGACCCTCTGCAGACACACGGAACCACATGACCCGCCTCACTGTGTGGCCTATAAGTTAAAAAAAACAGTAAATTCAAAAGCATAAGACTAATGCAAAGAAGACTGATGGTAACAATGATGATGGAGAAACAGAAGAATTAAAGAGTAGAAGAAGAAGAAGAAAAATAAGAAGATAATGAAGATGATGATGACAATCGAGAAAAGTGAAAAAAAAACCATCAGTATCAAGCATCTCAGAGTAACAGTTTAGGATCATTTCTGCAACTGCAAAATAAGTTGGTTTCTAGCATTTGAAAGGGATGCTGGCTTCATCACTGCAGATTTTTTAAAACAAAAACTGTAAACTCAATACCTAATATTTAACAAAAGAGAGATAACTACACGTGCAAACTGTTTTGTAAGCAAACATAACATAATTTTGGTAATAATGTCACTTTCTCAGCGTAAGCCAAAATCTTCTCAAAAGTAACAAAACATTGCAACATAAAAACTGAAAGTTAATACATTGGCAGGATACCTGATGGGTAGTCATAACGGCAGGGCAGAGTGACAGTTGTTCCTGCCCACACACAGATCTCCCTCCTAGAAAATGACACACTCCACCTGCTTTGGCTACCTGCAGGACACACACACACACAAAGACACACACACACAGTCATTGAGATGTATGGCACAAATACACAGGCACGCTCACAAGTCAGTTAGTAACGTGCACACATACACAAAAAGCACATCGCTGTCAGACCCACCAAAAAACATGAAATACATGCAAAGCACCCAAGGCCTTCCAAGAGCATCTTTACACACAGCTGTCTTTCCATACTGCAGCTTTCCACCATCTGCTCCAGTGTTTATTAAAGACTGGTTCGAGAGCCAAAGGTTGGGTTCGGGAAGATCAAAACAGATCAACAAAATTTCTAAATAAACTAGCATCCAAAGCTACTGGCTGTGTTATATTCCCAAAGTCCCCAAAATATAAGATATGTTAGAGTTAGGGAATAAATTATTGGAGACTAGAAGATCAGCGGCCTAAAAGAAGGGCACATTTTGGCAGGCGAAAAAGAAGAAAAATGATTCCGTCAGTGTGTGGATCCTCGGAGAAAAAGTTGTAAAACCACAGATCCACTCAGCTCAGCGAGTGACACATAAAATGGAGCACTGATGATGAGGCTTGATGTGCAGCAGTGGTGTCAGCCTGTGCTGCTAACTGCCTGCCTGGCTGACTACCTTGCACAAAAGCCAATCAATACTTCCTGTATAAATAACCTGAGCGTAAAGGCAAGGGCACCTGGCTGCTGAACCTTAGATGTATAATGGATCCTGTAGGTCAATGATTCATTTTTCTGTCCAACTGTTGTCACTTGTCATATGTGTGACACCTTTTTGAAGTGAGCAACATGGATGCAAGACAAATATCTGACAGTAAAACAGCCTGCCATCTCATCTCTCACCTCTTCTCATATGCAGAGAAACACTGAAGTAATAAAACGATACTTGTTTGATTCAAAATTGCACATCATGATGACAAAGTTCTAATTTATGATTTAGTAAGGTGTTTTTCTTTACCTGGTAAAGCTGTTAGGATGGTGCCCAGAACTAACGCACCTGCCAACATCTCCGCTGACACAAGCTCTGTAATGTCACCGGAGAAAAGGAGAGAGAGGGATGGAGAAAAACAAAAGGGGAGAGAGAGAGGGGTAAACACAACATTTATCCTGCAAAACACCATCCTGATCAAAATATGATGCACTCACCTGTTAAAGTATCTTCATTCACCTAGGTCAGTCAAATAGAGCGGGGCTTCTGAGACGCGTGCGGTGCAGAGGGAGATTTTTACAGAGGTGAGAGTTGCATGGTGATCAGAATCGGATAGCAAGAGGTGGGAGGAGTAGGGAGAGAAGGACGAGGATGAGGAAGTGGAAGTAGATGTAGTTGTTTTTTTCAGTAGTTTCAACTGCCCACCATCTTCCATCTTTTGAAGGAAAACTTTGTCTTGTTGCTATTTTCAGGCCTATCACTCTTTCCACTTCCCCCTCTGTAGCTCACTGTGTTTTTAAAGGTCAGTGAGCTGGTGACTCAGGTTTGCTACTTTGAGTTACTGTGACAGTAGCATTTCACTTTCACTAGCAATTGAAAGTAATTAATCTGTAGTAAGTAAAAGTAAGTAATCAGTAATCTGTAGCCTTATTGTACAGCAAGAGATGGAAGGAGAAGGAGTAGGAGGAGGAGAGGAAGGAAGGCTCAAGTGGAGGAGGAGGGAGAGGAGGAGGAGGATGGAGACACTTTCCACTTTGAAAGGAGCTAAAGTGCATCAGAAGTCCAATCAGGTGATCCTAAATTGAATCAAATATTGGAGGCCATATTAAAATATCATCTTCCTATTTTCTGTATGGACATCAAGCAAATACTTAGATACTAGAATCTCATTCATGTTCACTCTAATTGTGGGTCTTGCCAGTCTCATCTGCCACAGCTATAGTCAGGTTCAAGACCTTGAGTCAGAAAAACAACATTACTCATTCTTGTTTTTTTGTTTTATTTATTAATTTGGGCCTATGTATGTATGTATGTAGCCTAGGTATTTAGTTAGTAAATAATGTCAAATTATTCTCTAGGCTGGTGCAATCCTTACACTTGTGTTTAAAATGATCAACGATAGAGACCATAATGAATCAAGCCCTCTTTATCTTGGAGTAGAGAACAAGCAAAGGGCTCTTGAACGTACATCAAGCCAAACAGACCTCCATTCAGTGATCTTATCCATGGTTCTCTAAATGAGAGCCAGATAAGCCTCTGCCACGACATTATCAGAATCAAGACCCTTCTGTCAGAAAGATGGCCTTTTCCTCTCACTTTTTACTCTTTAAAGTGTGTGAAATTGCTAACGATATTAGTGCAAACTTTGTACAGGTGATTAAATGAATTATTAAAAGACAGGCCTGCATGATTAATTTGTGAAATGAAGGCCTACTGACATATATTTATATATAAGTCAAGCAGACATCGACTCAGCAGCCCAGATGTCCTCTCATCCATGGTCTAATTGAGAATTGCTGGCAGAGAAAACTACCCACAACCAGACGTGGTGAGGTTCGAGACCTCTCAGTCAACTGTGACCACTTAGCCTGATGAGCCTAAACGACTTTAACATCCTACCCCGCGACGACTTGGCCAATAGATGTCAGTTTAGCGTCACTACTTGGCCAATTGGCTACTTACCCCGGCTTTGACCCTGGAGTAATGATGATGTACAGTTTAACATTTCAGTCAATCTCTATTCACAGCCGTCCAAGTCGGGGAAAAGAAGGGAGTCTTAGTTCAGGGCTTCGGAGATGATATCTCTATCTACATCTGGAAATGAACATTGACGTTTTACTTATTAGCCCACTGATCAGGGATGATTAGGAGACAGAAAAAACATAAGGGATCAGCGCTGGAGATAGGAAGCATGAATCACCCTATATCCTGCCGGGTTTCTTAAATTAAGGTTCAGGATCCACGGGCCTCTTTTTGGTGGCTCCCCACATGACAGTTGTAGGGATGTTAGCAGTTGTGATAAGTATAATGTTAATAGATGGTAGTTATGCATATAGATTTTTGGGCAAGCGACAGTAAGTTCCTCATTTGGGTTCTGAAAAAGTTTTAGAAACCCTGACCTGCATAACACGTTTTTTTCTAAAACATGACTGCATCATTTCCAGCAGGGAAGTTGAGCGTGAGTTTGAACCTCAATCATAATGAGAAGCAGAAATACCGTGGTTGGTAAAGTTACCTTCAAAATCTAATCAAAATCTGCAGGATGTGAGGTTAAATGAACAGTATATTCCAGCTCACAGATTGGTGGGTTGGATTATGGGTTGGGACCCAAAATGGGTCACAGGCCCGCTTCTAGTGGGTCTCCACATGACACGAATGCTAGTATGATTTAATGATCCTGGATCCCAGGAAAAAAAAAAAATCCCATTTGGGTCCCTGGCTGAAAAAGTTTAAGAACTTACACTCTCCATACATACAATATTTTCCCCCAAACACTGTGTGTATTATTCTGAGTGAGGAGAGTGGTGGGGTTTGAGCTTAACCTGTAACCACAGAATGACTTCAAAAGGATCACGGCACACTAATAGGTCAAAGCCTGATGTAATCTTAATAGAAAACAGACGAGACTAAACGAATGAAGAGAAACAGATGGATGGCGCTAGATTAAGTGTGACTGACCACAAACAGAGAAAGAGAGGGAGAGAGAGAGAGAGAGAGAGAGAGAGAGAGAGAGAGAGAGAGAGAGAAAGTTATGAGAGGAAGGCAAGAGCAAGAGAGCAAAAGAGACACACAAAGATAAGTAACAACGCTAAGGGGAGAGAGAGAGAGAGTGCTAGGAAACAGGAGCAAAAATATGAGAGTGAGACAGCAAGAAAGAAAGAAAGTGAGAGGAGATGAAGCAAGAGCGGCAGAGAGGGGGAGTTAAGAGAAAAAAGGTACGGGAGAGAAGGAAAAGAAGAAATTGGTGGGGGTGGGGATTAAGAGAAAGGTATAAAAGAAACTGAGCACAGTAAATGAGAGTTAGGTATGTGAGAGAAGAGAAGAGAGAGAGAGAGAGAGAGAGAGAGAGAGAGAAGAGAAATGGAAAAAGTGGGAGAGGGAGGGATGGAGAGAGAAACGTACGACGACGTATCCAGCCCTTAGGGTAGGGAAGGTATCCATCCATTGACCGCAGCCTCCAGGCCAGATGAAGTGTGACCGTCTGGTGGTCAGACTGGACCTGAAGATTTTCCGCTGTTGCAAAACACTTCCTGCCTGCTGTTTTCATGTAATCCGACCGCTCACAGTTTGCTCCCCTGCTAAACTTTAAGTTGTACAATATGTTAGTTATATGTTATTCCTATGCCCGCAGATTAGAGTCCTGGCTCTTCCAGCGTTGGAAGCGTTCCACATTAACAAATAATGATTGGACTGTCCAACACGTGTTAGTCTTTAAATTGAGTGATATTCTCCGTGGGGGGAAGTCTGGGCAAGAATGATGATGATCAGAGCTGCAATCATATCTGACAATGTGATATGTTGTTTTTTAGGAGCTACAAATGATGACTTGAGGAATGGGATTTTTGCCCAGACAGTCACTGGAAGTAGCAGAGAGTTAACTAAAGAAAATAAAGAGAAACAAAGATGTTTGTCTTGTGGTGAGATGAAGCAAGTTTCTTCTCTGGTGAATTTTTGAGGCAGGCTTATCTGTCATAAAACTGATCGTCACATCACATCAATGAAACACAGAGTATTTAGACATTTAGACACTTGACTTTCACAAATCAGCCAAACCAAACACTTCATGATTTTTTAAAACTCCTAAATCTTTGAAACCTATCGGAGTACTATTAAATTTACCCTGGCTTCGCTCATTCCTGTCCCATTCACAAACTCTGCTGGGTCGGGTTTCTGCTCCTTGTCTGCCAGAGACCTGTCTGTGGCTGCTGTGGTATTCCACGGTGAATGAGTCATGTCTGGTGGTTATTATGGGCAGGCGTTTGGCTCCCCCCATCTCTCACCCCGTCTAGTGGCAGGAGACAAAATTACAGCTTTTTTTGAGCCTTGTCCAAGCAAGTTAACTGAGATCAGATTCCTATCTAACCAGGCTAGTTGACTTAAGTAAACATTCTCAGTAGAGTAACAACACATTCTTGTTTTAACTTTATTCTAAGTTGATTAATAACACACTCCGGTTTTGACAATTATGGATGAACACATTCTTATTTAACCATTGAAGCTGAAAAACACGCTCTTATTTAACTGCACAAATTGACTAACAGAATTGACTGTTTTTACTTAACTAGGCTGATTGAATAAACATACATTCATATTAAACCAGGCTAATTGACAAAAAACAAGCTTGCTGACTAAGTATATTCATATTTAGCCTGGCTAGTTGATGACTAATTTCACGAAGAAGAACACCTCCTTGTTTCACCAGACTAGCTAACCAAGAATACTGTATATTCTTATTTAACCAAACTACTTGCCTAAACTCTCATTCTAACTAAACCAGGCAAGCTGACCAACAATACATTCTCATTCAACCAGACTGGCTGACTAAGAAAACATACCTTTGCAGCATAAGCCTGGGGACAGTAGTTTCACTGGGAAGGATTGTTACACCAACACACACACACACACACATACACACTACAACAGCTAGACCTTTATACTGTTTGTCACTGATTAGTTAGGGGTTAAAAGCCTTGCTCAAGGGACCACAGACAGTAAGTGGTGCGGGAGAGAAGAGCGCTCCTTGTTCATGTCTTCTGTCCAGATTTTCCCAGCTGGTCTTTATCTCAGCCTACAGTGGCACAAACTTTCTACTGAGTGCCAATTGAGCCCCCCCCCCCCCCCCCTCTCTCTCTCTCTCTCTCTTTCTCACTCTCTATTTCTTGTGCTCTCAAATATGAGTAAAAGCCATTTCCTGGTCTTCAGATTGAGAGAGAACACATGTGCGTCTCCTGTATGTGTGTGAGACAGGCAGAGTGTGGGTCTGCGAGTGTACTTGTGTTTGTGTGTGTGTGTGTGTGTGTGTGTGTGTGTGTGTGTGTTGCCGTTGGTGAGCGAGTGTGCATGCAGTGTGTGTGTGTGTGCTCCTGTGATGGTTTTACCATGTGGAGAGTCCCCGTATGGGACTGAATGAAGACGGATATGAGGGAACCTGTCAGGTCTGGGCTACTGTCGGAAACCCTCCCTCCTATTACGGCCTCCTCCTCCCCCTGCTCTTCCTCCTCATCATTCTTTAAAAAAATTAACATATGAAGATAGTACAAGAGAATTAGGTTATATTTAATAAGTTATTGGGTTATATTTAATGTTATTGCTTATACAGTCTAAAATAAATTAACATTTTTTTGCAGCCACTCATAATGATTTATCCATCATTCAGTGTTGTAATAATCTAAAACAAATTTACGTGTATTGACATATAGGCTACATATTCATATAAAGTTTTTAATTTTCATGAAGAACATTTTGATACCAGGACTGTACTCATGGGCGGCGCTAGGGCATTGCGCATGGGGAAGCTAAAATTCCCAGGATTTTCAAAGGACAAAATTAGGCAAACCACCTAAACAGCTCGACTGGCACTATGGAATAAGAAAGGCCACATCTTGCCATGAAATATAAAATTAGAATCAATGCATTAAGCTCAAAATGATCAAAATTATTACAATTGTCGCTGGTATGGCCAAATTGAGATAACCAGTAGAATAATTCCATTAATTATTCACACAGAAGCAATGCTCACCTCAGACATCTACTATTCTGAGGTCAGTTTGTCTTTACCAGTCAGAGATGTTTCTTTTGTTATTGTTATTTAATAAGAGCATCACAGCATGACAGAAACGTTTGTGTTATGAGCGTGCGCTTTTGGGCTGTTAAGGCCCATTCACACCTAGAGTGACAACTATAGATAACTATACTGCGCTCCATCAATCCATGTCATCCATCGATGGATAGGTCTCATGAAGGTAAAAGGTAATTGTGGTCTGTACTGGGCTAGATTAGGGGGTTATTCTTACCAATATCTGTCATCCAACAGTTTGTAGGATATATTTCAGTTGATGAAATCGCTATATCCATCCAAAGGCGGCTTGACGATGTGGTGCGCATTTTCAAAGCGCTGCACAATTAAGCACACCTCAACCAGTGTACCTTGATATTGCACAACCAGCATCAGGCTCTTGCCAAATATGTACACAAACCTCTGTGGTTGTGGGCACACATGGCATGGCTATTCCGCGCAGCTTCCAAGTTTCTACAGTGCAACTCATCAGGAACACAGGAGACGGACGGTGACACTCTGGAGACGCGCTGGACACAGGTTCACAGCTCCATCCAAACACCCCACAACAACTGCATGGGTCGTCTCCTTCCTTCCAACAGGTTTCCCAATAGTAGAGCCTGCGGCATGCCATTTTGTAATGTCATGACTAGTTTTAACCGTAATAAACTGTAACATCCTTAGCATTAAGCTAGCTTAATGCTAGCTTTCCATGTACAACATGGAAAACGTGAACGCAAAAAATGACACAATTAAACGTGAGACACTCGCTGAGAAATGCGTATTGATTCGACATACCGGTGACATGGTTTGGTTAAAAAATAAAAACATGACAAAACATGGTACGGCAAAATAAGGCGAGTCAAAGTTAGTCAAGCTAACTTTAGCTCACCTAACGTTAGCTTACATAACTTGGATGAAAACGGAGAAGATTTGTTAAAATATGAGCCTTTACATTACTGGTTGTCCATGAAGATTTGTGTTTTTAATTAACATCCACACCGCCGACATGTTTTGAGGTGAGTTAGCATGTGACAATGACACCAACTCCGCTGAGAAATTGCTCACGTGTTTTGCGTCATCGATCGGTTTTTGCAGTCGGCGACTATAAAGCATTGTCGGAATTCTCCGATCTCATATTTATACTGAATATTGGCCGATTCCGACTGCTGGCTGATCGATCGCGGCATCCCTATATAGAGCTGTTTAAGCTTTCTCTGGAAGCCTTCGCATCGCATTCAGTCCCACTGTGAGACAAATTTTTCTACCATTTCTGAAATAGCCCAACATCTTACTCAATGTACACTTATGCATGTGTTTGACAATGATCCAACAATTAATTCTTACTGAATATTTGGGCTTGCTGAGAGAGAAAGGCACAAGGTCAAGTGATCAAAACTTCATGTTTTTATAACTATATAAATAGATTTCCATTTTTCTTCTACAAGAGAGTGTTACATCTTTCCCTCTCAGCATGCTATTTTGGATTTAAGGTTGCATCGCTCCTTTTTGTTGCTTTAGCATGGATGTCTTTTTCAACAGAGGTCAAAACTCCAGCAACACTTGTAGTATATAGAACAACTTTATTGTTAGACCAACGCTGACCCTGATGAAGGCCACAAGCCGAAACGCGTTGGTCTAACAATAAAGTTGTTCTATATACTACAAGTGTTGCTGGAGTTTTGACCTCTTTAGACTTTTTTCCCTTCTCCATGCACCTTGGAAGTAGGTGAAGTTGTGCCAGAAACCCCAACTCTACTGTCTTTTTCAACAGTACTGAATATTTGAGCTTAGATATGATATTTTCACGTCTTTCATTTTCCTGGATCACTTATGAAATTTCCTATTTTTACTTTTTATTTAATGTTTTTAAGAAAGGAATGAATGAATGAATTTCTTTATTTGACCAGGACAAAGTACAAAGAACATTAACCTTATAAAACAAGGAGAGATGTAATGTACCAGGTTTTAGCAAATTGCTATTTTCCGCCCGTAGTCCCTGGGCAGGTAAGTAGGCATGTAGTCAGTTAAATAAAAGTAATTCATGACTCATTGTGTTTTCCATTTAGCTGGGCTGCTAACAGTCATCGGGGTACTGATGCATGTGACCAACCTAAGGAACCGTCATCTGACTAGGGACAACATCCTTGCCATCGGTCAGGTGGTCCCCACCCTCTACCGCCGCCTCACCGGAGAGTCCAGTGGCTATTCTTGGATTTACCATGAGGGGGCCTTCCAAGCAGACCTGATGACTTCCCCCTTCGTCTGTCCATCCCAGGACCACATGGAGAACACACCACTAGGTAGGGATGGGACGATATGCTTATTACCCAATACAAGTCGACAATCTCCATATTGTTGCCATTCCCAAATAAGCTTCACAAAACAGTAGACATTCTGTCTAAATGATTCTAAAATGCTGGTGTATTCAGAAGTTATGAGACTGATGGCTGTCTATTGGAGACTTTTTAAATGACTATATTCAGATTAACACCATATTCACCACCATATTCAGATACACCACTGCCACCTATTTAGCTAACGTTACAGTCAATCAAACAATAGATGGCTACATATTCCTTCACGCTCCTTGCCATGCTAGGTAGCAAACTTTACACTATAGTAATTTAACATTCAAAGATGTATAATGAGAAAATGACAATGATATTTCTGTCTGTTTACAAGTTAAATTCACTTGAACACATCAGTTCTTCTTTCCCAACATTTTCACAACCTGCCAGCTCCGTGGAGTGAACTGTTTGTGCCTGTCATTTGATTGTGCATTTGTTTAAAGTGGCCCGGCTTCCTGGTTGGGTGGATTTTTTTTTTAACTAAACCCCAATCCCAAATCTGTGGTGTAGCCTGACATCTAATGGTGAAAAGTAGGGTAGATGGAGGGGTAGGATAGTAGATGTCAGGTTTCACCACAGATTTGGGTTCGGGGCTTAGTTACTCTGTGATTTGCCTGAAGGGCCAAACACTGCAGAGCCGGCAAACTTTGGTGTAATTGTTGACAGGGATTAGTGGGCAGGTGATCGACATTACTGGGCCCGACATTAATGGGCCCACACACTCATTTCTATGATAGGGGAAACACTGCAGCCACGAAACGATGTAATAGGATAAAAGTTCAATGACAACAAAGTATGACTGCAGAATTATGTTTATTTCTGAACCACAAATCTTTCTAGCAATGGCATTGGCTTGCTAGAACCTAAACAACACATTTAAAAATGTCATTACAAAGTGCAAATAATAATAAATAATAATAAATAAATAATTTTGATAGGAAGCTTGTGAAATTGTGATGGGCATGCCGTCTCATTTGTGATTACTACAACAGACTAAGATATAGCTGATATTGCGATTTTTCTGCCCCACGATACGTATTGTAACATTTTTGTATTGTGATATATTGAATTTCAATATACTGTCCCATCTCTAGGTCCATGGAAGCACCGGCATCTGTGATAATGTCCACAGCAACCTCCACGTCTTCAGCTCGCTCCCTTGTGACACCAAGCCACCCTGACAAGATCGAGCCAGCAGCCCTGATGGCAGACCCCAGGAACCACATCTACCCTATGGAGGTGATTGATTGAATTTATTATGGGCAAAAAAATAATCAAACATGTTAAAAGACTTACATTGAACCCAGAGGATGCCCTGTGAGAGGGGAGCTGAAGGGTCGGGGGAGGCTGACTGACTAACGTCCAGAGGGCCACATGATGCTGTCCGTCTTCTGTACCTTCCCCAGGTTTAATTGTTTGTTGATACAATTTGGTTTCTGATCTGCTGAGTGGGCTGTCCCAAGCCAGCAGAGTCAGCCGTCTCTTTAGCCTATAGGCCTATTTGTTGATACAATTCACTTTCTGATCTACTGAGTGGGCTGTTCCATGCCAGCACAGTCAGCCGTCCCTTTAGCTGTCCCTTCTGTACCTTCCCCAGGGCCAGAGATGTGGCGGCGATGTGTCAGAGTTGGAGGAAGAGGAAGGCTACCAGCGATGACAGCAGCAGCAGCCCCCCTCCTCCCAAGAGACACCTGATACTCTGATTGTAGGTACTGTAAATAGTAGTTTTAGACATAAATAGGTTTTTAGAGATTTGGTAGCCGGTGTGATACACTGTCCTCAGATCTCGGTATGATTGTTTGTTGATATAATTCAGTTTCTGATCTGCTGAGCGGGCTGTCTCAAGCCAGCAGAGTCAGCCGTCTCTTTAGCCTATGGGCCTATTTGTTGATACAATTCACTTTCTGATCTGCTGAGTGTGCTGTTCCATGCCAGCACTGTCAGCCGTCCTATTAGCTCAGAGCCTCCTATGATTTTAGACGTAAGTAGGTTTTTAGAATTATATGGTAGCTGGAGTGAGTCGTGATACACTGTTCTCAGGTCTTAATGTAATTGTTTGTTGATACAATTGAGTTTCTGATCTGCTGAGCAAGCTGTCTGAAGGTAGCAGAGTTAGGCATTCTTGTAGTCTGTAAGTATTGATATAATTCGGACCTGTTATATACTATATAGGCTACTGTATTAACTGTAAATTGTAAGTAAGTAAGTAGGTAAGTCAGTAAGTAAGTTTAACTTCATAGCACCTTTGAAAACAAGAAGTTACAAAGTCCTTCATGGAGAAAAGCAGCCAATTCCACCAGGCTTCACTCTCTTCTCCACCAGCCAGTAACACCAGGCTTCACTCTCCTCTCTATCAGCCAGTACCACCAGGCTTCACTCTCCTCTCCACCAGCCAGTAACACCAGGCTTCACTCTCCTCTCTATCAGCCAGTACCACCAGGCTTCACTCTCCTCTCCACCAGCCAGTAACACCAGGCTTCACTCTCCTCTCTATCAGCCAGTACCACCAGGCTTCACTCTCCTCTCCACCAGCCAGTAACACCAGGCTTCACTCTCCTCTCTATCATTCAATACTACCAGGCTTCATCCTCCTCTCCATCAGTTTGAAAAAATAAAGAAAAATGACCTTGTCTCAAGCCAGTAATCATCAATATCTGACACAACCAGCACCTGTAGCTTCATTCATAGTAAGTGACTGTCCTACCGCTTGTTAGCTAACACTCCTGATAAGCATGTTACTGTCATTTTGTGATCTGTTTGGCAGCCTGTGTTTTTTCCTGGACATTAGCTGTAACGTTACGTTTGTAACGTTAAGTTAGTAACGTTAAGTCCGCTCCTCTTGCCACGGTGCGATGCGGTCAGCAGTCGGAATCAGAACGGGAGAGACAGTACCGGCTAACTTGTTTTGCTAGCCAACTACCCTTCACAAAACCATAAAAATAAATACTTTCCCTTTTGTTTTCTTAAAGGACAAGGGAGAGATGAATGAATTAGACCTCAGCGACATTGTTTTGGAAATAAAAACAAAGTTTTTGCACACTGATATCCAAACACACATCTCTTCCTATCTCTCTCCATATTGCTCTGTCAGCTACTACGACCCAGAAACGGTGAAGTGCGGTTTTATATGACTGGTGTGGCTAGCTAGAGGTTGAAGAATGATTGATGGGTGGATGTCATGATATTATTGGTTGAAATTGGTTGGTTCACGCTTACGTAAGCACACGGCATATTTTGTATTACAGGAAGAAAACATGATTGGATTTTGATATAAGAATACAAAGAAATTGATTTTGTTGTTGTATTGTCTTGGCATATATTGTTAAATAGGTGCACAATATGACTGGGGATGTGCTCTAAAAGGGTTAAAAATGCATTTTTCATTTCATATCGACTTTAAAAGTCAACAAAGATGTCTTTCCAGAGAGAATTTGCAAAACACCAGTTGTAAAACAGGCGTAAAAAATATTCATTTTCAGAGATGGAGAATTGAGAGCAGATTACCTCAAAAGTTAGAAACATACATATTACAGAGTAGAAACTGTAAAAATCCTTGATTGGATTTTTTTTTGTTCACTTTGTCAGTTGATGAGAATTTGTGAGGGTTTTTCCAAATACCTTTCTCCTCTGATGAAGGAAATTCCAGTATTCACCAAGAGATGTTTGTAGGATGGCAGCTGTTCTGAAGCATGAGCGCTTTTGCTGCATGTTGGATCAGTGACTTCTAAACCCTCAGCAATGTTTAGGGGTATGTCCCTTACAACATTGTATACCTTGTATACCTGGGGGCCAATAAATCATTTACTTGGGCCAGTTGATTGGTCAGTAATTGGGCCGATTGGGCTATTGCCCCAGAAAATAGGTTGCGGTCTAACTATTTCTCACCCGGTAAAAGGCCTATTGTCTTTGGCTCTCTGCTCTGCCACTGGCCCACTCCTCTCACTGTTTTGAAATGCCTTTCATTTTTGATAGTATCTAACCTTGATTGTTGAGATGTGTAGCCAACAGTTAAATGTTGATTTGATTTCCTAATTCCCACCTAAAAAAATTTAGGTGACAAGTTAAGAGTAACTCCTTCAGGAGATTTACAAATCTCAACCTAAGTATACCTATAAATACATTTACCTAAATATTCAACAGATTTCTTAAGGAAAATTCTACAGATAGATGGTATACATCTATTTGAATCATGTACCATCATTGTTTCACATTTATTTGAATACACCTTGAGACCTGAAACGGTGAAGAAAATCTGTAGGCCGTCTGAAATTATGTGAAACTGCTTGATTCTTTAACAAAAGGCAAGTATCGTCAGTGAGCTGACTGATAGATAAAAAATTTGTAATTTTTTTAATTTATATCCATTATTTGTTTTCTGGGGATTACAGTATATTTTAGAACCAGCAGCAGTACTATAAGATGAACTTTCAAGATGAACAGTCAATAAATTGTCTCCCATTCATTGTCAGTGGAGTGCCTTTACATCAGATTAGAGTGTCGGTTCATTGGTTTTGTAGCTTTGGGGGTGAATTGAGTGTGTTCATAAGCATTGATTGAACTGTCCGAAGCCATATCAGTAATTGTTTTCGGCTACAGCAGTACTTTTTTGACTGAATGGTATTTTCTTCTAACTTGTTGAACACTTTGGTGTTGTTATGATCAAAGTTATGGTTTTGTGCAAGATAAAGCAATGGTTTCACATAGCCTACATGGAGCAAGCACAGTCCGAGCCTTTCCTGCAGTCCCAAACCCAATCCTAACCTTAACCCAAACCCTATAATTAGTTTTTTTGGAGGGAAAATGGTCCACACAAGTCATTTTCTGGTAATTGACTGCAAGTAGAGTTTAAATGGTCACAGACACATATATATACATATATATATATATATACACACATACACACACACACACACACACACACACACATATACACACACACACGCACACATGCACATACAAATGCACACACAGACACACGTGCCGCCCACATGCATGTACACACACGCATGCACACAAACACACACATACACAGTGGTCGTGCAGCTGCGGTGTGTGTGATAATGAGATAATCCAGGGAGGGAGTCATCTGGACTGTGTTATATCATCTCCTTGGAAACGGTCCACAGTTCTAAAATAGGAGTGTTTGGTCCCAGTCAGCTGCAGCATGATGTCATCCAATATAATTCCTACAATCAAGAAAAAAAAAGATATTTGATGACATGCGAATGTGCAAAAAACAGTGGTTTCCTTAAATATGGAGATTTTTGTGGTGCAGACTAATTCAGCGCTCTGTCTGCAGCTAATGTTTGTCTAAACAGAGACATGCCGTAAACTGAGAAACTTGTTGCCCAAGCCCTTGCACCTGTCTCTGATTTTCTTAGGGGAATGAACGGCTGAAAAAACAAAATAAAGGAAAAACACTTGCTTCTATTTTTTTTTTTAAGTAAGCAAATACGCAAATCATGAGTGTCCTTTTTTTCTCCTTTTCCCTTTGCATTATCTCAATGACAATGTATTGCAAATTGTCAAAAATACATAATATAGTTGACAAAATGTACCTCAGTCCATTGGTTCACAGGGCGTTGCAGGTGTTTCAGGATTCTAATGAGTTTAACTGAGCTACTGACTTCATAGCACTAGGTGTCCCCCCCTGCTGCGGCTAGTATTACTAAACTGCACATCTGGACTGGGCAGTTTTACAGTACATTTACAGTTTCACAGTAGAACCATATGCAGGTAAAATACTTTTAATTGCATACATCAGTTAGGAAATTCAAAACAAAATGCGCACAATAGAATATAACCTTTACGTTTCCACTGTTTTTTAATGTCTGGTTGGTTAACTGGCTGAAATTCAGATTAATGAGTTTCATCTGTAGCAGCCTGTCATTTCATCTGGCTAAAGGGATGTGAATCTAGATGTATGTGAACGTGACCGTGTCACTCTCGCCTTGAAAGAGCCTTAGATTAGCCGGGTCTGGTCTGTTTCCCTAGCAATAGCTTTATTAAAGACTGCATCTGTGTGTGTGTGTGTGTGTGTGTGTGTGTGTGTGTGTGTGTGTGTGTGTGTCAGTCAGTGGTGTGTGGTTTACTAGCCGGTTAGTGGTTCTCAGGGGACAGCCCTCTCCAGCTGCTGCTTTACAAGACTGCAACATCAAACACACACACACACACACACACACACACACACACACACTCACACACATACACATACACACACAAAGAAGGTTTGACTCCACACATCTCACACTTCAACCCTCGGCCTCACTTAACAAGTTCATCAAATGACCTCCTCTTTAGTCGCCTCTGCTCTCCTCTCCCCTTCCCAACTTACCTGACACCTCCTTCTCACACCTCCTGCAGCCTCACTCCCTTCTGTTGAAATGCAGTAAAACATATAAGGATAGTTGATTAAGCAACTCTTATTTGCTGTTAATATACAGTGTAATTTTGCAGTGTAATATGTGGTGGGCATGGTGAGTAGGGAAACTGTCCTTCAACAGAGTTCAAGCCCTGTGTCAACAAGATGCTGAAGTGCCCTAAAGCAACACAGTGAATCCCTACCAGCTGCATGCGTGCCGCTCTGTATCTGAGCCTGACCTCTGACCTCCCTGGAGGGGGACAAGTGCAAAGAGAATTTCCTTACAGGGATCAATAAAGCCTCCTCTGTGGAGTACAGTAACGTGATCAAACATAGCTTATCATATAGTACGTACTAGGGTTGCAAAGGGGTGGAAAATTTCCGGTATTTTTGCGGAAAGTTTCCGGTAAATTTCCATGGGAAGTTAAGGGGAATTTTGGAAATATTCCAAATTGGAAACTTTCCATGGGAATTATGGGAATTTATGGGAATTTATGGGAATTAATGGGAATTTATGGGAATTAACTGGGAATTGAGGGTAATTTAATGGAAAGGTATCATATCCAAGCATAAATATTTGCTTTTTTATAAGCAGACATCCATCCAAAATAATACAATTAAAACTAAATTAAAAATATTTTATTGAACAATCAATTCTTTCATTGAAGAACAAAAACATGAATGTTGAGTTAAATATTACTCATCCCCCCGACCCAACCCATTCAAAAATTTACAAAAATGCACAGGAATGCACAGTGCATGTAGGGGGCGTGGTCTCAACAGCCCTGCAGTAAGCAGTGTGCTATGTGTGCATGTGATTGAGGAATAGCATAGATATTCAACTGTACTTGCATGATATCTGGTTGTTTTAGTCAGGATTATGCTAAAATATATTTTCCCCAACTATATTTAAGTTCCCTATTAAGAGCATACCTTCAATTTAGTAAATTCCTGGTTTATTCCTGTTTATTCCCATAAATTCCCGTTAATTCCCATAAATTCCTGTTAATTCCCATGGAAAGTTTCCAACTTTGAAAATTCCCGGAATTTTGCAACCCTAGTACGTACACACATAGAAGTACTACTTATAAATGAGTATGTGTTGTCTTGCATCATAAAAAGATTTAGCTCTAATCACCATACATCACTTGATGGCAGCAGTCCATCCAACTACTAGATGAGGAACCCAGAAGTATCTTCTTCTGTTGTGTGACGTTATCAAAATTAATTTGCACCTGAAAAGAGGATTATGGGAGATTTGTGTAAAATTGCAGCTGTGAGGATTTATACTTTCAGTTACATTTTTACAATAATACAACTTACTTCTTTTTATTAATTACATAATAAAGAACATACAGTATATGGAGAGATGTTTATAGAAAAGGATTAGACAAGGCATTGCTCTCACCAATAATTCCAAGCATGCTTATAAAATCTCACTTCTATGAAGCAGTTTGACTTCCTTGGGGATCTCCATTTATATTAAGTTACTGTAATCCAACAGCTGGAACCAAGTGGACATTTTTTAGTTCTACAATAGAACAGTTGCTAAAATACAAACTGACAGCGATTGAAATGACGTATCTAGAGAGACAAAGTCATGCCAAAAGTAGTCCCCTGACAAAACAATTCAGTTCTCACTAGTCACTATGCTCAAGCATTTAAAGAACTACACCACTCACTACAATAAATAACTGCAATTTCATCTAGCTATTATCTATCCATCTATCTATTTTATTTGAGGCATACCTCAAAGCTACATCAATTCAGGCATAATCACTGCTTCAGATCCATAAAAACTTTCAACATGCGGCTGATTATAAATCACTTTTAAAGGGTATCCACTAATGGTACACCAATATAGGTAAAGGGGCCAACACCAGACTAAATCACTTGAACACACATATGAACTGAATTCTAGCACAAAGCTATTAGATGGAAATACAGAAATAGAAGCCAGACTGTCATTTGATCTGACTACCACTTATTAAAATCCAATAGTGTGTTCAAAGACAATGTTTTTCACTATTTCCTATAGCACTGAAAAAAATGTCAGCGTTAACTTGGTATTGGGCGGCACCAAATAGCAGACTGTGACTTGATGTCTGTAAACTGCAAACAGCATGTTCAAGTTAGTTATAACTTTATACCAAATGGTAGACGAGAGGCAACAAATCTAATGTTGGTGAGTTCAGATTCCTCTGGAAGGAGTGCTCACTCACTGCTGTTTAGCTGCTGTGCATAGCTACAAAAGTCATAACAACAGGTTGAAATCAAATGGCTGTTGAATTTTTCTGTTTTTCTTTCTTTCTATATGCCTCTATATATTGTTTTTCTCTCTGTGTATTTGTCTGCCTCAATTCCAACTGCAATAACTACTCCTAGTCTTGCAGACTCAGTGGCAATATTCTGCCAGTAGTTTGTCAGTCTCTCTCTCTCTTTCTCTCTCTCTCTCTCACTCTCTCTCTCTCTCTCTCTCTCTCTCTCTCTCTCTCTCTCTCTCTCTCTCTCTCTCTCTCTCAGTGGCAGCTCCAGTGATGTGAGCTCCCTGGCATTTGAGGCAGCCAGCCATTACAGCATGGAACTATTGGAGCCAACCAGAGCCTTATGTTACCTAAGAGTTTGGCAAACCTCTAGGATATAGGGTTGTGGTGTGGGGTAAACACACAAAAAACAGTCTATAGTTCCTTTAATGTCAAAGATAGAGTTTATTAATTTTAACCTTTTATTTAACCTTCATTTATCCAGGCTGGTCCTGTGGAGATGTTGGGATCTCCGTCACAAAAAGACACAATTGTTAATTATAGTTTTAGACCGGTAACAGTGAACTGCATCTTGAAAGTAACAGTCCTAACCTCATGTGCAGATCTGTGATTCAAGAGCTTCGTTTAGCATTTGTCCTGATGAGCACAGACTGCCCAACTGTTACACTGAAGTATGGCTCTGGAAATTATTGGAACCAACCAGCCAGGGCATAGCAGAGCAGGACAGACTGGCTAAGCTCATATAACCAGCCAGAGGAAATACATAGCCCAGGGGAAAAACCCCCCCAAAAAAGAAACATTATGACTGGTAGGCAGAGATGGTGGGTGATGGGGCAGAAGGAAGAGAGAGTGAGACAGGGAGAGACAGATTGGGAGAGTTTAAGAGAAAGTGAAAAACACACAGAGAGAGGTGAGGTGGTGAGTGAGCCAGGTGGCCGAATCGTTCCTGCCACCTCATTAGTGGCGATGACATCACAGCTGATTTCTCCTTAGTCAGCTACTACCGCTCCTCTGCTCCTCAGTTAACAGAGGAGTAGAGCTACGCTGCTACTGAGCTGTTTGATGTAGCCAATGACTCAGAGCGAGTAAAGATGAGGTTGGCTTTGTTCTGATTGGAGAAGCCATTCTTTGGAGTGATCACTACTCAGACTTGTTAATATTGCTCACATCCTCACAGAGCTGTTTTTTTCCCACTCCTTCTCTACACCCACAACCTTCTCTGTGTATCTCGCCCGCTCATTCTGTGTCCCACATTCATTCAACAGGGAGCAGAGGCTATAGCTAACCTACACTCAAGACAACGCCCATCTACCTTTAGTTTAGTTGGATTGTGACTGGTTGCAGAAATACAAAACAGTTTCTAGATTTTTTCTTTTTTTTACTGCCTTTATTTCCACAGACATCAGCCAGACCTTCCACCTGCACTGGTAAAGTGCTGAAAAGAAGGGGAACAGTGTGGAGAATGGTCTGGCTGTGTAATTGAGCACATAATTGACTTAATTGACTATGTGATGCAAGTGATTACAGCACTAAACCTCATACAGAATCATTATCACAATGTATTGGTATGGGTGTCCCACAGCCATACCAATACATTTACATTAATATTAAAAAGCGGCAAAACTATAGGCTCTAGCAACAAGGCAAAATGGACTGTTGACAAACCAAATACAGATATGCATGCTTCTATAACCAAGCATTTCTTTCATTGTTTTATGAAGTTCATAAGGGTGGTGGTGGCCTAAATGTCAGAAAAGTGGGCTAAAGACCGGAAGGTGGCTGCTTTGAATCCCCAGACTGGGTGGGGAAAAGTAAATGAGTAACGCTTTCCTGTCCCTCAACATTTACCAGTGAGGTGCCCTTGACCAAGGCACGTTTCCCCCAGTTGCCCCAGTGGAACTGGTTACTGTCCAGTAGGTGACTTGTGGGTGTACTGAGCATCTCCTAGGTGTGAATGTGTGTAATTGTATGGATGTGAAGCAAGGCTGAATTGATGAAAAAGAGTGTGCATGCTCAGCAAAACACTTCCTTGGATGATTCAAGGTTCAAACAGTGTGTGTCAGTATGATTCAGAGGATCTGCATTAGAAAAGAGGCAAATTATAAATGAATACGGATAATGGATTGTAGACGAACCATACACAGACTTCCATTCTTCAACATTTATTTTATTGCTCCATTGTGTTCTCAAATACTGTTAGATTCAAACAAACTAGAGGAGGCACCATCAGACTTACACAGCAGGGCTCAAATGACGACAGCTTGCAGACACACTCAGACAAATGAGATAAAAGTCACACAGACTTTAATTTCCCAGCATTTGTTTCATTATTTTACAATGTTCTGAGGGATCTCGAATCAAACAATGGCTTTTTACTATGTGTTTGAACTCAGTGCACCGCGAGCGTGTTTGTGAGAAACTCTATCATAAAACGGGATATGAACGGAAAAACTAAGAGAGTGAGCACGGCTTCAACTGATGTCTTCCAGTTGTGTGACCTCTCTTTCCTTCCCTTTCTCTCTCGCTCTATTTTCTGTCTCTCTCTCTCTCTCAGTTTAATAAGGCCAGCTGTAGAGTCTGGCTCTCTTGGGAAACAGCGTAGAGTGTGGCTGGAGCTGGGGCTGAATGAGGCTGAAATTGGGGCTGGTGGGGGGGGACAAGTTGGGGGGCGAGCACTTCCGACCATTTTCCCCATGCAATACACCATGCAGTCTGGAGTCCTGGCAGCCCGCCTCCTTCTCTCCCTTCTTCTTTCCCTCCCTCCTTCATTTCCTTCCTTTCCGTCCAGCTTTTCTCCCTCTGTCTCTTCTCCACCGCCTCCGTCTTTCCCCCGGTCCCTTCTCCCCTCATTCCCTCCTTCACTTCTTTTCCTCATGCTTTCCCATCCGTCCTTCTTTTGTACCCTTCCCTCTGTCCTAGTCTCCCTCCCACCGTCTGTCTTTCTCGGCTCGGTGAGGACAGCAGACAATTACTTTTGGTAATGACCCTCTCCAGACGTCTGCTCAGTGGCACCATAACAAGTCCAGAAACGCTTCCCCTCTCCCCTCCTTCTATCACTTTCAGCACAGGCTAAAAACGACCGTCCAAGGACTAGGATAAATAGCTAAGTTGATTATCCCTTGGAGTCTCTCTCTTTCTCTCTCTCGCTCTCTCTAGACGTCTGCTCTGTGGTACCGTATTGGGTCCAGACCTGCTTCCGAGTTTTGACAGGTCCCTGACCCGCGCCAGAATGGTTCAGCTGGGTTGGGACTAGGGGGGATGTGTGTGTGTGTGTGCATGTGTCTTTTGTGTGTGTGCGTGTGGATGTGTGTGTGTGTGTCAATGAGGTTGGGCCTGGCTAAGTTGGTGGGTGTTTTTCATCAGACTAATGAATAATACGTCTGAGCTGAGAGAAGAGTATCGAGCGAGAAGAGAAGAGGAGGAGAAAGGAGGGGAGAGGAGAGGGGAGGGGTAATGACTATCAGATGGCGTTCTACTACTGTGCTGCTGCTGCTGCTTTTTTTAAAGGGGAACACCACTCAATTTAAGAATTCACATATGCGATTGTTATGCCCTGGAACTGTGCAATCAGTATTTGTGAACATGAACAACTGTATCTCAAAGTTAGAATGAGAGAGATAAGACTGTAATCTCTGATGTCACCATAATGTAAAGCCTAGCACTAGTGACAAAAGATGGGAGAATGACTGTGGACCCAAAGGAGGTTTACTGAAATGTTTACACCCACATGAACTCCACATAGTTGTAGTTGTTTGCTCTTAACTGGAAAATGTGTCTATATTCTTTATCTTCCTGGATACAATCAGTCACATTTTCCATCATTTCTGATTCATTCGCTGCACATCAGCATGACATCCCAGAGCAGGAGTTGGGCCAAACTCTTCCCTCTCATTTCTGCCTAGGAAGACAGTTGTGAATCTTTATTAATGCAAACTGAAATGTTCCTTGGGCATTAAGTAACATTTTAATACTGAAATTCAGCAGCATTCCCTGGTGTTTCACACCAGTCACGATAAGTCATGAACACTGAAACTTTTAACAAATTATTGCATAGTTCACAGTTCAAGTCATTGTTCAGTTTAGACATATTTAGAGGAAGTTTAGGGGTGTAGCTTTAATAAATAATAATAATGCATTTTATTTGTACTGCACTTTTAATTCACACTGAATCTCAAAGTGCTACAGAGTAAAAAACATAAAAATAAAAACAAAGAAAAAGATTGCTAACAAGAGTTAACATGAATAAAAAGAACGCAACACCATCTCTACAAGAAAAATGAGCACACACCTTCCTTCCTACCTCCTGCTAACGTCAAAACTGTCATAGATCAGTCAACAAATGAAAAGTATACATTGGACCTTGCACCCTTTCTAAGATATATTCTTTGACATTTGAATTGATTTGTAAACAATTAAAAGAAGCAACAAAAGTGGTAAAGCATCCATTAACTAACTAATTGGATATTTCCATCCTACGTTTTATGTTATGTTTTATTATTAAGAGAAAACTGTTCAACAGTTCAACAAGGACCTAATGAAAGTCTTACAGTCTCTGAGCGACATCAGCATATGTACATGCTTTCCATTCTGCCAAGAATAAATATTGCCTGTAACTGCATAACTATGTTATGCACTGTCTAGGTTTTACATTGTAGAGCTTCATATTTAATGTAGTTTTATGTAAAGTATTTATGTGAATTCTTATACTGTATAAGTTGTAAATGACAGCCAACATTTTACGGTCAAATGCAGGCACACTCAACATGATTATGGTCTATGTTGTAGACTAGGTCTGCATATGTAATTTTATTTAAATTCCACTATTACTATATTGTAATGTGACCATTTCCTTTTCTAACAACATTTTGCTGGCAAATGCTGCCATGTGTTATTATGAAAAGACTTAAGTCTACATTATACCAAGTCAAATGTTTTCTGCCCTGCAGGCAGCAATTCTGAGAGAAAGGGATACTGTGTTAGACCAGCCACAGGCTCCTGGGAGATATGCAAATCAGAAAGAGATCATGCTAATGCATGTAATGAGTGACCACAGTGAGTGGAGCTGGTTTGGAGCAATGCACCTTCATAGTGAGCAGACAAAATATATCGGAATACTGTTTGAGGTATAGTCAGTAGCCAAATTATTTGGGCAGTGAGCAAAATCTTTGCTGGGTTAATATTTCAGCAAGGTTTGATAGGGAGACAAATAAAGACCCAAATGACTTGCTAACATACTGCTCTTTGACTTTAGGTTTTTATTCAGTACCACTGATTTCTCTGTCATCCGCCCATAACGATGTTCTCCCTCTTTCTACAGTAAAGCTGACTGTGAGATGTGTAAACTTTCAGCTGGGATTGATAGCATCTGTCTCTCTTGCTGATATACTTTGCCCTAGTCTGGACTTGATAAATTGCTTTTCATTGATTTCAATGTAGGACCTTTTGGATATTGGATAAGACTTTCACTGCTATGCTGACAATACTGAACTGTATCTTTCAGTTAGAAACAATCCCTGAAGGTTGGTTGTTATATGAATGCCCAGTTGATTTCAAGGACTGGATGTACGAACACTTGCCTGAGCTAAATCTGCACTAAACTTGGGTCTCTTTAATGAGAACTGAACACGTCTAGACAAACTCAGCTGGTCTTTTAACTCCAAACCCGAAGCGTGTGTCTGTGTAGGACTGACTGATGTTCAAACCTTGAGCAACATACTAAAAAGTGGGTTCAGAGGTTTTTGCAAACATTTTTTACAAATATTAATTGCAAAATGTTTTTGTCTTTTAATGACACTGAGAGACTTTCTACAGGGGGTGGACAAAATAACAGAACCACCTAACAATGTATGAATCAAAAACCTAATCAGGAGAAGGGCCACTCTTTGCCTTCAGAACAGCTTAAATCCCCCATTTAAAGCTGCCATAAGTCCTGGTCTGTGTGTACTGCAATTTTGGAACCATTCTTCAAGAAGTGAAACGTCCAGTTCTTTGAGGAATGAAGGAAATGGAAATCTACTTCGCACTCCATGTACCAGATCTTAGCCATAAAAGCTCAATGACATTTAGATCTGGTGATTGAGGAGGCCATGGAAGGCTTTTGATTTCATCCTGGTGTTCATGAAACCACTCTTGAATTTGTGAAGCAGTGTGTATGGGACATGATCATCTTGGAATATGGAAACATCCTGAGGGAGCAGTGTTTGCGCCACAGTGTGAACCACGTCCTATAAAATAGCTGCATATTCCTTGTCTGTTATATGACCATGCAGAGCAGTTATGAGAACTACTGACTCCCATGAGATGGCTGCCCATCCCATTACAGATCCACCAACATATTTATCAGCTGGCAACAGACATTGTGAGTTTAAGGCATCTTTTGGCTTTCACCAAAGGTAAACACATCCAGATGTAAAAAAAAAAAAAAAGAATGAAAGATGACTCACCACAAGATATTATTTTTTCCATTGCTTTTTGATCCATGTTTGTGCTCCTTCACCAGGTTATGCATCTTTGTGTTTTGGCCTTAGCTACAAGTGGCAGGGCTGCCTTAGATACGGCAGCCCTGCCATAAATACCAGCTTTGTGAAGCTCATGATGCACATTTTTTGATGAGACTGCATGTGTCACAGAGGTATTAATTAAATTCTGTGGTGATTTTGAGTCCATATTTGTGGTGTTTAGCAACTATCCTTTTAAGTATGGATCTTGTTTGTGAGCTTTGACTTGCAATCAGTGTTCCTCCTTGCCGAGGCAGTTTGTCCGTGTTTGGCTTACACTATCATGTTTTTCAAGACTGTTCCCTTTGCCAGAGCAAAACCAATTTTGCAGTTTTTGTGGCCGATGCATCTGTAATTTGGGCACTGACTATTTGGCCTCCTTGGAACTGGTCTCTTGTTGCTTTGAAAACTCACATAAAAGTGATGATACTCTTTTAAAGCTGGCACATACTGCTAATTGGCATTCAAATGAATAAGACTAACCTGTGTAGCTGCCTTTAATTGTGAGTTAGTTTCATCAAAGTTCTTTTTCATGTGGTGTTTCTGTTATTTTCCCCACCCTCTGTATACCACTCACCTTTTATGTTGCTTTTATTTATGATATTTTATTCATTGCAAAACACTGTATGCACTGTGAACACATCTAAAACATCTAGAAGATAATCTTAAAGCAATGATGTAACACTCTGAATTGACTCTGATGTTGTGGAACCATCAAGGAACCAGCCTATAACAGTGATGATGATGATGCCACTCAGCAGAAATATTGAAACTGGGTCACTCAGTGAGGTGACACCCCTAGGTGTGGGTTATTGATCCAGGGTAAAGTTGATTGCAGAGGACCTGATGGGGCCCTGATGGTTTGCGAGGGGGCGCCACTGAGGACCAATCAGAAAAGTCCTGCTTGACTCGGCGTGTTAAAACTTCACCTTCGGGTGACCTATCAATGCAGAGTAAAGGAATTTGTGATGTCCCGGGTGCCCTCTGTGTTAGGGGGCGCCACTGGGTGTCAATCCCTAACCCTTTTCCTGTTTTTCTTCACCAGGCACATATAATGTTCTAGGGAAAGTTCTGTAGTTGAGTATCATTTCTTTTTACAGTACATCCCCTGTTCACTGCTCCATTTAGACAGCGGTTCGATCCCCACCTAGCACTAGCCGACTCCTCAATCCACTTCCTCCCTCTCATCCCAACTGCCCCAAGCACTTCCTGTCTGTAATCAACCACTGCAACCAATATTGGCCTCCGTTCATACAGTCTGTACCACAGCATAAACACTACCAGTCAGATTGAAGGGTAGAGATAGACAGGAGGAAGGGAGAGAGAGAGAGAGAGAGAGAGAGAGAGAGAGAGAGAATGATGAATGCTGACTGTAACATTGTGTAACTGACAGATTATTCATAGCGCTATTAGTTTTCAGCAGCAGCTTACTGTTGCCAATCTACACATTAGAGGCATACCAGCAATGGCAGTTTGGTTTAGGGTTTTCAATAATGTATTATTGAGGATTAGAGAGTTCATAGTTGAGTACTACATCGGTTGTCAACCACCGCACACTAGAAGCAGGACACAAAGTTCCAAGGTAAATCAGTTTCTTGGAAGTAAAACGTAGTCTGATCATGCATAAGAAAATGGCAAAATATAAAGAACTCGTGGCCAAGGATCGAACTGAATTAACTTTTAGTTGGAAAAGCAAAATAGGCTGATTATATCTTGATGAGGCTAGTGCAACACTTTTGTTTTATATTGATTTTGTCACTGTTGAGCAAAAGCTGAAGGCAAAACGAATCTTCAAAACTGCTGGAACACCAGTAAGCCTTGTCATACATAGTACCTGTCTGTCAGTGTAATGCCCTCTCACACCGTGTATCTGTATATATGTACAGGTATGTATGTAAGATAGATAGATTGGTGTTTCAACACAGTGACAGTATGACCAGTTCTTCAGATATTTTTACAGTGTATCTTTCATTAGAAGCAGAATTTATTCCTTCTCTTTTCTTTTAATCTCTTTCATTCTGTGTCTTGTCTTCCACTACTTTTCTCACACTCTCTCCTTTCTTCCCTCCTCTATCTTGACTCCCCTTGCTGTCTCGTCTAATTCTTTCTGCTCTTTGAGAGGAAGACAGATTGTTATAGGGAGTGTAAGAGAGTAAAAGTAGCAGCTCCCCTACTACAAGCCCCTGAGCTTCCCCTTCATCACCAACGCTCCAACCAAAAAACTGAATCCCCAGAGGTTAAAATAGTTGCAGGCCCTTCAACGTCACAACTTTTTACAGATAAAAGGCTTTGGCCATGGCTAAATAAACCCAGCTCCGAGCTCCAGCCACGAGCCCAGCCTGAGCCTTCAGCTTCCAGCGCTGCGGCCGCCCGCCTCCAAGCCTGCTGTCCAGGGACAAACAGCACAGAGGGGGAGGCAGAGGGAAAAAAAGAAGACACAGGGAGAGAGGCAAACTCTTATTTCACCACTCAAGCTTCTCAGCTTCTTGCTGTCAAGAAAACGGCTGAACAAAGTATCACTTTTTTTTACCTTTACAATCCCAAATTCCCCCAGTCCTGCCTCTTGCTTCCAGTCTGCTCCTAAACTAGGCTGTCAAATAAGGCTGGAATAAGAAAATGTCATCCAACATGGAAAAACAGGCGAATTGGGGAAGACAGTTGTTGTTTTTTGTTTTGGGTTGTTGATCCTTGTATTCAGAGCTTTAAAATGGTATATTAGATAATAGATGTCCATAAATTACTTTGTTTGAATGATTAAATATTGAATCAAAATTTTGATCAAGCTTTTTCTGATACAAAAATTGGTCTCCTGTAAAATTAAATGAGCATGGGTTCACAGCATTTGGTCGAACGTTTGCAGCAATAAAGTAGAAGTCCACCCTAAAACAGATTTCAAATGTGTTTTTCTTGACGGTCATTTGATATTTGACCGTACAATCCAAACAAAGACGTAGATGAAACATATTCCTCCTGTCAGATGAGAACCTTTTATCTCCCAAAGGTCACCTTCCCAGAATGAGATAAAAACATTATTACAATATAACAATGAATTTTTCAGTGGGCTCTATTGGCCCTAAGGTCATAAAACCTACCCAGCAAATGAGGTATCCATATAAACCTTCAATCCAAGTAAAGAAATGAAAACAAATGAGTTTTCACACAACAGCAGGGATGATGCATGTTCTGTTTTAGGGTGGATTTCCCCTGAAACAAACTAGTTTGCGGCCAAAACAACCTCCTGCCGATGGTTTGCCTCTTGCCTCCGGTCTCCCTGGCCTGCTTCTAGACAGCAGCCGAGGGACCCGCACAGCTCAAAGGGAGGAGCAGAGAAGCCCTTCGGCCCTCCCACCAGCTATAAGACCAGAGGCAGACGGAAACACTCAGACAGCAGGCACACGTGGAGCACCAAGCAAAGCGAGGGAGGGAGACGTAGAGAGAGAGAGTGAAAGAGAGAGAGAGAAAGAGAGAGAGAGGGGGGGGAAAGTTGCAGTCAAACTGTTGCCACTGGCCAGGAATAGTTTTTGCTACTGGGACTGAAACAGACACAGAAACAAAGGACTCAGAGAAAGGTTTACAGACACGAAGAAAAAACAAAGGAGAGCTCAACAGTCATTTGATTTCAACATGTCATTATGACTTCTGTTGCTGTCTTCCAAAGGATTTAACTGAAGGAGGAACTGGTGTTTGGGACGTGAAGTGTTTTCTGTATGAGCCAAGAGAGAGAGAGACAAGAAGGAACTGGAAGCTACAGCCACCTGCGACACTGCAGCAGCTCTGTGGTCAAGTTGATCTTGAGTGCTGATTTAGGATCAAGTCACCTGTATCCAGACGAAAGCTTAACCATTAGTGAGCGAAGTTAGAAACTAAGCATATCTCAGCATCGCAAGGGCAACATCCCTCTATACGCTGACTCACCTGGCTTAACAAAATTCAGCAAAGCAAGAGAAGGCAGCTGGGGGAAAAGCACCAGTTTCAGAGGTGGACATCTTTAATCAGCTGCACCAGCAAACCGGAAGTTTGTTCAGCAACTTCCGATAACAAACAGTAAACGACAGCAGTCGAACATCAACAACCGACAGCTTCTCTCTGGAGGAAGTCTTGCCAGGACAGATCAGTAGCCGTCAGACCGTAGTTGCGGTGAAGATGACATTCGCCATGCTGCGCACGGCGCCTCCGGCAAGCCGCTTCTTGTACGGTGACATCGCCCTGCTCTCGGAAGACGACGACGAGAACGGGAGCGAGGGGTCGGGCTCAGAGGAGCGCAACACCACCTCCTCTTCCCCACACTCCGCCACCTTCCGTCTGTCCTCCTCCTCTCCGTCTGCCTTTCACATCAAGGTGAACAGGAAGAGGAAGCTGTGCGGGGGAGGAGGAGGAGGAGGAGGGGGAGGAGGAGGAGGAGGAGGAGGAGGAGGAGGCATTGTGGGGAGGCTCGGCCCCCCAGGCTTGACCCCCCCACCTGTTGGGGAGGTCCGCCAGAGGAACGCAGCCAACGCGCGGGAGAGAGATCGCACCAACTCTGTCAACACGGCCTTCACAGCGCTGCGCACGCTCATCCCCACCGAGCCCGCTGACAGGTACAGAGCAGCTTCATGCAGCAACACTAGACTTCTCTCACACGCAAATAATCAGTGTCTTTGTTATCACACCGATATTGATAATGACAGGTTACATCAATTTGGCCTCATACAACTTTCAGTTGGGAACCAAAATAAGGAAATGTAGTGCCTTGCACTGGAAAACAAGCACGTTAAAACAAACTTAAATTCTTAGACACGGTTAAAAATCAATAAACCCCTGCATACTGAAAAATGTTTTTAGGGCGCGGGCAAGTGCAGGAAAAACCACTGTTGCAAAGTATTGATTGTTGCCACACAAGACCAAACGCAAAATGCGTCGCTCCAAATTTTTTGATCTCATTTAAAATAAAGAAACTTTTTCAAGAGACTTGGTGTCTTGCAAGAATCAATACTTTGCAAAACCTAAATTCTTGTTGTATTGGGACAGACCAGAGACAGGCCTGTAATGCAATTTGGGTAACACTCCATAGATTATGAGTGTATAATTATCATGAGTGGTGTATTATAATGTTAGAGATTACGTTATACTCCAGTGTCCAGGCGGTGGCCATTCTAGACTACAGTGGGGATGAATAGGTTTACCACCTTGTATTATTATACATCAACCTTTTATTCACTGTCTGTGTTCCTCATAGTAATATCACAATACTTTGCCTCACAATATTTTGTCAGTGCATGACAAATTTTATCAAATAGCATTGTTGATATTTTCATGGGTATCTTATTGTTTTATTGTCTTATTGTAATACTTCCTTATTCATACCAATAAATCTTGTTTTGATTATTAGGAAGCTGTCAAAGATCGAGACGCTACGATTGGCCAGCAGCTACATCAGTCATCTGGGAAACGTGCTGCTCTTGGGCGAGGGACTTCATGACGGACAGCCGTGCCACGCCCCCTCACCACCATTCTTCCACTTAAGCTCCTCCCCTAACCGAGGATCTGACCAATCAGCTCAGCCCAAGCACATCTGTACTTTCTGCCTCAGCAACCAGAGGAAAATGGTGAGCGGACGAAAACCATAAACTGATGAACAAGAAACAAAATAAACAAAATAAATAAATGAAAGAAAAGATCAGGTCAAGTCAAACCAAACAGTTTCATACCATAAACCCTCCATCTAATTAACAAATTCCCTTAAAACGTCAAACAAACCATTTGATCTAAACAATTAAAACATAAATAGATTCCTGGTCTCTGCACTATAACAACTTTTCCCTGAATTAAAAAATAGAAAAGATTGAGCCAATGGAAAAGCTGATCATACAGTGAAGCTTCTTTTGGGAAACCCTGTGGTGGTTTAGGGTCAGTTTGGTGTTTAAAGCTGACCTGAGATCAGTGACTGTGGCTATAAAACAGATTGGCCCTCAGGGATATTAAATGGAGAACCTCTTTAAAGTCCTCTTTGGGGGTGAAGGACTGTGTATTATTGTACTGTTGGGGGTTAGTTTTACTTGAGCAGGTGGCTTAAAAGTTCAAGGTGGTTTCGGAAACTCAGTGGACATTACGGAGGATAGAGGTGTTTTTCTGTGTGCTTATGAAGGACTGGAGTCATAGGAGGTGAGAGAGGGACGGGCCAACAGGTGGTGGAGAAGTGACCTCAAACTGTCCCGCTAGAAGGGTCAAACAGTGTAACGCCTACAGCCCCCAGACAGACAAAGTTTGCACTGCTGTTGCGAGACCTTCTAACTCCAATTGTGGTGTTTTTCTTTTTTTTTTTATTTGAATTTAAAGTTTACAAGGGCATTTATGTACTGAGTGAGTTTTATGACCCGGGAGCCAATGAAACCCATCCAAAACCATGTGTATAATTTCAAAAATGCATTGACGTCAGTCTGAATATGAAGAAGGTTTTAATCATAATTCCTGAGAAACAGACCGGAGATACAAGCTTTGGTCACTTCGGTTTTATTCCAATGTATTAACAACATAAAGTACAAATAATTACTTGTACACTTTGTTATTACATGGTGTTGTTATACCCATATAAGTACATAATGTATCAGGGAAATTTAGAGAGTATTATTGTGTACATACAGCTTAATAATACAGGAATAAAGCCATTGTTAAATGTTGCACAAGATTTTCCTCTGACAGCAACAAAAAACAACTGTCATTTCAGTGACAGATCAGGTCGGACTGGTGTTGTATTCCCTCAAATACAGATGCATGAAGTAGTGACGCTTTTTACAAACCTCCTCCACTGCTGTTGCACTGTTGGTCTGCCCCCTGAGAGGGAAATCTTGGTAAATCTTGCAGGCCAATGCAGTCTAGATGCAGGATGGAGGGGACTTCATCCAGCACTGGGTTCACAATTCACTTTAGACTGTATCAACACAGGAAATGGATGTAATCAAAAACACTCTCGGCAGAAGAAGGTTGTCAATCAGATGAATAATGGAGAATGAAGGCTCTGTCACTGGCAAATAAATACCGTTTGTACTTATATTTCGACTTGATTGAAATCAAAGTGAGGTGACTCCAGCGCCGACTTCAACAATAACTAGCCCTCTGTAGGAGATGATAGAGAGGTGAGGTCCGCTCAACTTTCCCCCTCTAACCTAGCCGCTGCCCATTTAGCAGGATTTATGGGTAAGGAGCTGACATCTGGCAGACTCCCCCATTACCCCAGCAGTGTGTGAAAGCTAATACCCTCCTCAGTGTCTAAACCCAGAGACCCTTTAGCTGGGGGATAACCCGAGTCTCCGCAGTGTGTCTCTCCCTCCTCCCTGAGTCCCCCTCTCCCTCCTCTCTGAACCTCTGTGTGTGAAAGCCTAGACGTCCTCGGTGTCTGAACGCAGACACCCTCAGCTGGGAGATCACCAGCGTCTCCATGGTGTGGAAACCGACCTCTTTCCCTCTACCTCTCTCCGCTATGGTCGCTCACGTTTTGCCTCCTTCCTCCCAGAGTCTCTATCCATCTCTCTTGTTCGTTTCCTCCCTTACTCTCACACTCTTCTCCTTCTCTTATTTTCCCCCCTCTCTCCCTGTCTCCTCGTCTGTGTGTTTTTTCCTAGGCCTCTCTCTCTTTCCCCCACCACCCCTCCCTCAGCTCTGTGTGTCTGCATATTGATCAGTCTAGTGGAGGTCAAAGCTGTCAGTAGCAGCTGTGTAATACTATCTGCTGCTGTCAACTCAGTACTGCAGGCCTGTAAATGCATGCTGGGTAGCAGACAGTTCTTAGACTTTTTCATGCTAAAAGCCCCCCAGACAGACAGGCTTTTGGCTGGCCACGCCCAAACATGGCTGCTTTTGTTATTTTGATGTTACATATCTTGCTTATTGTTAGTCGTATGTTATGCTCTTTAACTTCATGTTTTTTTTATGGCTATCACTGTCACTAACAACATTTCTCTGTTATGCATGATATACACTGAATGCACAAAACATTAGGGATCTTTTCATAAAGTCCACTGATAAGGTGAATGCAGGTAAAAGCCATTATCCCGTATTGATTTCCCTTATTAAATCTCTACCAATCACAAAGGAGGAGATAAAGAGAAGCAGATGAGTTAGAGAAGTATTTTTAAGCTTTGAGACAATTGATATAGATAGATGCTGATTGTGCAAAAGAGGCTACAACTCAATATCAGGAAGATGATCCTAATATATTGCACATTCAGTGTAATTTCCTACATTACATAAAATAACCCCACTGGATTTCCCTTAAAAGCTTTCCTGGTTGGTTCCAGTTGGGTCCATTATAGCGACATGTTTCACTGATGACGCGCTGGCGTACGTGTAAGCCTAGTTAACATGCTCACCACTTCATCAGTAATGCTGGGTCAAAATGTACAGCATATAGAAAACCATCCTTACTTGTATTCTAAAAAGGCCATTAAACTTCAGTTGAACTAATTTCCCCTTTAAGTCCCTCCTTAAAACCTTTATGCTCCATCGATACATAGCATGTAGCATAGCCAGCTAACAGGTTATTATGGATAACAACCTGCGTAAGATATCACAATATTTAATTACAATGCAGCGGTGCTGCTATAACAAAATGGTGTCTCAGGCTTGAGCATATTGCTGAACATAGAATTGCCAAATGTGTCTGTTTTTGTAACCTTGAAAGTTATTTAAGGAGAAGTGTAAGGGGTGCCTAAGTTCAGCTGGCGTTTAAATGGTTAAGTCTGATCTGCAGAACTTGAGACCATTTCATTTTTCCCTGGAAAAGTGGCTATACAGTACATTTAAGTGGGCTAAAGGGCAGAGTCAGTGCTGGTGATTACGGAGAGGAAACGATTGTGAAGGTAAAATGAGACATTCTGTCCTGAGTGCTCTCTTTGTATGTTTTCATGGTCATTGAGGTTCATCACAGCTGTCAAGATTGCTTAGACCAGCCACCTCAATTACACTTATTTCCAATGTGGGAGAGGGTAAAAGTGAGAAAAGTATACGCTCATTTCCTCTTATTATGTATGTATACAGTATAACTATTTCAAAACAAACAAAGTACTAAAAGTAGTGACTACTGCACAGAGAAAGGTAAAGTATTGCATATATACAGTATATTCAATGGTATAGTATTTTGATTTCATTATACTGTATACTTACGCATATAATCCAGAGAGATTTAAAGTCAGTGCATACAGGTGAAGAAGGATATGAGGTCAATATACTGTATCATCTTGTTAATCAGGGACCAACCAAGGTGGGATTGTTTTCCCAATAGTGATCTTGAAAATTATTGAAAATTTCACAAGCTTTCCAAATTTCAAGAGGCACTTGAGGATGTTGTTGTGAACACAGGGGCTTCCCTCAGTGTGAGCTGAAAGCATGGCAGATAATCAATATCATGATTTTCTAAAAATGTATTAAACATATGCAGTGTTGCTGAGGTTTGGTAACAGTGGTGTCCATAGTGGAAGTCTATTTAGTACTGTAGCCTATTATTTTCCTTAAAAGTAGAACAACATAGGGATATTACAACACAAACCTTTTTAAGGTTTTCCAAACAATTCTGGGGAGTAACAGATGCTCATATTGACAGCTACATCTGTAAATGAAATGCACAGGACTGAGGATAGAGGATTGAGGTGTGCTGAGAGTTGTTCAAATCCCTGTGCTGTCTGCTTGATTTATCCAGATATCCTGTGCTAGGCCTCTCTTCCTCTGCCGATCAGTGCAACTGTCAGGTATCTGGCTTCAACCTACCGCAGGAATACTGCATTAGTACAACTAATTTAATTATGTTGGCTTTCACATCTCCAGCCTACCTCTGTTAGCCTGAAAACATTTGTATTCACCTGTAATGACCCTGAAACACTGGTGTCAGCTGGGCTGACACCAGGCTGCAGTAGCATAATGTTCAGCTTAATACTCAAATGATGTTTACTGAGTAATTCTACAATAAAACAGAAGGAGCATGCCTTAGGAGAAGAAAAACAAAGCTTTTTGAATGTAATAATCTGTCTACTTTGACATTTAATAGGCTACAACACTTGGAGCATTTTTACAACTACCTCCACAATTGTGGCTTATTTCTTTTGGCCGGAATCAGGGACAGGGTCAATTCCATTCAATTGCAAATGTAAATAGAAACTGCAATTCATTTGCCAATAACAGCATTCATGCTCAACTTTTTCCTTATAGGTTGGATATGACAATTTTCTCAAGCCACACATTTTCCAATTATTGAATTTTAAATAGATCCCCCTTCCCCAATTTACTGAACTGAAAGTGAACCGAATCCAGCTCAAGATATTTTTATCTAGAAAGAAATTTGAAACACACCGTACATTAGTGCAAAAATGTCCACAAAAAAAAAAAAAAATCACTGCATCCTGAACAACATGCCATTAAATCAAAATCAAGCTGGCTACAATGGAAAATGAAAATCTGACAAAAACTATTATCATGCTTATAATGTGGTAACTACACAGCCTACATTCTTTTGAGATAGGGAAAATTAGTTGAGTTTATGTGTATTTCCTTAGTATCTTCAATTTGTGCATTTCATAGCACAACTCATATTTGACATTTAATTCTCGCTTCATTTATAAATCAATTCAAGAAAGCACAATTGGAATATTTGGAATGAAAACAAACAGAACTTTTTCAGTTAAATAGCAGATGCACCAAATGATGTACACTGTTGCTAATACTGTGAATAGTTCTAATTTAAATCTGGGCTGCAGTAAAACTTTTATATGTGATTATTTCTGTGGGTGGTTGGAAAGCAGGGCGTATGGAAATACACTGGAACTAAACTGCTTTGTGCAATAGGAAACTGACCAATGTATCTGTTCTTTCTACGTGCGTGTGCACGTGTGTGTGTGCGTATGTGTGTGAGAGAGAGAGAGAGAAAGAGAGAGAGAGAATGGGTCGGCATATCTGTGTGAGTGAATGAATGAGAAAGATTGCATGTGTGTGTGTGTGTGTGTGTGTGTGTGAGAGAGAGAAAAAAAGAGAAAGTGTGCATGTCTACGTGTGAGTTTGTATTACACTACTTAGTGTGTGTATGAGAGTGTGAGTGTGTGTATGAGAGTGTGTTTGCGTGTTTATGGGAGTTTATGTGAGTGACAGAGAGATTGTATGTGTCCATGTGTCTACAGTATATACATATACGTACACACACACACACACACACACACACACAGGCTGTTCCCTATGTCTGGAAGTCATTGGCAGTGTAGAGCAGAGCAACAAATGAGCTAATTGTTCTGTAAATGATTTATCCTCTGGTGAGGCCTGTAGACCCAGTGTTTAATTCAGCTGCTGCTATTAGAAACACATTGACTTTGGGCTTTGATGGTGATGTTAAAGAAGCCTGGAAACCACGCTCTGTGAAACGCCCTCTCTGCTTACACACACACACACGCACAGACACACTCACACCCACACATATGGCACGTATATACATGCACACTAGCGCACATACACACGGCCACAGAAGCATACACAGGCAGACACACACTCAGACGCTCGCCCACCCTCACCCTCACGCTCATACACACACACACACACACACACACACAGACACACAGACACTTTTATCACAGGCATTATATTCAACTTTTTCTAATTTTCAATAAACTCCCTTTTCAGCCAGGGTGCAGCTCTTTGCTTCGTCAGAGACGCCAAAAAATATATGATTACTCAGTTAAGGAGCTCTGGATCGAGATTCTGCTTTCAACACTTTCTAAACTAATGGTCTACAGGAAGTTAGAGAAACAGAGATGGAGACGGGGAGAGAGAGAGTGAGAGAAATAGAGAGAGAGACTCTACGGGATAATCAACTTTGCTATTTATCCTAGAGTTTGGACAGTTGGTTTTAGACTGTGCCGAAAAACTACACTTTGGTTCTTTATAGAGATCAAATGAAGCGTGCACCTAAGAGAGCTTTAATGCATGGATGGGACATGTGCAGAAGCTCACTAATGACTGTGGTTTTACAGTCGTTTGGTTATTAGTCTGTTTTTACTGGAAAAAAGCATTACGTCACTTGGGTGCATGAAATAGAAGTTTCAAGGTCATAGATGAAAACTAAACTACCCTAATTCACTGATAATGTTAGTGTTGACTTGCAGTTAATGTTTTGTGTCTGATGTTAAGTCATGAAGAGAACCAACGGCTTCATCTGTTTGCTCCTCATTTCAAGCTATATTAATGAAGTGCATCGAATGTAGCTAATATATTGGAGGCGATTTTGAAATACATACTTGCCCATGTTTGGTGTGTGTGTGTGAGTGTATGTGTGTGTGCCTACATGCATGGGTCTGTCTGTGTATTTTCAGTGCAGATGGAAGCAGTTAAACTCTAATTTAACACCAACAGGAGAAGCCGGGTCAGATAGCTAACAAAATCTATTAGCAAAACTATCATTCTGTTGTCATTTAGTCATTAGGGAAAGGGTTGCTCACAGAGCAAATTGAAACAAAACTACAGAAAACTGAGCTGGGGAGAAAGCAAATCTAAAACAGATCTACTGCACAGAGAAAACCAAAACCTTGGTTTAAATTGTACAGTCTCTAAAAACAATATCTATTAAGCCAAGCACTGATGCTAATGACACATATTGGCTACTGCAGAGTGCACATCTCAGCACTGATGATAAAGTGCTGGTTAGTGTGTAATGTATCAGAATTAGGTCATCGAAGACTGGTGAAAATGATGTTGGTGTTGTTCTGGAGTCATTATGACAGATTATTAAATTGTGGGAATAATTAAATACATGTGCGGCTGGCTGGTGTGAATCACATCTGAATAGGTACTCTAAGATAAATCAAGTGTTTTTTAAAAGCCATCACGATGCCTATTAGCAAACCGCTGGGTCAAAGTGAAATACGTGTGTGATGTATCCAAGCCACATAATAGCATGCTGTGGCTCATTCGATGAGTTAGTTAGCTTAATTTAATGTCTGGATTTCTCTGATGTGTTATTTATCGGACCATTTTAATGTCTGTCTATAATTTTCTACAATCACATCGATGATCATTTATGAGGGAACTCAGTGAAGCTGATATTAGACACTTGAGGCACTAATGCAAATTCACTTAAATGTGACTTTCACTCGATAAAATCATCTGTAAGCTAAAGGGATATTGCCAGTTTTCATTTCATGGTTGAATACCAATCTCCTTATACGATTGTCGGGCCAGTACCCAAGTGGAATTATTTTTTCCAACCAGTCATTCCTCTGCTTGTGCAGCCAGAAACTAAATTAGATGTTTGTGTTTGACAGAGCGGCTTAACGCAGGAAAAGAGAGTGCATGGAAAATCCACGGTTATAGGTAAAGGAACACCCCAGATTGAGTTTCAGAAAAACAATATTATGGATTCAAAGTGGGTGAATTTGTAGAGTTGATAAGATGCCGTGAAGAGAGTATTTACTATCTTCATATTCAAGTTAAGACAGGCCCCTTTCACCTTAATAAAACAATAATATTGTTCCAACGTGGTAATATCATTATATTGTATCTAAAGTAAATATCATCAGGTAATCATATTAGTGTCGGACAAATCACTCCCCGGAGAATTCAGTGGTATGTCTGTGTGTGTGTGTGTTTGGAGAAAGTGGGCGGGAGAGAGAAAGAAAGAGAGAGAGAGAGGGAGAGCAGAGATGTCATCCGACCATGCCCTATTAGTCTTCAGGAGATTGTTTTGACTACCAGGTCCGGCTTAAAGCTCCCTTGTCCTGTTTTGACTATACCAGTTACACTCCAGCTGAACTGCCCTCGCCAAAGACTCATCCACAGCTGTGTTCCCTGAGCTGTGGCTCAACACCCACACTGAGCTGCAGGCCTAGTGGATCCCCCACATGACAAGAATACTATAGGATTTCATTTAGCCTGGGTCACAAGGTCAGGTCAAATAACTCTGTTTGGGTCCTGGGCTAAAAACAGAATGTCTGCAGGAGTAGTTTCATGCCAGTTAGATATACTCTTCCCTAAATCGCCAGAACTCATAGCAAAAGGAAACTTTGTGATGAGGTGTTGTAATTTACTTTTACTTTGTAATTTATTTTTTGGTCTACCCACTTTCCCTCAACCTGCCTCATCTACTTTTACTTCCATTAGTGATTTCCCAGAATGCCTTTCAACAACCCCCAGAGAACACGCCTGAACTTGTTGCATCCAGCTGAGAGAGCGATAGTGGAAGTGATAGCGAGTTTTTCCATTTGACACAAAATGCAGCATTTCTGGTGGCTGCATTGCATTCTGGTCTATTGAGGCTGCTGTCAGTGGAGAAATTGGTATCTCTTCCTCTTCTATGATGGATTTCTACCTGTCTGATTGTTGAACGTTGGTGCCAAATGATAAGTCTAGAAAGAAGCTCTTGCTCTTTGATTCTGAGGCACTGACACCAAAACCTGACGTTTACCGTTAATGTTTTAGACAGCCAGAAATTGTTCCGCTATCAAATCCATTGTAGCTGCTGGAAATCCGTTATCTATGTTTGACCAGTTGTCCACGAGACTAAGAAAAAAAACACATGCACATAGCTAATAGCAATATAATGAGAATCCTCCACACTCAGTCCAGCTGGAGGAGGGATTCACATTAACATGCCTGTGTCTCCTCACACTCACCTCAATCAGTGGGAGGACCGATTCCTTTCCAATTTCAATGATCTCACTCTCATCACGGCTTGATACCATTCCAGACACCTACCCACCTTTGTTGATGTCAGTCAAATTACTTTTTCCAAACACCTACACCTTGTGCATGGTCAGAGAGGAAATGTGTAACAGGTGTTCGTCTGAGAGGAAGGAGAGGGGGAGAGGAAAGGAGGAGAGGATTAGTCAAGAGAATAGGAGAGGGGAAGAGAGAAGTCAGGAGAGGACAGGAGTGGAGTGGAGTTTCAGTAAAAGAACAGAAGATAGAGCCATTGCAGGGTCAGAAACACTACTGAGAATTTTCACCCAGCACCTTTGTGTACTTTTGGCATGAAATGAACTTGTAGATTGTTTTATTATTCTCCTCCATATTGTATGATTTTGTTCCTGGAAGTGAGCACATTTGGTTTCACAATCATAAAGTATGTGATACATTTAGTTGTTTTTTTTCTTGCATGCTTTCATTTGCAAAAGGACAGTAAGGTGAGGAAAGCAATTTTTCAGAGATTTGTCAGCTATGAGTTTTTGGTAGATGACAACACTGAAACTTAGTTAGCAGAGCAGAGATGAGTGAGGAATGGCTTCACGTGTTAGATACCTTTCAATGGTCTGTTCGATAGGTTGACAAAATCCTGCGACTGTTGGTTGAAAAGGAATTTCTTAAGTGGTGGATGGCCTGAGAACTGAGCGGAGCAGAGGCAAGGTGAGGAGGGAAAATGTGATGTTATTTTCCTGGCCAGATAGGGAAAGTCTCCTCGCCAGCCAGGAAATCATGGCTGCTCTGTGCTGATACCACAGATAAATGGTCAGTATATCATGCAATGCTGTCGTACATCAGCTGATCGATCTAGGTTACCAAAGTTGATATACTGTATGTGTGTGCTTGCGTGTGCATGGTATGCCTACATACATGTGTGCATGCAACCAACGTTCATACACTTTTTCAACCCGGGAGCCAAAGTGCAAACACAACCCACAGAGGTGAACCAGTGAATGCAGTGTTGTTGTTCACCCACCAAACCTATTTTAAAAGACATTTTCCCATGTTCCCTAAGAAACTTGTTCATTTGTTAAAACAGTTTAAAAACTGATTATTTTCATATGTAACATATTTTGGAAACTAGTAGTAGCAGTAGTATTCTGTCAAATAAAACACATGCTGGTATGTCTTCCAGTGCTGTGTGATTTTACAAATCACCTTTGCAATAAGCAAATGATCAAATGTGGTGCAGGTGCCTGGAAAAAGATGGAAGCAAAACAAGGAAACATGGAAATGGTAACACAAAGATGCCAATCCATTTTTTTTTTATCAATTAGAAGATGTCAATCTTAGCCCCTAATGTTACACTAACCCTGCTGCTGAATTGTATGAACCTGATATTTTGTTTCTCACCCTAGGACACAGACTCATTCAAATACATTAACACTTTTGTCTGTTTGGATCCTGATCCATAGTTAAACAAACCAGGGATTAGAAGAACTACCTAAGCAGCTATAGAGCTTTTGTAACCAAAGAGCAATATAAAAGAAATCAGGTCCAGTTGTGGTTATCTGTCAGCAATGTCTGACAAATGGATTAAATGTGAATAATGAAATCGATCTTCTATTCCTCAACCCATTCAACCTTGTAATCTTTAACCTGATTTCAGTGCTGAGACCTTGATAATGTGAGATGCCTTTTATCTCTCTTTCAGAACAAAGACAGAGACAGGAAGACGGCCATCAGAAGCTAACAACAAGGACGCACAGCAAACGGATAAAATGCCAGTCCAGCATTTGGGACTTTGACAGTGCTTTCAGTGATTTTTCCATTACTCTCCCAGTGCGTCTTGAAGACTTTCAAGACTTACCATGCTTCTCAAAGACTTTTGAAAGACTTCTATAGCACTTCCAGGACTTTCCAAGGACCTTTGCAATGCGTTTCATTTTGTAGACTTTTTACAGTGCTTTTACAAGAACTTTTTACATGACCTTTCAAAGTGTTTTCAAATATGTCTGAGGCACTTTTCAAAAGATTAACAGTACTTTTCAATGACTTTTAAAGGGCTTTCACATGCTTGTCGAGAACATGAAGAATTTTTTTTAACAGCGTTTTTAAGGGACTTTTTACTGTATTGTTCAAAGACTCAGCGACTCTTTGTTCAGCCTCTGAGTCTAAAGAGCTTACGGCACATGATCGGAGAACACACAAGACCTATCTTTTATGAAAGACGAATTTGTATTCATCAAAAGCTGTGTGTTATTAATGTGTAAACTGAAATATAAATGTATATTTATGTGACATAACATTATATAATGAAACTATGTTATTTAACGGGCATATCACGTTCTGGATGGATAATGAGGATTACTTGCAAAACATTGGCTATTCTCACATTCACACAATTTATTTTAACATTCTCTGGGATGATTACAACAACAACAAAAAATACATGCTGGAACTTTTGTGGTATTGGTATTTCTAATAATCATTTTTAAGAGTGTCTTGATGCTGGAAAATAACTAAAGATGACCAATAAATGTTTGTGTATATCTGGAAGTATATTTCATTAATATGTGATATTTTAAGCAGATTGTACACTTCATCCTAATCCTCCAGCCATTATAGATGGTCATTGTGAATCTATTTTGCACTGCAGCCTATTAATTATAACATATTAAGTACAACAGAATTGAAATATTCTCAAACGAAATGATGGCCATACCATTCCTTGCTCATCCAGGCAGCTGGGAATATATAAAAAAAATCCTTTTCACCAAGAAAGCAGCAAGCATTAAGTGAAACTAACTCCACCTGTAGCTTGCATCAACTTAACTTCACTTTTAGACTTGACTAACACTCATCGCCGCTCGGCCCCTGTCCGCTTTCACTGATACATCTATCGTTCTCTCTCTTCATCCCTGTCTCTCTCTGTCTTTATTTCTCTCTCTCTCGCTCTTATTTCCTCTTTATTTTCTTTGTTTCTCTTTCGGGGCACCCAGCTCTAGACAGTTGCCATTCTGTTGAACGGAGATGAGAGTAGACAAGGACAGAGAAGGATAGAAGATCAGGGGAAAAGGCAGACAGGAGGGTTTTTCAGGAGCAGAAGAAAGGAAAGCAGAAGAGAGAGGAAAAAAGGCACAGATTGCATCTGCAGGTATGGCTACTTGGACATCTGCCTGTGTCCCCTCGCTGTCCTCTCCTTTACCTTTCCACATGCTCTTTCTCTCTTTTCCTCCTCTCCTCCTCTGCTCTTCCTCTCTTTTCCCTGGAGTGCCACTGGCCAGGGTCTGGTTGGTGATGGCTTTCCAGCGTGTTTAGCCACGCACCACATGCCCCCTTTCTCTTTCTCTTTCTCTCCCTATCTTTTTTTTTACAATTTTTATCTATCTATCTATCTATCTATCTATCTATCTATCTAGGCCTCCTCCAATCCCTCTCCATCTTTCTTTCTCTCACTTCTCTATCTCTCACACTCTTTCCATCTCCCGCTCCCACTGTCCCTCTCTTTCAGCATCTCTCTATACTGTTTTTTCTCCTTCCACTGAGAAATCTGTCCAGTGCCTCCATGGAAAATGAGCGGGGCTCTAGCGATGCAGAATGTTGTCTTACCTTTTATTTTTTTAGTTTGTCACATTTTTTACATTTTGTGTTTTTAATCACTTGGTAGGACGGAGCTGAATGCAGAGTGGCGCTTTCTGGTCCTGCAGCAAAACTTGTGACAAATACAATCCCAAGGAAAATCAAAGCACCGATTGCCTGGAAATGTTACATCAGAAGCCCAATGTGATCATTGACTCATTTTGGCTGACAGAGACACAGTTTCTTTTCTAGTAGAAACTGTCAGGGAAAGAGGAGTTTCTTTTTAATGTAACCAATCCCCAATACTATAATCCTCAAGACCAAAAGGTTTGAGACGCATTTTGTGTCAAATGTAAAACTCTCCTTCATTCTACTTTAAGTGAGACAGAAATTGTCTTAGTGCTAAGATGTTTTTAGGGGGTATAGGCCGGTCATTAATGCAGTCTATAACCAGTCTATTTAAAACTACATAACGGGAGCTATTTTCCACTATTAAGTGAAACATGAATGGGTGGTTGTTTTAAATGGAGGCAATCAACCTGCTGGTCCTTGCGATCAAATAGTTTGCACTGGTTTGTGTCGTAATGATTTTTAACAATACTAACAAGCTGTTTCTCGGGTAGCTGAGGTGCCAATTATGAGGCTTTTTCCAACAATGTGACAAGTTTCTGGTGAAGAAAAATAACCGACAGTTCAAAATTCAAACGTCACTTGATCGTACTGCCAGCAAACAGTTTTTGGTGAAAGGGGCACTGGAAAACAAAGCTGATTTATTGTGTGTATAATCTCACAAACATCCCAAAACTATAAACAGTCATTTATACAGTTAATGTGTTTGAACTTGTCTACTGAGTGATGTCATCTGGAGGATCTGTTGTAAAATAACTTGCAAAATAATGGAAGTGAAAAAAGTATAAGTTGAAGTGTGATGGAGGGATACTGACTGAAAAATAAAGTTTCATAGCGAGTAGAGTCCTTTATGGGTAAAAAAAAAAAAATACTACAGCCAAGTAATGAACTAAAGATAGTTGCAAAGTTCTTCCTGGAGAATCAATTACACTAAAGACAAAAAGGACAAAATGGAGTTCTGGCATATTATGCTTGAAATGCCCTTTAAACTGAAGTGCCAGAGCAGATTTTTTTCTCCACAATGTAACACAGTGTTGAGCAAAAACAACAGACCAAATCTAAAGTAAAGGTATCCTTTCATTGTAAGTGGTCCCCATTGCTTTCTAGTTCCTGAAACAGAGGTTTGAAAAGCACTGGGTGTCTTGTTTAAAAGATCTTAGATCTATTATAAGTCAGCGAGACAAAGATAATCTTACTGCTGAGAGTTTTTTTAAGGGAAGCAATAGTTTTGAAAAGCGCTGTGTGTCTAGTGTGTCCTAATGACTTCTGGTCCAGTTAGTCTGAGAGTCTGATCTCTCTAGCAGGCCGTCTGTCTCTGCAGCAGAGAGGGGGGGGAGAGGAACTGGTTACTCCCACACAGAACAGATCAGGTTCCCCCTACGCCTACACACACACTCACACACACACTCCACACGCATGCACACACGTCTGCGCACACACAGATGACCGTATACACAGACGCGCTCAGCTCAGACACAGATGAACTTACATATGCGCTAATAGATGGACGTATGTGGGCGTATATGCACACGTGCAGTCACACGCTCGCATGCACACACACACGCTAAGCAGAAGGATCTGTGATATAGCTTAGCTGTCTAATGATCTCTGTATTTTACATTGATGAAAACAGATCAGCTGAGGGGCAGACTGCTGTGGCGTATTAAGTGGGCGGTTTTGGACCAAGGTGAACCGGAGGTTGGAGAATCGACTGGCTCTCATTATCATCATAATGGTCTTTGACAATGATGCCCCCATGGAAATCTGGCGTTTGGCTACCGATAACTTAAGCAATAAAAAGACAAAGTCAAAGAGCTGCTGTAGTTTTTACGCTGGCTTTGGGAGAGGATTAGGTGGCAGCGATGCCAATGGGGCTTGAAGACTATCTAGGAAAACAAAACAGGATTTTGAATCAAACAGACAACTGGCAGAACCCAGTGAAGTCGTAAACAAGGAAAACGCCAGCTTGGAAGGTATTCAAATGGATTAGGAAAGAATAAGATGTCACATAAGTATTGTCATTCACATGAAACTTTAAGTCCTCTGGTGAGCTCACCAATAATTTGAAAATTACACAGCCAATTGATTTCCCTGTGGCACACCTGAACCTTAGTGGGACTGTGACTTGTGGAAATGATCATACATCGCTTTTTAAAATGATGTGATTCACGTTCTTTACTTGCCTACATCTGTCACTCTGTACACAATCTAATAATACAGAAACACCTTCAGCAGAAACTTTACAAATCTGAGTGTTTTCAGAAACATTTAGAAATTTGAATGATGTGAAAAGGCCAGTGGATGATGGTTTTAACAGGGTAACTATAGACTTTAGCCCCACCCTCCACTGCAGTATATTGACTGAAGTATGAAGTGGGTGAATAGGAAGCAGACTTGACCGTAAAATTCCACTTCAATAATCAAAATAATCAAAATGACGCAACTCACTCAAATCCAATTTGTTTTTAACCAGCATAGTTTTTGAATGAGGCTCTTGGACTCTTGGACTCTCTCATTTAAAAAGCATCTACTAGTCATTTTTATTGTCTATTTTTATTTTCACTATTTTAATTTTTTTTTGTGCTTTTTTAAAATGTTTTCAACAACCATAACATGAGAATCGATGCAGGAGTCAGGAGCACTTCCTGTTTTTTTTCCAACCCACTTGTGTTTTTGCGCTCAGATGGCACCCAGCTGAATAAGGCCTATTAATTAAAGACGGATAGGTAGCGCAGGTTTTCCTGAAGCATGACCTCCTGTTGACATTGGAGCACAACTTTCCTCTTGTGTTCTCTGCTGCTCTGTCGGCCTGTTGGCCAACTTCCTCCCTCCACTTGAACTGTCTCAATAAAACAAAAAGAACAAAGATATAAAATGTGGGGGAAAGAGTGAAATGCACCTTTAGGAGCATTAGTCTTTCTAACCCAACTGGGATCTGAGCTGCACACATACACACACTCACACACACACACACACACACTCACACACACACACACACACACACACACACACACACACACACACACACACACACACACACACACGGCAGGAGGCTAACTGCTCCAAGTGGGAGCTGTGCTGCCGAGGGCCGGATGAAAGGAAACACTAAAACTACAACGAGGGAAAGACAGGTGGCCAGTTTGGCAGCTCCATACACTCACACACACACACACACACACACACACACATACACACACACACACACACACACACACACACACAGACACACACAAGCTCCTTCCTCCTCAAACCCTGTTGTGCACACCTGTGAAAGTGCCAAAATCCTGAACGCTACCTCTTTCTGCTTACTCTTTCTCCGTCTTCCTCTCTGTCTTTCTTTCTATCTCCCCTCTCTCGTTATCTGCCTCCTCTCTCTCTGAATCTCTCCAACCCCCACCCTCACCCCCCTCTCTCTCTCTCTCTCTCTCTCTCTCTCTCTCTCTCTCTCTCTCTCTCTCTCTCTCTCTCTCTCTCTCTCTCTCTCTCTCTCTCTCCTCTCCCTCTCCCTCTCTCTCTTCTCTCTCTCTCTCTCTCTCTCTCTCTCTCTCTCTCTCTCTTCTCTCTTCTCTCTCTCTGATGGCCCCTCTGTGTAAACATTCCTCTGGTTAGCTAGCAGCCTGGCTCACCTTTAATTGGTTGTTAAAAAGACATTTCCTCCTGATGAGGATACCACCATGGAAGCTTCATTGTGTGTGTGCGCGCGTATTTATAAGATCAGTATATATATTTGTAAGATTGTGTATGCATGTGTGTATGGTGAAGGCCTATGTGCCTGTAAGATCACTGAGTGCACATCACTCATGTACTCATTAATCATATTCAGTCACCATTTTCAAAAATGTTTCCCACAAGTGACACCAAAAGACCTCAAAATCACAGAAGAACCTTGTTTTTCCAGTCCCTCAGGAATGGAGGTGATTCAGAAGAATGACATGTTCAGGATGTTTAAATTAATTTGAAATTGAAATACCAGAACATCATATAGAATGTGTATTTTAACGTTGAACAATTAAAGGGAAATGTTCCCCAAAACAGAACTCACATATGCTCTTACTATGATTTTATAAATCTATCTAAATTTAGGAACCAGTTTCCCCCGTAATATAAAATCGGCCTAAGCAGAGTTGGAAATGGGCCGGAAAGCACTGGAACACTAGTTCAGAACATTAGTAAATCTTTGCGGGGGAACAGCGTTATGGTACAGACTTGGTTGATTTTTTTCAGCGATTACATGTGGGAAACATCAAAATCTGTCATCAACTGAATAGTTGTGAACCTTGCACAATGTTTTGTCTCCTGAACGCACCCTGAATTTAATAGGCCAATTGTTTCTCTTCAGCTCCACGTCAGGCATCTTTACATATCCTGAACCGCCAGCTTCTGGCCAGGTAACCAGTGTTCTCTCTCCAGCCAATGATTGTTTCCCCTTGTGCTCCCCCGTTGTTGTTAGCTCCAGTTTTTCAGAACAATCCTCTATGATAGCTTAAGGCTTGGCATACAAGTGTGTGTGTGTGTGCGTGTGTGTGTGTGTGTGTGTGTGCGTGTGTGTGAGAGAGAGAGACAGACAGCGAGAGAGAGAGAGAGAGAGAGTGTGTCTGCATATCTGTGTGAGTGAATGAATGAGAAGGTGGTTGAAGGTGCTTCGTTGGAATGAAAACCTGCACACTACCTACCTAACCTGCATGGCACATGGTTGCCTATCTCTTATCTACATAATGATGATGATAATGTGATTTATTGACCTCTGTAGGGAAATTCCCTTTTTGCTCGCCAGTTACTTAATTCACTGGCAAGTGACTACAAGAAGGTTCCTCCTTTAAAGTCTGGCCATTTTCACCACTGACTCTGTGTAGTTTGTTCATAAATCATTCTTTACTGGGATTGTGGGAGGTTCCTTAGTAATGCAACCATGAAACACTTTTCACCCTCAACCCCAAAACTCAGTCAAGGTGTCGTGGTAGAGATCAGCCTGCAACAAGGTGCCTGGTGGGAGTTTCGTGTATCAGGTTCACTCAGTCATTTGTCAGCTATACAGTTCAAAGCTCCCTACAATTGTATGTAGGGAAAAAATATCCCATGATACTATATATGATTTACACCCACAAACTAACATCAATTTTTGGAAGCACATAAAGTCTAATTTGATACCCTCTACAGATGCCCACACAACACTTCCAAACCCAAGAGTTTGGAAGCTGGAGCCAAGATGGCTGTTTTCCCATTATATTTTGTTCAGGATGCTGATACAGCAGCTTTATGTGTCTGATACCAGCCCACTTTTAAAGGGTGATGGCAGGATTGTCGTTATCATGGAAGTGATGCACAAGCAACGCACAGGCTCAACAGTCAGTCACAACCGCCATTTTTAAATATACAGTCTATGGTGTAAACAAATGTAACGAAAGTGGAAAGTCAGAGAAAGTAGAGAACGAGACAAAACATAAAGAAACAATGGAACAAACACTGCGACAATGGGAAAAAGGAAGACATTATTGGCCAACGAGAAAGTACAGAACGATCTTAATTCTGCAGAATGCAACGGAAAAGTGTTTTCAAAAATAAGTTGAGACATGTCGATGTTGACTCTGCGGTTGCTATGGTTTTGCCTTTGCTATAGTTACACATGTGAATTCTGGGCAGGGTCCCATATGTTAAAAATTGCAATGGAAAACTAAAAGGTACCGATCCTGTGCCATTCAGAGCCAAACCAGACCCAGGCCAGTACGGTATGGTACAGCACTTGTGCAGTGGAAAGAGTATACAAGAATAACTAGTCCTACACATTCAAACCTCAACAATTCTCAGATCAACTGTTTTGAGAATACTAACCCTAAACGAAATGATAAAGCAATGTCAATAATATATTTTGAACATTGGGAGAAAGAAACTAAAATATTAAGTAGTTCAGAAAGTTTTCTGGTACAAAAAAGACATTAAGATTTGACATAAAAGCTCTCTACTGATGGAAATGGAAAACAGTACCGGACCTTAACCAAGCACAGGCTCAGTAACCACCAACTGGCAATCAAAGGGACACATAAGAAATCTTGGCAACCAAAGAAAAACAGAATATCTGGTGACTGTTCAACAAGTGATGTTGAGACAAGACACTTCCTCCTAACTTTGGTGACTTCAAAATGAAGAGCTACTAGGAAAAGGAGGCATGGCATATCTTAGCTACCCAATATGCATTCACACACAGCATTATCACAACCTGAGAACATTGTACGAACAAAACAATCACACACAAACACACGCAGGTTTTCATTCCAACGAAGCACCTTCAACCACCTTCTCATTCATTCACTCACACAGATATGCAGACTCTCTGTCTCTCTCTGTCTCTTCTCTCTCTCACTCACACACACACACACACACACACACACACACACACACACACACACTAGTAGTAGAAGGTATTTAATGTAAAAATGTTATCTTTTACTTTAGTGCTTTGGAAATTTTGTTACATTTCAATGATGTTAAACTTTCACACAAATGAACTGAAATGAATATATAGTAGACAGACAGATAGATAGCTACAGAGATAGAAATGCAGAAACACTGTAGATACTGAGACAGCTAGATAAATAGAGAATGAGACACACCCCTGCCCAAAGTGCGCTGACACTCACACACACACACACACGCACACACACACACAGGGCTGCTGCAAGTGTTTCATCCTTTTACAGGCTCTGTGAATCAGGAGGCTCTTTAGGTTTTATGAGCCTCTAAGCAGGCATTTACAGATCCGACTATGAACACATGCTGCCCTCCTCAAAGCACCCTAGATGCAGTTATTAGGCAGGCAACACCAGAAATGAAATAAATGAAATGAAAAAAGTTGAAAGGTAGGAAAGGGAGAAGAACCAAAGAGCGAAAACAAAAGAAAACAGCAATGAGGAGAGGAGAGGAGAGGAGAGGAGAGGAGAAGAAATGTGTGCGACAGTGGGGAAAGGACGAGAGGAGGAGAGGAGCAGGTACAGGAGCAATACTGACTACAGAGAGCCTTTCCTCAACTAGAGACAGACTAAAAAGAGAGAGAGAGAGAGAGAGATGGTAAGAAAGAGAGAATTAGAAGGAAAGCCAAGTCTTCAGTCAGTAGCAGCCTGCCAGAGCGTTGCTTTGCTTCGCCAGGTCCCTGTGCTCTCTGCTCTGTCCTCTCCAATAAGACCCCTGGTTTAATGCTGGAAAATTCCCTCCAAGCTGTCAATCACCCGCTTTAATAAAAACAAAGTATAACATTGCGGTCTCGCTCGCTCTCCATCCCCCCTAGAGAATTAGAATGCGAGGTTTTGTCTGCGGAACTGTGAAAATCTCCTCTGCTTTTATTAGCAAAGCCCTGGTTCGACCGAAACGCTGGAAAAATCGGGCCACTCTCCGCTCTGCATCTCCCATCTGGTCTGCATTAAAGCCAACCACCTGGACCCAAACCAAACCTGAAATGAAACTGGGGGTATTACAGAAAATAACTCTGGGATCTGCCTGCACACACACACACACACACACACACACACACACAGATACATATCTGACTTTATTCACACACACATACATTTGCGTGTGCATGCTCCAGACATGGTTCATGCAGCCTCCTGTTTCTCTCGCTTTCTATTTCGTGCTTAATCAGATTTCCTTAAGGAAAAATAGTCTTAACCCACATGATGGGATCTGATTTGACTGGCTGGCTGGCCAGCTGATTCTTTTGATTGGTTGGTTAACTGACTGGCTGATTGGCTAGTTGGTTGCTGACAAGCTGTCTAACAGGCTGGCTCACTGAATGGGTGATTGACTGGCTGGCTGATGAGCGACACTCACTGGCTGACAACGTATGTGTCATTTTAGTTAACTCTTTCTTTTTGCTGTTGTGCAAAAAAATAAAAAATAATAATCTAACAGCTTGAACCTGAGTGGCAGGTCGGTCAGCAGCCATCTTGTCCTGGTCATGTGCCAGAAAAGCTTTGAGCCGTCACAATTCACCACAGCATATTGCTCATCACAGGATATGAATCTGCAACTATTCAGCCATTAATCTTACCTCTGGTTTATGGCATCTGTTACATTCACCTGCTCTGTTTTACATCCTTTATTTAATTAAACCAAATGATTATGAGGAAGGTGAAAGCAAAGAATTGTACTTTAAAATGCCTAGCAGAGGTTTGTGTTTCTTAGTTTTACAGTTTTATTTCAACAAATAGAGCAAAATAGAAACAAATAAAAGTTGCTGTGCGTAAGTATAGCTAGACACACACACACACACCCACACAGAAAGAGAGCAGTCCTGGTGTGTCTCAGTATTGATATGCCAAAACAGCCAAAGAGTCTGTAAGAAGGTAGAAGATATACTCAGAACCAAATGATGCATTCCCAGTGCAAACCTAATTGTTTAATTGCATGCACACAACATATTAAAAATAAATATCAAAGAAATGTTTAGAAATGGGTTTTTTTTTTAACAAAAAAACTTTTTTGATCTCAAAACACACAACTCAAAAATAATGGCAAATTAACAGTAGCACAACCAAAACTGCTAACAGAAGACAATGTGAAGATCTATATATGTTGTATACGGTAATTGGAATTAATTCAGTGTTATATCAATAATTCCCCTCTAATTAACAGACAGACTTTGAGATGATTTTGATGACAAATGGTGTGATACCTTGTCACAGTCAAACTGCAGAATGGAATAAAACAGAGTGCAATAGAATAGAATTCAGTAGCTCAGTGCCTTAGGGACACACACACACATACACACACACACACACACACTCACACACACACACACGCGCGCACACGCAGCTAGCTGGTTGTCTTCCAGAGCAGCTCTTAGCCTCCTTAAATCACCAAGGTAAAGTGTTAGTAGAGGCAGAACAAAATGAAATGAAAATAAACATGGCAGAGAAACGTTTACAGCCCAGAACCCGGTATCACTCCCCTCGGTGGAAAACACACCGTAAATTACAGCAGATCATTTTGTGGAATTTTGGAAAAAATTGCTCCGCTATCCAACAAAAAACTGGGCAGTTGATTTATATCAGCATTAATTGTGTGTGCATGTGAGCGACTGTGCTGTGTGTTTTGGGTGGTTTGTGTGTATGTGCATTTGTTTGTGTGTGAGATAGTGTGTGCAAGTGCACATGTATTTGTCTTGTGTGTTCGAGCATGTGTGTATGTGAGTGCTGTGTGTGTGTGTGTGTGGGGGACAGGGTTTTAGCTGTGGAGAGCAACGATGCTGTGGTTTTTGACCATACGATCCTGTACATTTCTTGAGCTCTACATGCAGCTGGACAGCTTCCACCGCTCATAACAACAATATGTTCCATATGAATCCCACTCTTCACCCCTGTCAAGGTTTGGCTACAACCATAACCCCCGGCTGTATAGATTTCTAAAGGATATATCCTCCGACTGGTGCTAGTCTACAGCCAATAAAAAAGGGACAAGACAACATCATCAATGTCAAGGAAATTCACTGATAATCATAGAAGCACTGAGGAAAGAATTCTGAGAAAACTGCCTTCAAACATAGAGGAAGACACACAAAAACAAAACACAATGTACAGGCATTGAATTTCTCACTTAGATTCAAGCTATTGCACAGCACAGTGAGAGTGCTGATCCCATGTCACTTCAGTGAGTTATTGAACCTCCTCAAAAACTGATGCAGTTTGTAATCCTCAGCCTAGGCAATAGCAGACTGTATTCTATACTGTAGCTGCAGCTATTTAATAACTCATAACACTATGTTTTGCATGAATATTACTCTTGACCCCATCTAGGTTTGAGTACCACTATTGATGGTATATCTTGTGATTTGACTGCATTATATACATTATACTATTTATGTGTACAGTGGAAGCCATCATAGAAGGCCCTTATCTTCCGTTATTTCTAGTTATTTCTACAGTCTTGAATGTTATATAACATAATTGGTATATGCAAACACAAAACAGGTGTCTCTCAAACAAAGATTTGCCAAACGGTTGCTTGCACTTTTTGGAAGCAAGAAAGAGAGAAAATTTTGAACCCAGTATTTTCTGTTGGAGACAGAGCCACCGTACAGCAGTAGTGCAGCATGAAGTAAAAAGTGGGACAGCTATGGTTTTTGCTCCCTGAGACCAAAAAGCTTGAAATGAGCTGGTATACATGACATTTGCGTTGTTAAGCAGTAGCAAAAATATATACTAGAGCCAAAATATACTTCTCACTTGTTGATATTACTGCTACAGCGGTTATAAAATGTATTCACCATCCTTGAACTTTTCTATATTTTATTGCTTTGCAACAGGGGATCACACGCCTAAATCACGCAATTATGGAATTAGGCATCCTGTAAAGGGAATACTTTCTGAATCAACTGTTTTCTGTTTTATAAGACAAATAGTTCCAGTCCTCAGTTGTGATTGACAGTGTCACATTCAAAGCCTTTGTAAATACCGGAAAATGCACAACTGGGACCACATAGCTACTTTAAACATTCATGCTCCAGACAAAAATCACTACTCATTAAAGGTAATAGAACTACTGTATATTGCTTAGAGGATGAGTAACACTGTTATTTATTAATTAAAAAAAAAAACCAATACACAGTGCTTTGTTTTGTATCAAACATCACCTCTAAGCTGTTCTAAAATCACTGTAAAACATACTTCTAAACGTATTGCTTGATCATACTTGATTTAAATGATTTTAAACTTGATTTTTCCCACTGATCAACAGATACTACAATGTCAAAGTAAAAACTAATTTAAACCATTTGATCTAAATCTGAATATAAAAAGAAAATGTATTTCACAAGTATTCACTCCACGTGAGTAAACATTTGGTAGAGGCACCTTTGGAGGCAATTACAGCTCTGAGTCTGTGTGGACAACTCTCTCAGCTTTGCACATCTGGACACTGCAATTTCTGCTCAATCTTTTTTTTGCTAAATTGCTCAAGCTCCATCATGCTGGATGGGAACCATGAGCGAACAGAAATGTTCAAGGCCTGCTCTAAATTCTCAATTCAGTTGACGTCTAGGCTCTGGCTGTGTGTTTGGGGTCACTGTCCTGCTGGAAGATAAATCCTCTCCCAGGTTGCAGTTCTCCTGCAGACTTCTCCTCACAGTGAGGATGGTGTGTTCGGGGTAATGTGCGGTGTTAGGCCTGCGCCCAACATAGTGCTTAGCATCAAGGCCAAAAAGCTTAGTTTTCCTCTCATCACACCATGTAACCTTCTTCCACTCGGTCTCTCACGTACGTTTAGGCAAACTCTTAACCAGGATTTTTTTTTTTTTTTTTTTTTTTTTTCCAAAACAGCTTTCTTCAGGCTTGTCTTCCATAAAGGCAAGACAGATGAAGCACTTGAGACAGATGAAGCACTAGTATGCATAGTTTCTCCCATCTCAGCCATAAAAGACTCCAACTCCCTCAGAGTTGCCTTAGACTTCTTAGCGCCCTTCTCATCCAGACACTCAATTTTTGTTTATTTTGTTTAATTGTTACAATTGTGCCATGTCTTGTTCCCCCCAGTTCTTTATGATGGTCTTTATTTAGTTTCAAGTGACTCGGTAATGCCTTGGAAATCTGTTTTTATATCCCTGATTTATGCTTTTTAAGAAATTTACCCCAGATTAATTTGAAAATTTCCTCCATCTTCATGGTGTAGTTATGAAATGTGGTAACCATCTGCGGCACGTTCCAGATACAGGTGCATTTAACCTGAAATAATTTCTTAATTTTAACTGCACACAGGTGATCTCCATTTAACTAATTTGGGACTTCTAAAAACAGCTGGTTGCACCAGAGCTGATTAAGGGTGTCAGCAAAGGGCATGAATACTTACGGATTTGTGTCTGTATGGTTTGGCATTACAGTATTTTTCTTTTGATTACATTTCTTAATTGAATCCATGGTAATCCCATGTCGTGAAAATCGTAAAAACTGAAAAGGTTCAAAAGTAGGGAATGCTTGTGTAGCCATTATATATCTCATACTCCACTGTTACAGTGTATTACATCCTGTCAAAATCTGTCTAATAACCCAGGAATACGATATTTATAGTCCCATATTCTGCAGTATTGACATGAAAGATGCAATATAAAACCCATGCCAAAATGAGTTTCAACTACTTTGTGCCTGACAGTACTATACTCTTGTTTTCACTGCCTTTTTAATATAAAGAAATTTGTATTATTTACCTATTTTGAAGACATAAGTGGTAATCACAAGCCCCACTCTCCTGTACAAAGGAACAGCAAACTGAAAACTGCAGGATTCAAGCCTAAAATGAGCATATTTTCCTAGCCCTAACTGCAAAATAAGTGCAGAAACATGTCAAATTGTGAGTGAAAACTCAGAAGGTCTGTACCATACTGTACAGTTTAAAAGCACAGAGTCTGTACCACAGTTTCTCCCAGGGTTTATTTGTGCAAAATGCTTGTGGCCTGGTTAGCAAATCGGAATCTCCCGTTTTTATGTACAGAACTGAACGGGCATCTTGGCCTCTGTAACTTTTTTATAATCTGAACAAAGCTGCTCACAGGCATGTGGGTGGAGAATCAACATACAGGACAGTATTTTCTGGCTGGTCATGGAATTTTTAGTTCTCTTTACTATGCTGTTTGTGGTATTTTCACTGATTACTAGTTGTCTTTAGTCTCGGCTTGTTACAGGACTGGTAATACTGAGCGTTTACTCGTAGCTACCATGGGTGAGTAATTGTCCTTGTCTGTCCATATTCCTCTTGTTAAAAGCGATGCATATGAGGTACGAGCAGACTGGAGTGGGTGTGAAGTGGGTGAAGGAGCTCAGGTCAGAGCTTCCAGTCTTTTGCTCTTCAGATAATCCAGATTCATTTGTGTTTGTGTGTGAGATTACAGTAATTTGTTATGGACACACACTGAAGGGATTTGTGGTTTTGTTATTGTACCAACAGATAGCTAAGCGTTTGTGGTGTGGCTACACACCACAGAACTGGATACTAACCTATTACATGCTACATACTAATCAGTATGTAATAGTATAATTATTCTGTAATAGTTGTTTGCAACCTCAACATTAGTAGCAAATATGAGCTACTATAAGAAAAGCAAGGCAGGAACTAATCGCTAATCTCTCTGGTAAGCAGGCTAAAAAGCTAGCAAGGCAAGTGTAGCTGTAACTGCCTTTTCAACAACATACTTATCCTCAAAACAGTTGAAGCTTTTTAATAACATTTGATGGTACACAAATCATCTTAGTGAAATAAATATTGTCCACTTACATTTGTAGTGCTTTAAAATGGTACAATCACCAGCACCAATCACTTTCTTACACAGCAACAGCGGTTACGCAGCAGCAATGCATTATGGGTCATCACAGTATGTCTAGCAACATCGGAGCATACTCAGAAATTCTTGCCAATGTAATTTACATTCAGTCATTTTTCACATACACACAATGAACATACTATGCAGTAGAAATACACAACATACTCATTTAACATTAGACTTAGTATATTAAGTATGAGTAGTACAATAGTGGGAATGAGTCAGTGGGAATGTGCTTCAGCTGTGAGTGTTGTGTGAGTGTTGTGGCTGTAGCGCTTCATGTCTACCTCCTGTGATACAGCAGGTTGCTGTCTGCCACAAACTTTTTAACAACTCTTGTGACAAACACATTTGTAAATAGGATATGCAACATTGTATGCCACAAAGTCACAGCCAGCTGGTGATCAACCAAAATGTCAGCAGCATGTACGATTTCTTGTGATGCGAGGAAAAAATTCACAGAGAAAAGACACACACTGAAGGGAAAAGGAATAGGGAAGTGGGACAAGGTGCAAAATGCATGACTGCACAAGTCAGGGACACAAGCGGAGGCTTTAGGGATTGAGAAATGCAAACAGACACAGGCCAGCAATTTACAATCCTGCCAGAGACAGTCAGCACCAGCCTTGACCTGGTGTTGTAGTCCAATACTCAGCAGTCTGTTTACTTTCCAAAGCTCACTGTGTCACGGGGAAGACGTGGTAGTGACACATATATAAAAAGATACAACCAAGCTAGAAGCCGTGGCCGAACAGTGAGCTGGAAGTCCAGGATACGCCCTGTGGAAGTTGGGTGCCATGCATTTGTAGCCACATCCACGACCAGTTTACTCAGGGAGTTACAGTAAGGTTTTGTGGTCAGGGCGTATGTCAGGGCACAGAGGGTGCTTCTGAAAAGAGCAGTGACTCCGGCTGAAAAGAAAGGGCACCCATCAGAGTCCCAAGTATGGAAATCCACCTCGTAATTAAGATATAAATTTGTGTGTCATAGGATGGCATAGCTATCGTAGGAAAGGTTGGTGGTTATACACATTCCTCTGCTCCTGGTACAGTATAATTGTTTTACTTAGTTAAGCATAGTGCTGATACATTGATGTGTGGGCGATTTCAAACCAGGGAGGTCAGCCATCCCAGCTAACAGATTACACACCAGTGACATAATCTATTTGGACTTTTCCGCAAGCTCATCACTTACCAGCTGGCACTGCTGTGGCTCTGTACTACGGTAGTAATTTCATCACCTCCACTCCCCATTTCAGACTTACCGGCTCACCAAAGTGTAGTTACATGCTCTGCAAGTTGCTATAATACCTAACATTATGAGATGGTCATCAAATTACCACCCAGCAACACAGGCTAGCTGTTCAGGTTAACTACAAATTATGAACAAATCCAACGAGACAGCACAAACTGCACAACAGTTTGTATAATAGTAATACTGTTTTCCTGGTATGTTCTATATTTACTTATTACCCTACTGTAGATAAAGATACAAATCAAGATAGTTTTAATCTCCCAATTACTGTAAAAATCTGTATTGTTGTTACTACTGTGATTATTTTAAGTAGCAAACTTTCCAGGCAGGCTTAGATTCTGTGTTAAGTGGCCTGACTGTACTATTGTTGAGCCAGCCAGAGTAAAACAAATGAGTCTTATAGTCACAGTTTTCAAAATATAACCCTTATTGATGCAAATATATAATTTTTTGAATAACCCAAAGTACCAAAGTGACAATAAATTATATATTTAAGGAGGAATCTGTAGTAAATTAAAATAAAAATGTATGCCCAAAATGTTCTTTACACCCCTATAATTATTCTTTTTTTTTTTAATCAAAAGTTACAAAGTTTATACTTTTATTTTGATGGCAAAATCACCTTCTTTTCATGGTCACACACACACACACACACACACACACCACATGCACATACAACTCCCCGCCCAACCGCACAAATAACATTGTTCAGGCCAAATGTATGCAGGTTAAAGTAGCTCTTCTACTGTAGCACAGTGTGTGTAGGTTACTCTAGCATACAACAATTTGGTATCAACACTGGAGCGCTGGATGTAATCTGGCTTGCAGGAGCAGAAAACTGCCCAAGATATTTCATGAGTGACCCTGGAGGAGAGTTATATATCAGTAATTAGCCTACCATAAACATTTACACAGGCTATAAAATAAAAGATATTGATGAGCAATAGATTTACTGTATGTATGTGCTCCCCATCCATGCAATAAAACTGCCAGTTAAGGCTTACTAATTTCCACAAACATCATATACTGTAGAAGCCGATTGAAAAACGGAAACCAAATAGAAACAGAAAAAAAGACTCACAATAAAATTAAAATTTATATGGGCTGGATTGTGTAAGCCGAATAGCTTTGTGCACATGAGTACTAACTAGGTCCTGTTGTGGTGTACAGGCTGATTCTGATATTTCCAACAATACCTTGAAGGCAGCATAATGTTTGTTTGCTATGTCTGCAAATTTATGTACAACACAATCAGTCTGTTGTAAATCAAATATGGCCACTGTGTGAATAAAACAAATTGTTGCCAGAGTAGCGTAGCAATCCCACAGGGAGGGAGAGATATTCACACTGTTCGATACCATCATCATTTGCACAATATGCAGATGAGGATGTTTTTTGGAGATGAACTTTTAACTTTTAGTCTTATTTTGACATTTGTCAACAAGCCTGGACTTCCTAGAACTAGACTCAGTGGCACTTCTACCTGAAGGCATGATAAGAAAATACAAAGGAAAAAGTCTTACTTTAAAAGCGTTTAGTGATTCAATATATATCATGGTGCCAAAGCATTTAAGTTCCCAAAATGTATGGCAGTATGAATAAGACACTGTTGGTTAGTCTGGTTAATTTTGTTAGGTTAGCCTACACATACAAATAATATAAATCAAATGCTTACAAGGAGGAACAAAATAACTGCAGCAAAATGGCCACAAAGAGGAGACATCAAGTCAAAGAAGAGGTAGCCTGAAAAAGTCTGAAAGCCACTGATGTAGAACCCAGCATGGGCTATGTAGGCTACTATATAATTCTGCTATTTCTCCAATAGTAGTGCAACACACACGCTGTCAGAGTTTGGCTCATAGCTGAATTAGATTATTCAGTATTGAGTTATAGAGACAGCAGGAATATATTGAATCTATCTGTAACAGGCAGACCCACTCCCAAATCTCTGCACTCTAAAAACAGATGGTTCATATAGCATAAAAAAGGTTATTTGGCCATTTTTTAAACAGTAAGTTTAAAAAGTTTAGTAACTCACTTTTTAAAAGGCATGGCATTAAAAGACGATGATTCCTTGTCCAGTTTCTAGAAATGTTTTTAGCAGCTTTTAGTGCTTTGTATGCAATAAACTACCCATTTTCAAAAGATTCTATATAGCGCAGAAAATAAAATAAAATAGTTGTTCATCGCATTGATAAAGGCGTGTAGCTCTGAAGAAAGGACCTCTGAAGAACCACCATTTCTCAAAGTGTGCAGGAGTAGTATGGTTCTCATAAAATGATTTTGCTTCTGTATATTATGCCACTGCTGCGTCAAATTCACCCTCACACAGGAGGGATGAGTTTGGGCGCAGCTAGCTAGCATACTGTGTGCATTTACTTGACACATGATTTCATTTATTTTACGGGGTTTCATTGTTTTTCTATTTTTATGACAATGTTATCATAGTAGGCCATAAAACAAGATCATGTACTTATTGTACACACACATATACACTTGCACACACACATGCGTACACACACACACACATGCACACAAATGAAGCTGTGGTTGAAGTGGAAAGGATTAGAGTCTTCAGAACTCTATTTCCCAGAAGGCCTTGGGGAGCAGAACTACAGACTGCTGCACAGATTCAAATGACAAAACAAGACAAGACAGGAGGAGAAATAGAGAAAGAGAGGCAGATGGACAGAAAGAAAAGCCAGAACCGCACAGATCTACTGAATGGAAGATCTTTCCAGTAAAGACAGATTCTGCTGTACTAATTCACAATAAGAGACCTAATGAGAATCAGAATGACACACATTGGAGGGATACCAGTGGGTGGGAGAAGGGCTGTAAATATTATGTTGTTATTACATGAATGTGATTATGTTTGGAAATATGAGCACATAATGAACACATCTCAATAACAGAGAACAGAAAGTGCAGTTTCTATTTACATTTTTATATTGACTGGATTTAAAGTGAATTGACCCCAGCGTCAAATAGTAAAAACATACCGCGGCAGATGTGGAGTGATGGGATAACGGGTTCCAATAAGTTATGAAATGTGCTTCTGCCACTTGTCTCTGTACGGCCCATAAACCAACCTACTCCTGTACGGACAATGAGACTCCTTGTGAGAGAGGAAAGATGTTCAGGGAGAAGGAGAGCAGCCTGCCAACAGAAATAAAAACGGAGAAAGATGGAGCACTCTTAAAAAATGTAGAGGCTTTCAAATGAAAGGACGAAAAAGATCTTCCCTCCGCTGTGAGCCATCAATCAGTTCAGAAGCCGCTCTCTTTTTGCGACAAGAACAAATGATAATATTTTGATCTGCATAAATTAGATGCTGCACATTACAGACTGCATTATTTCTTCCTTATGACGAACATTTCAAATGTTTGTTCTTAAGCGGAGACATTTAATCTTACAAAATATTTCAAGTCTACTCTTAATCTGGGTCCAGAGAATCTATAAAACAACATAAGAGGGAAACAGTAAAATCGCTCCTTGGCAATAGTCATTTCTTTTCAAGAATTTTTTTTGACAGTATGTCTCATCTTTGTTGCTTACAGGTATAAAAATTGATATTAAGTGTTATCGTCATATCAAAACACAGATGACTAATTTGTTAATCATCCACCAAGGTTTGAATGACTGAAAAAAAAAAATCATATACTATAGTAAAACACAGATCATCTGTTCAACTGTCTGTGGTAGTGGGCATAGACCATGAGTGGACACTCATGAATATGCAAATCAACAGTGAACTTGCAAGAACTAACCCAAAGCCAAGCTACCTCTGCCAGTATGTATGCCAGACAAAACAATCAATAGTTTTTGTGATGACTGCAAAAATATCTTAAAAGCAGTTATGGTCTTGTTAAGTCTAACGAAATTGACTTTGGGTCACACTCAGACGAAGAGACTCAAATAGGAGAAAAACTAGGCAACACTACTACACTACAGCAGTCGGGCTTAAAGTAATAATCCAATTATTTGGTCGTTTGGAATAAATAGAAGAAGAAGGGCGCTGTCCCCCTCCCATCCCTGAAAAAAATTCTGGTAATGGCAGAATCGATGAAGCGAGCATGTAAACTTGTTACCTACCTCTTCACTTGTCATTGTGGGACATGTAACCTTCAGCGGGTAACCAGCGAGTACAAACTGGTAACCAGCGACATTTCTCTGTATGTACGTTTATTTTAGCCATTAGCCTTTATGCACGATTTTTCCTTAAGGGCTTCCATCGCCCGGTAGTTTGCTGTGTGTGTTTACAAAATGTGTTGTGGTTTCTGTCACCCTCTAGTGGTTGGAAAATCGCTTAGTGTAGCTTTAAGAGGAGCACACATGACATGGGCCGCTTGTTTTGTGAGCCAACCATTCACAATGAAGGAAAGGTTTCACAGTACATAGGCAGCAAACAGTTTACCACAACAACAACCAGAATGAAAATGGAAAAAGTTGTGGTAGAAAAGTTTGTAGTAGTTGTTACTCAGATGGGAGCAAATTGCCTCTGTTGTGGGAGTTTCTGCTAAGTGTTTTAGAGTTGGACATAAGTTCTGCTTAGTGGCAACTGCTGCAGCTAGTCATTATGGAAACAAAGTGAGTAATGGATGACAAGCTTTTTTATCAGCACAAAATACAGTTGAGCCAGCACTTTTTCTAGAAAATAAAAAACAGAATATGTGAATATATGAGAACTGTTTAGTTAGGTCAGCTGTAATTTGATGGGAATTGCCGAAATTCTCTTTGGTTGTGAGCATTTTAGTGTTTTTGGATTACAATTTGTCATGACTCTAAATGAAGTCTGTTCTCTCCTAAACGTTGCCTCTCCATCAGAGGAAGACTGTCTCGCCAGTGGCGCACAGCCAGGTATGACACAATACCTGTATGCTGTTATATCAGGCCAGATGGCAACTACACAAAAAAGGGCCAGGACATATTGATGTTTTTATCAGCGCTGATTAGTGGCTTTTAGAGGCCTGTCCCGATGTGAATCTGCCTTGCCTGATCCTAACCAGACTCTTTAACTCTTTGACAGATTGTTTTTATATTGTAGTATAGTCATTCCTCAAACTGAATTTAACTAGTATGAGTTTCCAGTAAAAGAAATATCTTTCCTGATGTAGTATACCATGCAACTGACCAACTATTAAATATCAGATGATCGCCACCTTCAGATACTGTGAAGTTAAAAAGAAAATACACCTATTTCCATGTTATGATTGCAAGTACAGGACATGTACAGTGCCTTCGTCAGTTTAAAATGACTTATAATTACTGTTGCAATTAAAAAGAAAACTGTTGACCAGATTAAGCATAAGTGTTTTGACTGACTGGATGTCAATATTTTTTTCCTTCTAGGTACATAGCCATAGCAACAACACCAGTAGTAATTAACTTTTTCTATAGGAGGCTTTTTTTGTCCATGCGAGCTGCTGATGCCTTTACTGTTTTCTATCTTTTTTTTTTTCTCCAGGGGCATTATTGTTGTTATTGTAATTATCACCAATTAACTTCCTACCCTTCAATCCACAAATCTCCCCACTACATATAACAGCAATGTCTAATAGCTAAAACTAACTATGGCAAACTATCCATTTCTCCCTTTGAGGTTGGTTTTAATGTTGAAATATGAAGTTGGAGCATATTTAGTGATGGAAACCACCAGAAGTGCTAAAAATACCTCTGCCAGTCTGGTAGCCACGAGGCTCCATCTTACACTCATTACCACACGACCTGAGGTTGGGAGGAGAGGAGAGAGGAGGGGATGTGGTCAGGAGAGAGGCATAAAGCGTGTGTGTGTGTGTGTGTGTGTGTGTGTGTGTGTGAGTGTGTGTGTGTGTGTTAGACAGTGACAGAAAGAGAGGGAGAGAGAAAGTAAGGGATGTGGTAAGAAGAAAGAAAGAGGGAGAGGGGAGTGGAGAAAGAAAGAAAGAAAGAAAGAAAGAAAGGAAAAGGGAAAGAGAATGCAGGAGAGAGGGCTACGAGGTGTGTGTGTGTGTGTGTGTGTGTCTGTGTGTGTCTGTGTGTGTGTATGCACGTGTCTGTCCGTGTCTGTACCGAGTCAGGAATGGTTGTGGTCAGATACATTAGTATTATATGATATTTCCTATGGTCTCCTGGCATTTCTGAATGACGGCACATATTGCAGCCTACTGGGCTATTATTGAAATCTTACATCACATCATTTCTGAGGAATTTGCAGTTTGTTCAGTTGGACAAATCTCTTTGAAATACTGCTTTTTTTTTTTCGGTCAACTTTTTCTATAATCCCCCTTCTCCTCCTCTCTCTCTCCTTTCTCCTTTCTTCTTCTTTCCCCCCTCTCTTCTCCTCTCTCTCTCCCCTTCTCTCCTTTCTCCTGCCCTCCTCTCCGCGCCGTTCTCCTCACTTCCAGCCGCCTTCCTTTTCTCCGCTCTCCTCTCTGATTTATTCCCCTGTTTCTCTCCATCCGTCCGTCCGTCTGTCTGGTGTTCTCTGTTCCAGCTGCTGAGTCCCTCCAGGACCATCAATCCTTCTCCTCAACCCCTACCTGGCCCTCGTTCAACACACACACACACGCACACACACACACACAAGCACACACTCTTAGATATGCAGGCACACGCGTACAAATACACATGCATGCACGCACACAGACACACACCCAAGTATGCATGAACAAACCTCAAAAACACACACTCAAACAGGCACTCGCATACACAAAAATACAAATGCACAATCACACAGATGCACAAATACACACACACACGTACACACACACTCACACCAGGAAACCAGAGGGGCAACCTGATCCTTCAGCCAACCTTGGAGTGAATCACACAGATGGAACATCCAGGTCTCGGTCAGAATTTGAAATCAAGACTAACAAGGAGATCGGTGGCGCAGCGGGCCGAGGCCGTGTGCTGCCAACGACCAGGGTTCAACTTCAGATCCTGACCACTGACTTCACTGTCCTCTGTCTCTCTCTCTCTCTCTCTTTCTCTCTCTCTCAAAGATTATGAATATGCGGATAATTCAATTTTAATTAAAAAACCCAGATAGAACTTCATAATTCCAAGCCCACGAATTCTTGACCAAGGAGCACCTTAACCATACTTCTTGCTAATCTTTCATATTAATTTCATTCATTCATTAGTTCACTTATTTCTTTTCAAGGTCATGCTATCCCAGCATGCATTTGGTGGAAGGCAGGGAAACAGGTTCCCAGTCCATCACAGGGCTAACACAGGTAGACAGACACTCACATTCATATACCTATGGGCAATTTGGAGTGTCCAATCCTTCTGACTTGCACGTCTTTGGAATGTGGGAGGAAATTGGAGTGCCCAAAGGAAACCCATGTGAACACGGGAAGAACATGCAAACTCCACACAGAAAGAGGCCTTTCTTTGCTTTTTTTCCCTTATGTACAAAACTCTTAAGATAAATTTGGTTTTGTTAACCTTTGTTTATCCAGGGAAAGTTGACCACACTTGCTCTGCTTCACGTTCATGCAGTTCCACACATTGGAAGCAGTTGGGGTTTGAGTGCCTTGCTTAAGGGCATCATGGCTGTGCCTGTTGATGGAGGGGAAAGCGTTACTCTTTCACTTCCCCCATCCACATTTTCCAGTCTGGGGATTTGAACAGGTGAGTTTCCCATAGACTACCGCTGCCTGCTCAACCAGTACACATGCACACACATGCCCGTTGTGTGAAAGCCATAATGTCTGAGATAGCTTTCTTTGCTACAGTTAGAGCTACACTGGTGATGCCAACAATAGTCTTTGAAAGCACTTCATACCTAGCTGCATCCATGTTACTCATTATCACATTAACGGCCTCTTGGGTATTAATTATTTTACAAAATTGTCATCAGTGCATGCCAAAGTTTCTCTCTGTCTAACTCTAGAGTTAACCACCTTTCTGGTCACCACTTTTTAACTTAGGGTTAGAAACTGCTGGTTTGCACTGCTGGTTTGGTGGTTGGCTCTCTCTCTCTCTCTCTCTCTTTCTCGCTCTTTTGTCTCTTTCTCTTCTCTCTCTATCTGGCGGTACCTCTCTCTTACTCTCTCTCTCTCTGTTTCTCTCACTCTCTCTCTCTTGCTCAGTCATCGGTCCCTTTCCTCAAGAATGTGGAAGTGTGAATTATGGTATTTGGACATTTAAACAGCCAATTAAGGGAGTTGTCTGTGTAAACATTATCACATGTTTTGGTCCATATACATGTCAGGGAGTGCAGTGCAGCCCAAGGCAAACACATGAGATCAGCACACACACAGAGAGAGAGAGTGACAGAGAGAGTGAGAGAGAGAGAGAGAGACAGAATGCAAGAGAGAGAGACAGAAAGAAAGTCATACGGAGACAGAAAGACAGGTAATGAGAGAGACTAAGAGTCAAAGCACGAGACGGGGCAGAGAGAGAGAGAGAGAGAGAGAGAAATGGAGACAAAGGGAGAAAAAAGAGGGAAGTATTTGGGGTATGATTCATGGGTGGCCAACCACTGGACGATGTGTTTAATACACTTCACACTCCCTGATTTACTAACTGACAGACCTGATTGTGAGGAGAGAGAAGAAAAGATGAGGAGTGAAAAAAAGGAGAGAGGTCATATATATGACTGGGTGTTGATGCAAGGAGGCGCGAGGAGAAGAGAGGAGGAGAAGACAGGAGCGGAGGAGAGAGAGGAGAACAGAAGTCGAGGTGTTAATGCATATTGTGGCAGATCTTTGCGTTGAGAGAAGAGCAGTGAGGAAAAAAGAGGCGGGAAAGAGAGAAAATAGAGAGAGGAGAAAGAGGAGTGAAAGGAAGGAAAAAAGAGGAGAGGAAAGAGGAGAAGAGAGGACAGGAATCGTATATAAGGCTGGGTGTTCAGGGTATTCTGGAGAAAGACTGTTCAACTCGGCAGCTGTTTAAACATCATAGCTGGCCACTATGGTATATATATTGTGTGTGTGTGTGTATGTGTGTGTGTGTGTGCCATAATAGTTTAGCATGATTAATAGCATATAGCATGTTAAGAAATGTGAAGGAATGAGACGCATGTGATCTTTCTTGATAGAGAAGGTCTGAAATAGAAATATAGCCTCATAGATCAATACTGAGCTGAAGAATAAGATACAGACAATGATTGAAATTAAATGTGATTGTATTTACAAACTGTAATCTAGTTATCTAAATCATTACCCTCATATAGATCAGATCAGATCTATAAGCTGTAGTAAATTCTATAACAGTTTTGGTGTTTGTTTTTGGTGTAATGGGTGATCCTCCATTAGTCCCCCAATTCACTTCAAAGTTGTAATACCGCTGCTGAGAATCTGATTTTGAAAACACAACCACAATGAATACGTATTTTCAGAATTTCTCAATCGATTCAGTAATCCGTCAGTAAATATGGTCAAATACATAAAATCCAAAAGATTCAAACTAAATACTGAGTGGTTAACAGCAGGACGAATGACCCTAAACAACAACAAAAAGGCTCAAAGTTTTCAAAGTCAAAGAGAAAAGTTGAAACTCTCCCCACTTCCCTGTTTTAATTGGAGCTTTTTGTGGTGCTGTATTGGATAAGGCAGTGCATAATCATTTTTTTTTGCGGTCAGAGCAAAGACAAGTGTGTCTCACTGATCATTGGTTATACTGGCTTACTGAGAAAAAAAATAAAAAAAGATGTAGAAACCTTGACAGCTGTGAAGCAACAGTATAATTATTTTAGATAGAATGGAGGCAAAAAAACAATATCCAAGTTCTAATCCCCAGTCAAACAAAAAAAGAAAGCTGCAGACACTTGCTAACTCTAAAATTAGACATTACACATTAAGAGTCACTCTCTATTCTCGTAAGAGTTTGTTCATCTCTCTCTTTCTTTTTCTCTCGGTCTCTCTCCTTCTGTCTTTATCCCTGCAAGAAAGTTTGCTCATCTCTCCAGAGACCCACCTGATGTTTTTGACAGAAGGTAAGCGAGGAGAGGAGACGCGTTGTACTCTGAAGAATGTCATCTTAACCCTGCCATACCACGTCTTACACACACACACACACACACACGCACACACACACACACACACACTCACCACGTACACACACAGACACTCTCTCTCTCTCTCTCTCTCTCACACACACACACACACACACACGCACACTTGTGAGGACATTCCATTGACGCACTTCATTCTTTAAACCCTGACATTAACCCTCAATGCCATGAACTTTTATTCTTGTGCTGTCATTTGGACGACACCAAGTAGTCAAACTAGTTAAAGTCTAGTACGAACACACACACACACACACACACACACACACAAGTGCACGCACACACACACACACACGTCTTCCCATGGCAGCACATAAGCTAGGTAGCTGACCATCTTTCATCCCACAGCTTACGTCTTGTCGTCTGAACTACCGCTCACCCTACCTGACACAGGATGGTCTGAATATCAAAGAACAGAGAGAGAGAGAGAGAAAGTGGGTGAGAGAGTGTGTATGTGTGTGTCTGTGTGTGTAAGAGAGAGAAAGAGAGAGCCTGAAAGTGAGACAGGAGGGAGAGACAGAGAGAAAGAAGTAAAGACAGGGAGCAAATGTCCACGTGTGAAAGAGAAAAAGTACAAAAGGGACAGAGAGAATGGAAAAGAAGCAGAGAGAAGGAGACCAAGAGAAAGAATGAAAGAATTAGAGGGAGAGAAAGTGTGTGTGTGTGTGTGTGTGAGAGAGAGCGAGAGAGAGAGAGAGAGAGAGAGAGAGAGAGAGAGGGAGAGACAGATGAATGGCCGGTAGGAGAGGTTAAAACAGTAGCTGTTTTAACAGTGTCCATATAATCTGTCATTGCACCATGTGTCGACTCTTGTGTCTGTTTACCTGCCACTTCACCTGTTGACTGAGAGGGAAATTATCTCAGCATGTTCTCTTCTTTAAATAAAGTTTGCAAAAAGTGCGAACCCATGGCACTGCTGGCAGACTCGTGGGACAGGTCAAAGTATTTTGGACAGTCTAAGCATGGCACTAAAACCGCTTCTGCAACATCACACTTTAACTTCAACTCAACTCAGTTCAGTTCAGTTCAATTCAACTGAGTTAAACTCCATTCTGAGTTCTTGGTATAATTTTCTTACATAACAATATCAAAAGAACAGTATCAAAAGTATGTGTAATGCAGGTAAAAAAAACAAAAAAAACAACAACATAAAACTGTGGCAGCAAACGCAGAACAGATAATCCAGCTCCATGCTTTTCAGCAGCATTTTTTTTGTAAATAAATTTAGCAAAAAAATATTTGGTGAGAAATGATTTCTCTTGTGTTTATGCATGAACCTTTATTCTTGTGTTGACAAAGTGGACCATACACAGTCACACTCACACACAAAGAAAAGCAGAATATACAGTACATTTGAGGTATGCAGACTACCTGCTCCCGAACTTCTTCAGTTTTTGACAGTATACGGACAGCGCCTTACTCCTATTTTCAGCAACTTTTTACTCTGTGGACCTGCATCTGTACTATAGTTATTTAAGTGTATCAGAATTCTTTCATTTAAGTCTATGTAGCTAACACTAGCCCCTTGTCCTGTGCAGAAAGAGGATTCTTTGTCTATATAACTCCTAGGTTACCCATCTAAGTGTTTTTTATCCAACCACCTTAACGTCAGAAATGTTGCTGTGGCAGCTCAGTTGAATTCCAGAGTGATTTTATTGCACAATGCTTTGTGTGCTTCCAGGGTAAAACCCAGCCAACATCAGGAAGGGTTCAAAACTGGCACAGTCCCACGCTCCGCTGTAGCTAAATGTAGAGTTATTTCAGGCAGTCCATCTCTCAGATAGACAACACAGTAAGACGGACTTCATAGAGCCGTTTCAGAGCCAACAGTGTTTGTAGGAAGCTGCCAAACCCAGGTTGAGGATTTTAGATCAGATTAACAGACATCCTTCTGCAGCCTCCAAGGGAAACAAAGCTCTGCTGTGATGAGGTGACACTTCCAGTCCCTCAACGCCAGGCCAAAGAAAACAGGGGGGATGGGACGGTCTGGAGAGCAGGAGCGATAAGATGTATAGATGGATAGGTTAGTAGGTAGGTTAAACAGCCTTATAGACCAGTCAAAAGATCTGCTCACAATGCAATCGCGGTAGGACTTCTACAATCCTGATTCAAGATTGACATTTCATTTCACATTACATAAGAATTACACAATATGCAAATCATTTTCTTTATTTGAGAGTAAAGTTAATTACTACTGCTAGCAGTCTTCATTTTAAGTCATAACATAAGACCAGCAGAATTGGAAGTAATTAGTTGACTTGCCTACAATGTTGTATGTATGACATAGATATAACCAAAAACTAAATCATTTTCAATTTAAAACAAAACATTAATTAAAATTGAAATTATTTATCCATACTTGTTTCTGTTTTGGAAAAACATCAACATTGCTTTGCAGCAAACCATCTTGCCCACATTGTTCTGAAAGCAGCTCAACCTTTTTTTTTCATTTTGGATTTCTTCCATCCTCATCATGTTTGTCTCAGACTTTAACCTGTGGCAAACCTTTCTGTTGATCACACATGCTCTTTTTCAGCAACACCCTGCTTCACATTCACACAGTTACACACATTCAACTTTGGGAGCTGCCCAGTGCAACCACAGCCTTCTGCTGTTGGCCGCTGAGCAGCTCCACTGGTGGTAAAATGTCGTGCTCAGGGGAACCGTGATGTTAGCTGAGAGAGGGGAGTCATTCACTAATTCCCTGCCCAGATTCACCTAGCTGGCCCAGGGACTCGAGCCAGCAACCTTCCACCTATAAGCAGTTTCTCTCACCTTTTGGCTGCGGTCGCCTGCACCATTTTACGTGCAGGGCTCCAGAAAGTCAGGAACATTCTGGAAATTCAGCAGCCTGAGTGGTGTCAAGGGTTTGAATCTGACTAATGATGACTTTGTCGTACTTCATCCACCCTCTCTCTCTCTCTCTCCCATCTTTCCTTTTATTTTCCACTATATACTATCTTAAAAGGCAGAAATGCCATAAAAATAATTGTCGTAATGAATGTTTTAACTTTGGTTAAAACCTGGCCCTCATAGCTCTTCTATCCAGAGTTTGTGGTTTACTGATGCTAAGCAGCTCTTGGCATGGCTGTAACCCTGCGATTAGTGCCCCTTTAAACACTTATAATTCACAGCCTATGAAAATATTATCAGAGAGGGCCAGGTCCCTGCCTGGGGGGGTCAGAAGGTTTTTTTAATGGTACCATGGGCTCAGTGTGTTGAACAGGCCGAGCTCATAGCATTAGACTTGCCTTAAATCACTTTCAGTGGGTTGAGAATGTGTCGAAAAAACTATCGGCGCTAAGTCTATTTAATCGTAGATGTAGTGAGTAATGTAAACGTGAAAATTCAGGATAATGCCTTCGCTATTTAAACCTTGACATTACTGGAACATGTGGAAATTATTTGAAAAGTTATCTGAATTATAACGACAAATGGTTTGTTTTTCCTACGTTGTGCCTGAATGAAGGTTTGAATTTTCATATGCTCACTCTCCACTGTACGTGACAGGACACACATTCACACACACACACACACACACACACACACACACACACACACACACATGCACACACACATGCACACACACCTCTGCCCAGACCTAAATTTCCTGTGAATTAGTGGTGGGAGGTGTATATGAAACATTTGTCATTTGGCAAGTGGCTCGTTTCAACTGACAGTTTATATAATGAAGTTTAAATATCAATAAATACTTTGTACTGCTACACAGCTGCTTTCCGCTTCCAAAACATAATCTACGGTTTGTAGAGAAAATAAATAATCAAAATAACCAGGAAAAATGTACTTTATGAATGGCCAACAGGGCCTTTGTCTGGATTGGACCTCGCATACTCTATGATCTATCTGGTAGAGTATCTCCTAATATCGGCTTCATACCAGATCAATAAATTTATTTCAAAAATTAATAAAAAGCCATGAAACTGTTCCTCTATAATCTAAATAGACATAATATGATTTTAATTCTGCTGACTTTGATTTTGTTTTTATTTTGCTTTCTGTTTTCTTATTTTTTCCTCTTAGTTCTGTATAGTATCTCTCTCTCTATAGTATTTTGTTGTTTTGCACAGGACTCTCTTGTAAGAGAACAATGTTTTCAATGTTATTTTCCTATGTAAATAAAAAACACCAAATCAAATCAATTTTTAATACAGTTTTGAATATCAGGGTCCATCTCTAAAGCCATTAACTGTAAGGCAATTCTTAAAGTGAAGCATGTTTTACCCTTCTTTTAAGAGTAAGCAGACTTGTGCATAAATATTTTACATCCCTAAATTATTTACCAGAGTTGGAGAAGTCCCCTCCAGCAGGTGGCTGCGTTACCCAAAGGTGGAGAGTTGCACTTTTGAAGGAAAGAAGTGGTCTTTTTTTTCACTTAGAGATGACACCGAGCTCATAAAACGGTACCACAAGGATACTTTGTTACTGATTTAGAGAGAGATGCCATCACATTAAGTACAGCGCAGGATTTGTCTCTCACTGAAGAGATGAAGGTTGCTGTAACTCTACGTTTTCTGGAGACTGTTAAAACGCAACAGCGCAAAAATGACCTGTTGCAGTTCACAACATGCAGAGATGTAATTCAAACTATCATGGCCCTCCCAACACCAAACATAATCGAGCAATTTAATTTACTAAGTAATTGAGTGGCTGATAAAATGAATTAATGAATGATTGATTGATGCCTAACTATGTCTCAAAAAAAATAAAAAATAAGTGCAAGGTTGTTTATCTATTATTATATCTGTGATAAGCATAATAAATAACTAATTAAGTTATGGCAGTAGTTATCAATGTTTTTAAGCCTTGCTCTCCTTGTCATGCCCCCCCAAATCTCCACCCACACACCCCACCTCAATGCCTTAACTTCACCAAATGTGCATATGACAAATGGACCGTGTACAGTATATACACATATATAAATATATATACAATATTTCTATAATAAAATTTGTGTCACATCAAAAACTGACAAATAAGCTTTAACAGTTTAGTTATATTTAACAGTTTATTACCCATAGAAATCCATTAACTTATTAGATTCAACTGAAAGTGAACGGACCTCAATACTGACCCACTCCTCCTGTCACTTCATACCAAACATTCAAGGCAAGGTCATCCCCTGTTGGACAAGGAAGGAAACGCATGGGGAGTCCACTAAGTAGACCTTGAAGTCAGGTTGCTTCTCTGCTTTGTCCTACTACCTCACACTGACAAAGGGACTGTGTTTTGTGGAATATGTGAGAAATTTAAATACTTGTTTAATTTTGTTGTCATTTAGTACAGACCTGTTTTAATCTCATGATAAGCTGTAGATAGCATTAACATTAGTATTAGTAGTAGTAGTAGTAGTAGTAGTATTGGAAGGGGAAAAAATTACACTAAATACAAATCTCAGGCTTCTGCAACCGGACGTCCCTCAAAGGCCAAAGACAAAGGACAATGTGATCCGTTATGATGGCTGCCACCAGGAAGTACACTGGCGAACCATGGGACACATCCACATCTGTATGACAAGCCAAAAGATTCCCCAGCTGGAATACAGAGAGCTCCTGTATCTACAATAAGGATTATAGGGATTACCCAGCAGTCAAAGGGAACACTGCAGCTTTAAGGATGGAGCCTACGAGGGAGAGGCTGCACTGTCCTCTAGAGTCTAGATCAGCTCTCCCTAGTCTACATGAGCCGCCTCACCTTGACCCAATAACAGCCACGGTCTCCCTGTCTCCACTCTGCACGGCGACAGGAGTATCCAGTCTAGCTCTGCAGTCCAGCAACCCCACCCCTGCCCGCGCCCATCCAGTGGCAAGAAGCATTGATTTATTACATCGACTATTACTGTCCTGTTGCTGTCCCACACTGGCCTGCAACGCTGGCTGCATCTATGTCCCCAGCACCTCCCTCCCCTGCTGAGGCGCAATTCAAACTCCAGCAGGGCCTCTTTACAGTGGCGAGACCCAGCGGGATGGATCTGGGTCAGGCTCAACGTAATGATAGGTTTGAAATTTACTGCCCCTACTGCTTTCATAGCAACTGTGCTGTCTCTGCCAATCTGGACACTTTCCAAAGTTCTTCATGGGTAAAACAAAAGCACCGGTGTTTCCTTTGTGGTAAGGGCCACAAGCAAAACAGCGGCACCTTGAAAATGACCTTGTGACTCCTGTGGGGATTTACAGTGGAATGCTCTACATGAGGCCTCAGATCCCTCAGTTTCTCACTGTCAAAACCCCTTACCAGTGCTAGGGTAGTGATCCCAGCAGTGGCACTCATGGTGTTTTTGCCAATAACCTCCCCATCTAAAATAAGCATTGGACCTCCAGAATGTCCCAAATTCAGGGGACCAGTAAGTCCATTGTCAGCACTGTGCTGTTGAGCTCTGCAACCCAAATGGACTGCGCATAGCAACCTCAGTTTCTCCTTGATGAACATCAGACAACCAAGTCTGGGAGAGTATGCAGAGGATGCCTTGCTGTAATTTTGATGACAATGTCTGCCTTGATCAATATGGTGCACAGTTGCATCATATGTGTCTCCAATGGTTTGTTTTGCATGGAACATTTTGGCCATAACATGGGCATTTGTCACAATGAGGTCCTCACTGCTGATTATGAAGCCAGAGCTAGACCTCCCATCTAGCTGTAGGGTGAAAGGGTCGAAGAGTCTGGTTAGAAATAGATACTTGTCCTAAAGGACTTCCTTTCAGAGGGAACGACCCTGCACAAGATTCCAATGCACACAACTTCCTAATCTACTCATTTATGCTGATTTGACATCTTTATTTCTACATTCAAATCCCATTAACAAAATATTCTGTTTGGCTTGTGTGCAGGATGGTATTGTGTCCAGGAGATGGCGCCATAATTTAACTTATCTGTAGTGGGTCCTGTGATGACAGCAGTATATGAAGCTCCAACTTAAAAGTTTGGTCTTACTGCAAGACAATTCTGAAAGTGATGCAAATTTGACTTACGGTATGCATAAATATGTCTTCATCTTGAGAATTCTCTCAACTCCTAAATTATGTAAATTATCTGCTGAATCTCTTTACAAACCTGGCTTTGAAGTTGATTTCACATTATATCTAAAAAATAAATACAAAAAAATTAAGTGTAGTGTAAAGTGAAGAAACAATTCTTTCTGATGGATAAACAGTGTATGACCATGAGTTTTAATCGTTATAGTATTGACTACTGGTTTGATGATTATTAGGAAGGCTTATTCTCCCTGGCACTTCTTCCCATTCACCAAAACAGAGATAGCTAGGCTAGTTGTTAATAAAACTTTTACTTTTACTTTTTTTTACTTTTAAAAATGAAGTTTTAGTGTGGATTCCTCATACATCTAATAAGACACACATCTATTTAGCTTTAATCTTACCTATTCCACTGGTTATTCAGCAGCTGTGGAGCATCAAGTAAGGGTAATGTTTGCTGACAAGGAACTTGAACCTGGGTCTATAATAGGTTGGAGCAGTTTCTTTAACCACCAAGCCATTCTGTCTCCCCGGTGAGAATCTGTAAATCTATTGAGATTTTAGAGGAAGTCTTTGGTTATCCTTCATAGTTCATCAGCTAAGAATTGCTTTTTCTAAGGAGAAAAATAAACTTGTCTTGCATTAAGTGATTTAATCAGAAATAATAACAAAAAACAGCCTTGTAAATAATGCAGTTTTTTGGTGCCTGTTGTTTCACTTTTCAGAAATCAAGCAGCATTTGTAGTATTTGCAAAATTTCACCACATAGGGGCGCTGTAGATGAGCACAGAATGTTCCACTTATAAAACATTAATTCCACGTCTAAAGACGCTTCACATTGTAATCCACATCCACACTTCCTCTGTGGTGGTAAATGAAAAGGCCATCATAAAAACAGGGGTGAAATGAAGGGTGAGCGTATTTGGCTGCCGTGATCTCTAAATAAATCTCCACTAACCTAATTTTGCATAACAGGCAAGGACAATTACGTTTCTATCAGCCCAGATCGCAAAGATAGCCGCGGGCTACAATAATCCATCCTTGAATAAGAATAAGGAAATCATATGCCAATCAGAGATAGCGAAATGTCTCGTCAAAAAAAGTGAACGGGGTTAAATATATATACGTGCGTAAATCATGTTGGTCAATGCTCATTTCTTCCGCCATGCACTGCAGGGATTTCCCACGTTACAGTAGCTACGCATCCTCCCTCACGTAGCCTTGTTCTCACTCAGACACGTGCTGTGACATGTGGAGTGGAGAGGAGAGAGGAGAGGAGAGAGGAGAAGAGAGGAGAGGAGAGGAGAGGAGGAGAGAGGAGAGGAGAGGAGAGGAGAGGAGAGGAGAGGAGTAAGCCTACTGTTAATTGCACTATTAATATTATGGATAGCCTATATATAGCTCCTATATTGCATGGCAGTTGTCTTTTTTTAGGCCACTATTTTTCACTCAGTGCAAGACAATAGAATAGAATAGAATAGAATAGAATAGAATAGAATGGAATAGAGCTTTATCTTTCTATTTGGTTTTATTTAACTTCACATTCTGGTGTGCCAGGCATCATTGATGTGGTAGATGACCAACCATGCACAGGACCCCTAAACCCTATTTGGCAGCAGGGACAGCCTGTGCCACTGCACATGTTAGTTTCATGCTACATCTTACATAACAGCGCTGCATCCATCCATAGGTGCACACACACACACACACACACAGACACACACACACACACACATGAACACACGCTGCATCCATAGGCAGTCCAGTCCACAGTCCTTTACACATCAATGCACAATGGAGGCCTAGCTATAAAACATTTGCTTCTATAGGCCCATGCTGTCCTTCAGGACCCTGCCGCAGAGTGAATACAGATTAACAGATGACAAGAAGAAATGCAACTATACAGGCATTTTTGACAACAATTAGGTTCAACAGCTGCCAGTCCCCGTCTCTGCCCATTAGCCATCTCTATTGCCTCAAATGGTTGCCCATGTATCATCTTTAGCAAGCTATATTTCATCAGATCCACATGGCTAACTTTCTACATGGTGGAAACTGGATAAAATGCTTCATCATTCCCCACCACTTCCCTTTGGCATCCTGCCACTGTCTCTCTCTCTCGCTCTCTCTCACACACACACACACACACACACACACACACACACACACACACTTATTGTCTTTTTTTCTTTTTTATACTCTGTTACTGCACAACCCCGGGGTGCATTCTAGTCGTCCTGTGTTATTAATAAGATGCCCCATTACTAACTAGTCCAGTGCTTCATCATTCTCCCTCCTCAGCCTCTCTCTCGCCCTGTCGTTACCATGGCAGCCGTTGAGTGACCGTGACCAGGTCCTCGTTCCGAATGGATTCTAGCAGCAGCGGAAGATGTGACGTCACGTCGCCAGGGCGACCGGGCTCCCTGTGGCACGTGTCTTGTATAAAAACGGAAGGCGGCACCGCGGCTTGCGCACACAGACACAAGCAGCATCAACCGTGAGGTAAGCCGTGAGCCCGATCTCCCTTTGAGCCTGTCTATGTACAGAGTGTATGTAGGCCCTTAAAGGGGTTGAAGGTTTTCTAAAATGAAGACATTAAAGGTCTTACATACGGTTTAATGTTGTAATGAATCTTAAATATGGTTTCAGAGGTCTCAAAAATGTCGCTTTTCGTCAGTGCAAACGTTACTTTTCCAGCAAAAAATCTTCCTGTTTGCGCGAACTCATACTTCACTTTTTATTTTTAACTTTAACTTTAATTATACAGGAATTAAATAATCTTGAAAAAGCTGAATTTAACTTGCAGGAAACTGTGGCCACCCTCATGTAAGCTATGGTGGACGTCGTTACACTTGCAGACAGCTTCATTTTAATCGGCCACGTAGCCTGTCCGTTGTAAGAACATCGGAGGCGGGCGAGAGGAGGAGGGCACTGAAAAAGTGTTGAATGGCTACTCATTTCGTGTGATTACAATACTCAATTTTTTGCGAGATGCATGCTAAAATGGTGCAGGAATGGTGGAGGATGGGAGGGGATGCGCCCGTGGCCTTGCAGTCTGGAGAGAGGCTGGTTGTGTAATGCCTTGTCGTTGCGTCGTTGCATCATCTAGATGCTAAAAACGACGTTAGGTTGGACAAATCCTACAAAGCACGAAACTTCCAAACGCATAAAATAACGATGAATTAAAGCGTGTTTGGGGAAAAAATACAGATTAATAACAGCCTTGTTCATTCATAATTTATAATTCATTCATTCGAAGCTAAAATGTCTTACGAGTGGGTAACGTGACATTGGCAGCTCCCAATGCTGCATTTTTGCGGAAGTGGATTAAGAGGCTAGAAGAAACAGCGTTATGTAACCCCACAGAAATATATATATTATCATGCTTTTGCACATAAACTGCATATTTACAGCATTATTAGCGATGCTACAGTTAAATTAGCAATAGGTTTGAATGAATATAGCTTTACAGGAAAATGTGGAAATAGACTTAGCCCACTGTAACTAAAATATTACCACTGCAGTACTGGTTTATTGAAGTGTTATGAAGCGGATGTAGGCCTGCTGTATGAATGAGTAAATGAACGGAGGTGAAGCTACGTGCCTCCCTGCTTCCTCATGATGAAGTCTCATCGTTGCGCCATCCCCCTCCTGCAATGTAGCCTACAGTCTGTGTTGTGATGAGAGAATGAGAGAAAGCAGGGGTCATAGCATCGGGATCATCGAAATGCGACAAATGAATAACCTTGACGTGTTTGTTGCATGGAAGATGCTGTTGAATCCTTCTCGTGATGCCCCTGAAGGGCAGACAGGCAGTGTGTCGCATGATTCTGCCGCAGTTTGACCGAGACTAGATAGACCTGTTGATGCGGGTTGGGAAACGACCACACGTCTTTTTTAAACCAAGAATAATACACAGTTTATTTTTTTTACGTTTATCTCTTATAGTATATTCACCCACAACTGCCAAACTGACTAGAAGTGCAACAGGTTTTGAAACTGGATAGCTGATACTAGGAGAGCTATTGCAGAACTAGTCAGCCATATGCATATGTGGGCTAAAAAAAAATAACCAGAGGGACGATAGCAGGTAAACTGATGTTTCTAAACACATCTTCCTCTAAAATCTATCGTTAACAATGTTTGGAAGGAACATACTATTTTGTGCAAACAGGGGGAGTGCTAGCCCCTCTTAAAGGCCTACTGCCTTTAGGTATGCATTATTATTCTTAGTAATCACTGTGGAGGGACACATTGATTCTGTTTACTAAAATAATTTCGATTCAGTTTCATTAGGTGTGGTAGATGCAGATGGAGCCATGTCTGGCCTTGTCCCACTGGTGAAGGTCATTACTTTAGCTGAGGGAAGGTCACAGCAGGCCCAGAGCTGCTACAGGGAGATGCTGAGGACTGCAGTCCTGTAGCTATACCTGATTATGGTTTTTGGGTCCTGTACTGATAATTTAGGAATTACATTATCCATATTCTATGTATCTCCAGTATATCTGGTAATGATTTTGTAGTGTTGTTAATCTACATAATTTATAATTATAACCCCCCTCTAGACCAAGTTTTCAAACAGAATTCTAAAACACACATATTTTCTGTAACTTGGTTTAGAATTGGTCTTAAGTAAATGTGATAATCTTTAAAATAACTTGAGAGAAAGAGATTCATTGCATATAGGCTAATGCACAGAAGCTAGTTATTGGCATGTCATGTACTGTAGCTCATAATTACTTTGACATGTAAATGTTGACTTATTCTACTGTTGTGTTAGTGGTTGTGGATAAGAGTGTCAGCTAAATGTCTAAAATGTAAATGTCAGTGACTTGTCACCTATTTGCTGAGCATGGAGTAGGCCATTAGCCAATCAGATCCTCCTATCCCTACGCTGGTAGACTAGCTAGAGCAGACCACCAACACACTGCTCATGTTACTCCAGCCTAACAAAGACTACATCCATGTTATTAAGGAGATACTGACAACCACTTCAGCTACTTGTGATGTGATCTGAGTGAGAGGCTGCAGGTCGTGTTGATCCTGTCTCGCTTGTGGCCTACTCCGTATGTGCCAGTATTTCCTCTATATTCTTTCAGGCCACCACAGCAGAAAGTAAAACATTTACATAGAATTGAGCTGAATTTCCCCTCAAAACACAAATATGTGTATAACTCAGTTTAGAATAAGAACCCTTTCCATAATAAACTGTCATAAGAAGAAGAAGATAGAAGAAGATAACTAACATACAATAGGACCAAAACTTGTGGTTAAAACAGGGACATACCTGGAACCAAAACTAAAATTCCCCCCAACCACAACTGCTACAAAACAGTTAAAGGGGATTATCAGGGACTTGCTGTAAGTACAGAGACTGTCAGCCTGTTAGTGCCTTTCTTCCTCGTCCAGATTAGCTGCCACACGCTGCTGATATTGGTCCAGCTAGAGAATCTCCCTCTGCACTGTGGTGCACGCTTCAGGGCAGGCTGCCTTAGATCAAAATCACCACAGATTAGTTGAGTGCGTCCTGACTCATAGTTTGGGGTTGGTAGATTATCACTGGTACTAAGAGCTCAACTTTGTCATTAGAATAATTCGACACACAGGCCTGTGTCATCCAGTCCTATCGAGTTGGTTATGACTGGTATCTTGCTAGATTAACATCAGAATTTCCCGGTCAAAAGTAGAATGGCTGTTGCAAGGTTGAGGTTCCTTTTGATGTTGTTCCTCTACTGACTAATCAACCTGCCATCTTGTCCAGGATGTGTGCAAGAGAGAGGAAACTTCACAATGACTCAACACTCTGTGCTTAACGGCCATGAATGTTAGGAAATATCGCATACAGCAGGGAGGGGGATAGATAATTGGGGAATATTAGGCTACTCTGCCTTTCTTTCATTATATTGGAATTATTCAAAAGGTACAGGTTTGTGTACAGTTAGCTTAACATAGAGACATAGAGAGAGAGCTGTATTCTGTGGGGGGGGGGGGGGGGGGGGGGGGTGAAGGACAGGCAGAGACTGACAGGGCCTGAGCCGTAGGAAGGATATCTGTCAACTACCTGCTGACCCAAGCTCACAGGACTATGCGTAACTTGTGTGTGTGTGTGTGTGTGTGTGTGTGTGTGTGTGTGAACACAACAGTACCTTTGCAGAGTAGTCACATGGCTTGCCTTTTATAAAAAAAAAATAATGACATTTTATTAAAAAAAATGACATATTGCTAAACACCAAAACAGCTTACAAAGACTGACAAAACTAAAATAACACAACCACAAAACAAAACAAAAAAACATCAGTCAGCTAGTAGTAAACCGTGTCAGTAGTAGACACTAACAGTCAGTACAGCAGTACAGCACACCTTTTACTAATTCATGTTGGTCAGTGTGTGTGTGTACATGCGTGTGCCTGTGTGTGTGCATGAATGCGTCTTTATTAAACCATAATAGTCAGTTACTAAGTAGCTAAATCCACAAGCCTTAGCCTATTAACTTTGGGTGTGCCTGAAGGCTCATACTCTGTTTTTGTAACTCTTTAAAAATTCAGCCCTCATATATCCGCTTGCAAATTGTAACACAACCTTTAAACACGGAGAAAGCTGATTGGACAGCCAATGTACCAGTCTGATACATTGTCCAAGAGAAACAGTGTACTAGTCTGTCTGCAAATGTCAGCAGGAGGCCATGCCTGCTGACTAGGACACAACACCCTGTGATGGTAATGTGTGTGTGTGTCTGAATGATGATGTGATGGTGTTGGACATTTGACTGACTAGTTTATGGCAGCAAAGTGACGTTGCCATGGTGATGATACTAGACCAGAGAGACAAGAGGCACAGATACTGCTGCTAAGGAGAGAAAAAGAGGCTGAGAGACAAGAGGAGAGGGCAGAGGAGGTGTTATAGAGGCACCGTGTTGACTGACTGACTGACAGTTACTATTAGAAGTTACAGACAATACAGACAGTTAAACTCCACCTCATCTAGTGTATGCATAGGCTATATGGGTGTGTGACTGGCATTTATTTGTAAGTCTCTGTAACATGTTTGATTTGTGTGATTCAGTGAGGGGCAGGGCAAGAGGACAGACTAATACCTAAATGGACAGTTTATCTGGCTGGCTCTGGGCTCTCAGCCAATCAAGCCACAGCAGTGGAAAACTACTGGAGAGAGAGAGGGTGTGACAGAGGGCTAGAAAGACAGAGAGGGGTTTGGATAGGCGAGAGACATCGAAAGGGGGCGGAAGAGAGAGGGAGGCTGGAGGCGTGGCAAACCAGGGGTTAGAGAAATGGCATGGGAGAAAACGAAGAGAGTCAGTGAATTCATTCACATACACTTATTTCCGGTGCATACACAAACCACGTTTCCCTGAAGGATTGGTATACTAGCTTTAATACAAACCGGTGCTACACTGACATGGACAGAGGTTGTTTTCTGTAAGCTGTTTAATGCAAGCTGTCTAACAGCAGCAAATATCTCGTCTCTCTACCAGCTAACCAGGCCAGTGATTATATAAATGGTTTGATTTGTTCAATAGCTGTCACATCTGTGTACCAACACTAACACTGTTGGAAACAAAGTGGGGTCTGTCTGGGCTCTTTAAAAGCCAAGTCCATATAAGGGTCAGCGACAAGTAAGTCCAAAAAAAGAAAAATCAGAGAGGGCTTGATATTGTGTGTGTGTGTGTGTGTGTGTGTGTGTTCGTGTTTGTGTTTGACATCAGAGGTGTTGGCAGTCATTTGGTAGAAGTGAAATGCTGTGTCACAGTGGGGAAGAGGAGAGACAGGAAAGAGACTCCTCTCCTCTCCTCTCCTCTCATCATTCTGATAACTGATCAAAACTCATTTAAATTTAGACATTTCACCACCTGATGCAGCCTGTTGTCTTTGTCTACTTTCTCTGGTTGACTGGGCGTCAGACATCTCTCAGCCCCTGGGGCAGGCTGACCCACATACGCACTGTCCCCCCAATACACATGCACACACACACAGACATAGCCACACTCTTGTGCACCCCCTTTCGTCACACACTGTGTTTGAGTGAGGAAAATGGGTCACAGCTCAGAGGGAGGGAAGGGGGAACAGACAGACGAATAGAGGTGGCGGGAATGGATAGAAAGGGAGATGGAGGGAGAATTAGACAGAGGAGCAGAATGGGAATGAATACACCGGAAGAGCTGCAGGGAAAAGGGGAGGAAAAGACGGGAGGGGAGGGGCGGAGTCAAAAAGGCTATGGAGAGACAGGAGAATATAAGGGAGGAATTAAAGTTAGAGGGCAGGGGAGAAATAGCATGGAGAGGAGAGGAGATGGAAAAGGGGAGAATGCGATTGACAGGCAGAGTGAACAAGGAGAAAGAAAAGGGTTGAAGAAGGATGGATGGAGACAGAAAGAGAGAAGTGGATAGAGGGAGGGGACAAGTGAGGAACAGGGTGTACTTCCCCGCTGAGGAGGAAGGAACACAACTGTAGCCTTTGTGATTGGTCAGCTCTGCCTTTTGGCTAGCCAATCAGCAAAGGAGGTGGTAGCACCGCCCTCGTCAAGTTTGTGGTTAATTTGATTGATCCTTCACGGTCAGATCTCCAATATCACAGCGAATCAGTAAATTTGTCTAATGCTCATTAACACCAACCCAGTGAAAGAGAAGTTTTGAGATTTATGGAGCAGAGAGAAGAACCAGAGGTGACGCGGTGGGAGGGAAGTTGGCTGGAGAGATGGGGAGAGAGGAGAGAGGAGGAACATTATGCATTTCCCTACTTAGGAGGAAGTAACACTGCTAGTGCCTCTCTGATTGGTCAGGCCTGCTCTCTGGCCAGCCAATCAGAAGAGGAGATGGCTGCACTGCAGAAGTCTTTCTCATGCTGAAGTCTGTTTCATTTTACTCACGCCAGTGCTGAGGTTAGCCCATTCAGAATGGAAATGGAAACTGCAATTGATTTGCCAATAATAGTCATGTTGACAACCTTCTCATGCCAAAGAGTTTTCAATACTTGAATTTGCAAGTCAGTCCTCCTCCAGAATTAAGTGGACTCTTTCATGGTAAACTACTGTAAGCCTGGCTTATCTGTGATAAGCAGAAAATGGTAGGGAAAAGTTTAAGAAGCCCCACTAGAGAGTCTGCCTTTATGTCTGCATGTCTGTCTGTCTCTTCTCTCAACATTTTAATGACGGTCAGCAGATTGCAGCTTGCCATTAACAGCATGTTACTTCTCTGCTCTGCTCCAAACAATACTGCCTCTGTGAGCCTGTGTATGTGTGTGTGTGTGTGTGTGTGTGTGTGTGTGTGTGTATGTGTGTGTGTGTGTGTGTGTGTGTGTGTGTGTGTGTGCATGCATCTGAGAAAGCATGTGTTGAATACCAGATCAGGGTTGACTGGTTTACAGATGAAACAAGCAAGTCTATTGGCCACACTGTAACTAAGCAACAGTAAGGTATGACGGTGTGTCACCAGTTACATACAGGCAGACCGACACATGCACACACACACACACACATACCACACACACACACACAAACAGTCAAACACGCACACTGCCCTACAACTCCTGATGGCACACCTCCTGAGTCTCCTGAGTCAAGTCACAATAACACACACACACACACACATATCCCTGTATACAAAGAACTGCACAACAGAGAATTAAAACTCATGACTTTAGCTGTAACTCAAGCTACTGACTAAGAGTAGAGAAGTATGATGGTCTGGAGCCACATGTCTGGGACTGAGCCCTGCCAGAGCTTTCTCTGCTGTGTCTCCACTTCTCTTTCTCCATCTCCACTTTCCAACTGTCTTACTAAATAATAAAAACACTCAAAAGGACTGGAGACTGGGACTGCCCACTCGGCTTTTAAAAAAAAATAGTAGCAATTGTCAGGTGAGCAGCCATTTTGTGT